>NC_053389.1:291542712-291910865 GCF_905171765.1 Bufo bufo
CGCATCTGAACACGGCCAAGTTAGGGGCACTGGAGCAAAGATGGGCCTCCCGCCTTGCCAACTATGACTTTTCTGTGAAATACCGGGCAGGCCGCTCCAATGATAATGCTGATGCCCTGTCGCGGCTCCCCACTACAGAGGCCCCAGATGAGTTAAAAGATGCCTGGGAGGAAGTGGAAATGCCCGCGTTCTACAGAAAATTTGCCCAGCAGGATAATATCCGTACTGAAAATCTCCCTGCTGCTGATCTTCCCTCCTCAGATGATCCTGAGTCCGGAGACAATCAAGAAAGATGGATTAAGCTCCAGTCCGAAAGTAGAGTCCTCGGTGAACTGCTTGACTTCCTTACCAGTGGGAAAATCCCTGAGAGAATCCGCAGGAAGAGTGCAGACCCAGAACTAGTAAGACTGTGGAGACATCGCCACCAACTATTCCTTCAAAGAGGCCTGTTGCTCAGAAGGAGTCTGGATCCAGTGTCCTGTGATAGAGTCTACCAGATTCTCCTGCCACGTTGGGATGCCAGCCTGGTACTGGACATGTACCACAACCAGTCCGGACACTTCGGTGTGCAAAAGACTGAGGCCACTATACGGAGAAGATTCTATTGGATTGGGATGAGAGAGGATATCGAGAAATGGTGCCGAGAATGCACTGCCTGTGCTGTGGGGCGGACTGAACGCCATGACCAGAGGGCGCCTCTCCATCCTATTGTAAGTACAGCTCCTTTAGAACTTGTCGCGATTGATCATGTGAAGTTGGAGCCGAGTCGCTCTGGGTATACATATGCCATGACTATAATTGATCACTTCACCAAGTTTGTCGTAGCAGTGCCTGTGAAAGACCTGACAGCCAAGACTACAGCGGAGGCGTTCTGGAAACATTTCCATCTGCCCTACGGCTGTCCAGAAAGGATCCTCACCGATCAAGGGTCTGCGTTTGAGTCACAGCTGTTCCATGAGATGTGCCTGCTGCACAACTGCCAGAAAGTCCGGACCACCACCTATCATCCGCAAGGTAACGGACTCTGTGAAAAGATGAATAAGACTCTCATTGAAATGCTGAGAGCAGTACCCCCTGATACAAGGGGTGATTGGCCTACTCTGTTGCCACAACTGATGTACACTTATAACAACACCATCCATTGTTCCACCGGTTACACCCCGTTCTATCTGATGTTTGGGCGACAAGGGAGATTACCTGCGGATCACTCCCTGGGGGTACAAGTGCCGGATGTGATCAACCCACTGCCCAGGACTGATTGGGTAGTGGAGCACCAGAGGCGTCTTCTTAATGCCAAGGAGATTGTGCAAGAACGCATGGAGAATGTCCGGGAACGCCAGCAAAAAGACTACGACCAGACTGCCCATGCGGGACCCCTGGCTCTTGGAGACAAGGTTTGGTTGAAAAACAACCACCGGACCAGCAAGTTGGACAGCAAATGGGAAAGGATTCCCTACCTTGTTACTGCCATACCTAATGCTGCAGCCCACATTTACCAGGTCTCCAGAGAAGGAAAAGGTCCCCAAGTTGTTCACAAGAACCGACTCAAACCCTGTATCGAAGGAGAACCAGCGGCGGAGGAGATGGAGCCTGAGCCTTCTGAGGAGGAATTGCCGGCTCCACCTATGGACCCTATGCAGGCTGTGGAGAACTTGATCCATGATAAAGAGGCGCTCCACTGGGCCCTCACGCCTTGGCTGAATTTGTTGGTTCCTGCTCCTGTTCCTGTTGGTCTCCCGTCTCCGGATACCTTACCCCAGAGAGCTCCTGAAGTGGTTCCAGAGGCGGTGAGCTCCCTTGACCTTCCTGAGTCCAGGCAGGAAGAATCTCCGTCACTAAGGAGGTCTACACGTTCTACCAGGGGACACCCACCTGTGAGGTTTGAGGACTACATCATGGGTCCAGGTAGCTCCTCACGGGAAACCCCTGTTTAACCCTGTTGCAAGCCTGGGTACGGACTCATGTGTTCCTTTGAGCCTCCAAGGACTTACGTTTATTATGTTTTTATGGACCAGCCTGGCTTATTGATACGCTGCACCAGGTCAGCGCCCCTGTTCCCTCACATTATCCTGAGAGAAGAGAACGACGCCCCTTTTCACCATTCCTTGCAGTTACATTGTTTGTTAATTTTTATGCTGTTGCTGTGATAATTGCCATGTATGCCGGTTCTCATTTTGTCTTTCAGGCTGCAGTATCCAGCCGGGCAGGGCCCCTCCATGTTGCGCCGAGGACGGGCAACGTTATAGCGTGGTGGTATGTAGTGTCCCACTAGGTAAAGGTGGGCACTGCACAAAAGGGGTTAATGTGTCTTTTTTACATTTAATGTTATGTGTATGCATTTCCCTGTGTTAGCTGGTGTCAGGCCTGTCAGGGTGTAGTTTAGCCTCCCAGACGTTAGAGGGAGCTAGAGAGCCCTAGATATATATGGGAAGGCCCAGGCAGGGGAGTGGTAGTTCATTCCAGGGGACTAGAGGAGTTACTTCGTCCACCTGAAGCTCCTGAGGCTAGGCTTAGCTCAGTAGAGACACCCCGGTTGCAGGACGTCACCTCCTGGGAGAAACCACAGCCCTGCAGCAATAAAGCCAACATACTACAGTAACCCTGATAGGCAGATGCTTTAGGAAGAAAAGCAAGGATTTAATACGAGAGGAAGATATATATATACCAAGGATTTAAGCCACCATTTAGGCATCCGGGCCTTGGGATTGAAACCAGACAGGAGTTCTAGAAAGGAACAGTGTACGCTATTTCTGAGGAAAGGTACAACCTGATTCTGAGTACATTGTGGATTTACCCTCTGAGTATCTTGCATAACTTATACCTGCCATCTTGTGGAATAAGCCTGCTTGCAAGCTGTAATACAAAGGACTGTATAACTACCTTACTGTATAAAGTTGGACTGTTCAGTAAAGAAACGTTTGGTTCACTATACCATCTGTGTACCTCAATTATTCCCACTACAAATCGTTGTGCCACCGTCACAGGCACTGGCGTCACGAATCCAAAAGGGACCTTGCCCCAGGCACTCAAAATACCTGTAACATCCAGGGCACCTCATCCACCATCAGGTCTGGTCCCTACATACAGAATGTGCCCCAGAGGAACTGTGTCTACCTCTCCTTCACTGCCGCATGCCTGCCCAGCGTTCTCCAATACAGTGAGCAACCCTCGATTGCCCAAAACCGTGACCTCACATCGCAATACCCTGCAGGACTGGCGTGCTGCATGCACACCCCTCCACGTACTGACTGATGGTTCGGCCCCATTCAACTTCTGGGTCTCCAAATTGTCCACGTGGCCAGAGCTAGCCTTTTATGCCTTGGAGGTGCTGGCCTGCCCGGCGGCCAGCGTTTTGTCTGAACGTGTATTCAGCACGGCAGGGGGCGTCATTACAGACAAACGCAGCCGCCTGTCTACAGCCAATGTGGACAAGCTGACGTTCATAAAAATGAACCAGGCATGGATCCCACAGGACCTGTCCATCCCTTGTGCAGATTAGACATTAACTACCTCCCCTTAACAATATATTATTGTACTCCAGGGCACTTCCTCATTCAATCCTATTTTTATTTTCATTTTACCATTATATTGCGGGGCAACCCAAAGTTGAATGAACCTTTCCTCTGTCTGGGTGCCGGGGCCTAAATGTGTGACAGTGGCCTGTTCCAGTGATGGGTGACGTGAAGCCTGATTCTCTGCTATGACATGAAGACTGATTCTCTGCTGACATGAAGCCAGATTCTCTGTTGCGGGACCTCTCTCCTCTGTCTGGGTGCCTGGGCCTAAATATGTGACAGTGGCCTGTTCCAGTGGTGGGTGACGTGAAGCCTGATTCTCTGCTATGACATGAAGACTGATTCTCTGCTGACATGAAGCCTGAATCTCTGTTATGGGACCTCTCTCCTCTGCCTGGGTGCCTGGGCCTAAATATGTGACAGTGGCCTGTTCCAGTGGTGGGTGACGTGAAGCCTGATTCTCTGCTATGACATGAAGACTGATTCTCTGCTGACATGAAGCCTGAATCTCTGTTATGGGACCTCTCTCCTCTGCCTGGGTGCCTGGGCCTAAATATGTGACAGTGGCCTGTTCCAGTGGTGGGTGACGTGAAGCCTGATTCTCTGCTATGACATGAAGACTGATTCTCTGCTGACATGAAGCCAGATTCTCTGTTACGGGACCTCTCTCCTCTGTCTGGGTGCCTGGGCCTAAATATGTGACAGTGGCCTGTTCCAGTGGTGGGTGACGTGAAGCCTGATTCTCTGCTATGACATGAAGACTGATTCTC
This sequence comes from Bufo bufo, assembly GCF_905171765.1. Taxonomy (NCBI): domain Eukaryota; kingdom Metazoa; phylum Chordata; class Amphibia; order Anura; family Bufonidae; genus Bufo; species Bufo bufo. The sequence goes on from NC_053389.1 coordinate 291,546,998, forward strand.
TGCTGACATGAAGCCTGAATCTCTGTTATGGGACCTCTCTCCTCTGTCTGGGTGCCTGGGCCTAAATATGTGACAGTGGCCTGTTCCAGTGGTGGGTGACGTGAAGCCTGATTCTCTGCTATGACATGAAGACTGATTCTCTGCTGACATGAAGCCTGAATCTCTGTTATGGGACCTCTCTCCTCTGCCTGGGTGCCTGGGCCTAAATATGTGACAGTGGCCTGTTCCAGTGGTGGGTGACGTGAAGCCTGATTCTCTGCTATGACATGAAGACTGATTCTCTGCTGACATGAAGCCTGAATCTCTGTTATGGGACCTCTCTCCTCTGCCTGGGTGCCTGGGCCTAAATATGTGACAGTGGCCTGTTCCAGTGGTGGGTGACGTGAAGCCTGATTCTCTGCTATGACATGAAGACTGATTCTCTGCTGACATGAAGCCAGATTCTCTGTTACGGGACCTCTCTCCTCTGTCTGGGTGCCTGGGCCTAAATATGTGACAGTGGCCTGTTCCAGTGGTGGGTGACGTGAAGCCTGATTCTCTGCTATGACATGAAGACTGATTCTCTGCTGACATGAAGCCTGAATCTCTGTTATGGGACCTCTCTCCTCTGCCTGGGTGCCTGGGCCTAAATATGTGACAGTGGCCTGTTCCAGTGGTGGGTGACGTGAAGCCTGATTCTCTGCTATGACATGAAGACTGATTCTCTGCTGACATGAAGCCAGATTCTCTGTCACGGGACCTCTCTCCTCTGTCTGGGTGCCTGGGCCTAAATATGTGACAGTGGCCTGTTCCAGTGGTGGGTGACGTGAAGCCTGATTCTCTGCTATGACATGAAGACTGATTCTCTGCTGACATGAAGCCTGAATCTCTGTTATGGGACCTCTCTCCTCTGCCTGGGTGCCTGGGCCTAAATATGTGACAGTGGCCTGTTCCAGTGGTGGGTGACGTGAAGCCTGATTCTCTGCTATGACATGAAGACTGATTCTCTGCTGACATGAAGCCTGAATCTCTGTTATGGGACCTCTCTCCTCTGCCTGGGTGCCGGGGCCTAAATATGTGACAGTGGCCTGTTCCAGTGGTGGGTGACGTGAAGCCTGATTCTCTGCTATGACATGCAGACTGATTCTCTGCTGACATGAAGCCAGATTCTCTGTTACGGGACCTCTCTCCTCTGCCTGGGTGCCTGGGCCTAAATATCTGACAATGGACTGTTCCAGTGTTGGGTGACGTAAAGCCTGATTCTCTGCTATGACATGCAGACTGATTCTCTGCTGACATGAAGCCAGATTCTCTGTTACGGGACCTCTCTCCTCTGCCTGGGTGATGGGGCCTAAATATATGACAATGGACTGTTACAGTGGTGGGTGATGTGAAGCCAGATTCTCTGCTATGGCATGAAGACTGATTCTCTGCTGACGTGAAGCCAGATTCTCTGCTATGGGACCTCTCTCCAATTGATATTGGTTTATTTTTATATATTTTATTTTTATTTTAATTCATTTCCCTATCCACATTTGTTTGCAGGGGGTTTACCTACATGTTGCTGCCTTTTGCAGCCCTCTAGCTCTTTCCTGGGCTGTTTTACAGCCTTTTTAGTGCCCAAAAGTTCGGGTCCCTATTGACTTCAAAGGGGTTCGGGTTCGGGACGAAGTTCGGGTCGGGTTCGGATCCCGAACCCGAACATTTCCGGGAAGTTCGGCCGAACTTCTCGAACCCGAACATCCAGATGTTCGCTCAACTCTAGTCTTAAACTTTTGATCAGGACTGTATAAAGGGCCGTCCGTTCCATTCCACAAATTGCGGAAGGCACACGGGCAGCATCCCTGTTTTGCGGATCTGCAATTTGCAGACCGCAAAATATGGCACGTTCGTGTGAACAAGCCCTTACTGTTAGGGTTAGTTCACACGGCTAATTTTTAAAATACATGTGTAAAAAATCTGTGGTGAATCCAAGCAGATGTTTACACCTAAAATTACATGCATTTTTTAAGCATTTTTTATGCTTTTATTGTAAAGCGGTTTTCAGGAACAGGTTTGACTTTATTAAATTCTATAGTACTTTTCCCACAAGTGCTTTTTGGTGCTTTTTTGGTGCGTTTATACACGAAAAAACCATGCGTATGTGCACATTTCAAATCGTGTGTTTTCTTCTGCTTCCCATTAATTTAAATGGGAAAATCAGTGCTGATTCTGCCCCCAAGATAGGAGATGCTGCTTCTTTTTACACTCTTCTTTTGTACACGTGTAAAAAAGAAGCAAGTGCTGCTTCCCATTGAAATGAATGGGAGACTGTTTTGAGGCGTTTTTGGATCCGATTTGGAGCTGATTATGAGGCACAAACGCTACAAAATCAGCGCCAAAACTCAGTGTGAACTGACAGTCTAGCTAACAGCTGTGTGATTTCTGTAAAAAAATAGGACATGTCTTATTTTATCAATTTTCACAGCCCAACAGCCCCATACAACAAAAGGGGACCGCTTTTCATGGTTCTTTTTCAGAATGGCATCCATAAAAACTGACAGTTTAACCATTTTTAACTGCCATTTTTTCACTGTCATTGTGAATATAGCCTAATATTGTCACTGATTCCCTTTTAAAGAAGAACTCAAACAAAAAATGTTACTCTCTGACCTGTTAGAAAGGTACATGATGTAATCTGTAGTGAAGGTAATCTTATTACCAGTGACTGTATTTGTGAGCTATCCCCTCCCTTCTGATCCTCAGCTGTGTCATGTGACCAGCAATCAGACTTTCCAAATGACACAGGACATCAAGTCTGTTTTTCTATGTGTTCCTATGGGAGCCTCGATATTAGTCTCAAAGGAATGAATAGAGAAATAACTGACTTCCTGTCCTGTGTCAGGGTACTTTCACACTTACGGCAGAGGATTCCGGCAGGCAGTTCTGTCGCGGGAACTGCCTGCCGGATCCGGCAATATGCACGCAAACTGATGGCATTTGTCAGAAGGATCCGGATGCGGATCTGTCTGACAAATGTATTGAAATACCGGATCCGTCTCTCCGGTGTCATCCGGAAAAACGTATCCGATTTTTTTTTGCATTTTTAAAGGTCTGCGCATGCCGGAACACTTAATGCCGGATCTGGCACTAATACACTTCAATGTAAACTAATGCCGGATCCGGCATTCTGGCAAGTGATCAGTATTTTTGGCGGAGAGAAAACTGCAGCATGCTGTGGTATTTTCTCCGTCCAAAAAACATAAGAGGGACTGAACTGAAGACATCCTGATTAGAGATGGCCTTGCGGTTCGCCCGGCGGTTGTTTAGCGGTGAACTTTGCGTGTTCGCGATTCGCAGAACATGCGAACATATGGAGAAATTTGTGCCCGCCATATTATTTTACATTATGAAGAACTTTGACCCATGACACATCCATCAGGTGGTACAGGACAGCCAATTGAGACATTTCAGCACATGGACATACCCCCTACCTTATAAATAAACCAGATTTGGCCGCCATTTTACATTCAGTGTTATGCCAGTGTAGGTAGAGGTTGCTGTGTGGAGCAGGGACAGGCTGTTAGGGACACCAAACGCTAGCTAATAGGGCCACAAAAGTCATTTTAAGGACTAGTATAGGTGTGCTATCTATATGTGTGATACACAAAGGGGTGCGATATCTATACTAATAAAAGCCCTGTGTACATGCTCAGGGCTATTGTCCGTGCTTTGTGTGCCGATTAGTGAAGTGCGCATGCGCGGCGCACAAACCAATCAGCACACACTCCATCGGATCAGAGTTTTCTCCAATCCGATGGTATATTTTAACTTGAAGCGTCCCCATGGGAACGCCACTATGTTAGAATATACCATCGGATTTGAGTTAGATCGTGAAAACTCAGATCCGACAGTATATTCTAACACAGAGGCGTTCCCATAGTGATGGGGACGCTTCAAGTTAGAATATACTGAGAACTGTGGACATAATGGCCCCCTGCTGCCTGGCAGCACCCGATCTCTTACAGGGGGCTGTGATCCGCACAATTAACCCCTCAGGTGCCGCCAGACCCCCCTCTCTCCTCAGTTTAAAAATTAATTGGTGGCCAGTGTGGCCCCCTCCCTCCCCAGTATTAAATTCATTGGTGGCCAGTGCGGCCCCCCTCCCTCCCACCCCAGTATTAAATTCATTGGTGGCCAGTGCGGCCCTCCCTCCCTCCCCAGTATTAAATTCATTGGTGGCCAGTGTGGCCCCCCCTCCCTCCCTCCCCAGTATTAAATTCATTGGTGGCCAGTGCGGCCCTCCCTCCCTCCCCAGTATTAAATTCATTGGTGGCCAGTGCGGCCACCCCTCCCTCCCTCCCCAGTATTAAATTCATTGGTGGCCAGTGCGGCCTCCCCTCTTCCCCCCCCCCCTAATTGAAATCACCCCCCCTTCATCATTGGTGGCAGCTGAGAGTTCCGATCGGAGTCCCAGTTTAATCGCTGGGGCTCCGATCGGTTACCATGGCAGCCAGGACGCTACTTCAGTCCTGGCTGCCATGGTTACTTAGAAATTTTAGAAGCATTATACTTACCTGTGCTGTCTGTGGCCGGCCAGTCGCTCCTCTTACTGCTAAGTGATAGGTCTGTGCTATAAGCAATGTGCCGCACAGACCTTTCACTTAGCAGTAAGATGAGCGACCGGCCGGCCACATACAGCGCAGGTAAGTATAATGCTTCTAAAATTGCTAAGTAACCATGGCACCCAGGACTGCAGTAGCGTCCTGACTGCCATAGTAACGGGGCCCCAGCGATTAAACTGGGACTCCGATCGGAACTGCCGCTCCACTGCCACAAATGATGAGGGGGGTTGTTAACCTGTGGCCACTGCCACCAATGATTTTAATTAGGGGTGGGGGGAGAGGGGTGGCCGCACTAACCACCAATGATTTTAATAGGGGGGGGTGGGGGCCACACTGGCCACCAATGATTTTAATACTGGGGAGGGAGGGAGGGGGGGCCGCACTGGCCACCAATGAATTTAATACTGGGGAGGGAGGGAGGGATGTGGGCCGCACTGGCCACCAATGATTTTAATACTGGGGAGGGAGGGGGGTCTGCACTGGCCACCAATGATTTTAACACTGGGGAGGGAGGGAGGGAGGTAGGGGGGGCCGCACTGGCCACCAATGATTTTAATGGGGGGGGGGCCGCACTAACCACCAATGATTTTAATGTGGGGGTGGGGGGGCCGCACTGGCCACCAATGATTTTAATACTGGGGAGGGAGGGGGGTCTGGCCCCTGCTGCCTGGCAGCACCCGATCTCTTACAGGGGGCTGAGATCCGCACAATTAACCCCTCAGGTGCGGCACCTGAGGGTTTAATTGTGCGGATCACAGCCCCCTGTAAGAGATCGGGTGCTGCCAGGCAGCAGGGGGCCGTTATGTACACAGTTCTTAGTGTATTCTAACTTAAAGCGTCCCCATCACCATGGGAATGCCTCTGTGTTAGAATATACTGTCGGATCTGAGTCTTCACGATCTAACTCAAATCCGATGGTATATTCTAACATAGAGGCGTTCCCATGGTATATTAATAGGGACTCCTGACTTTACATTGCAAGTCAATGGGGGACGGATCCGTTTACAATTACACCAATATTGTGTCAATGTAAACGGATCAGAGTTTTCTCCAATCCGATGGTATATTTCAACTTGAAGCGTCCCCATCACCATGGGAACGCCACTATGTTAGAATATACCATCGGATTTGATGGTATGTAAGAGATCGGGTGCTGCCAGGCAGCAGGGGCAAGACCCCCCTCCCTCCCCAGTATTAAATCATTGGTCAATGTAAACGGATCCGTCCTCATTGACTTAGGCTACTTTCACACTTGCGTTCAGAGCGGATCCGTCTGGTGTCTGCACAGATGGATCCGCTCCTATAATGCAAACGTTGGGATCCGTTCAGAACGGATCCGTCTGCATTATAGTTAAGAAAAAATTCTAAGTGTGAAAGTCAATGGGGGACGGATCCGTTTGAAATTGCACCTTATTGTGTCAACTTCAAACGGATCCGTCCCCATTGACTTACATTGTACGTACCAGTGGTTCTCAACCTTTCTAAAGCCGTGACCCCTTAATACAGTTCCTCATGTTGTGGTGACCCCCAACCATTACATTTTTTTCCTTGCTACGTCATAACTAATTTTGCTACTGTTATGATGACCCACCAAAAACACGCACAGACACCAATACACCAAATTTTAATTCAAATACACAAGTATTCATTCATAACCACAGAACTTTAGCATAAATACAAAATATTTGTAAACCAAATAAATAACTTTAAAATAAATAATAAACAACAAATACCCACTAAAAAATAAATCAGTGGTGCGCACAGTACCCCTCAAATAAATAACTCAGTGGTGCTTCAAGTCCCCCCCAAATAAATAAATCAGAAGTGCTCAGGGTCCCCCAAATAAATAAATCAGCGGGGCTTCAGGTCTCCCCCAAATAAATAAATCAGCGGTGCTCAGGGTACCCCCAAATAAATAAATCAGTGGTGCATCAGGTTTCCCCCAAATAAATAAATCAATGGTGCTCAGGGTCCCCCAAATAAATAAATCAGAAGTGCTCAGGGTCCCCCAAATAAATAAATCAGCGGGGCTTCAGGTCTCCCCCAAATAAATAAATCAGCGGTGCTCAGGGTACCCCCAAATAAATAAATCAGCGGTGCATCAGGTTCCCCCAAATAAATAAATCAATGGTGCTCAGGGTCCCCCAAATAAATAAATCAGAAGTGCTCAGGGTCCCCCAAATAAATAAATCAGCGGTGCTTCAGGTCCCCCCCAAATAAATAAATCAATGGTGCTCAGGGTCCCCCAAATAAATAAATCAGAAGTGCTCAGGGTCCCCCAAATAAATAAATCAGCGGTGCTTCATGTCCCCCCAAATAAATTAAGCCTTGCTCAGCCAAATAATTAAAATAAAATTAGCCAGGCTCAGCCAGGCTCAATTAAATCATTGGTGGCAGTGGTGCTCAGCGGCGGTGTCATTAACGAAAAAACTCGGACCTCAGCAGACAGGCGGCCCGACTTACCCGTCCAGACGTCAGGCTCCTTCAAGCACAGGCAGTGATAGGACATCACTTCCTGTGCGCGAGGATAAGGGGCCGCTGCCGTTGTGCGGGCGACCCACAATAGGAATCCTCAGGCGACCCCCCGGAAAGGGCCGATCGACCCCCAAAGGGGTCGCGACCCCTAGGTTGAGAACCGCTGGTCTAGACGGATCCGTTTGGCTCCGCACTGCCAGGCGGACACCCGAACGCTGATGCAAGCTGCGTTCGGATGTCTGCCTGCTGAGTGGAACGGAGGCCAAGCGGAGCCATCCTGATGCATTCTGAGCGGATCCGCATCCACTCAGAATGCATTGGGGCTCTACGGATCCATTCGGGGCCGCTTGTGAGAGCCTTCAAACGGAGCTCACAAGCGGAACCCCGAACGCTAGTGTGAAAGTAGCCTAACATTGTAAGTCAGGACTAGAGTTGAGCGAACACCTGGATGTTCGGGTTCGACGAGTTCGGCCGAACTTTCGAAAAATGTTCGGGTTCGGGATCCGAACTCGACCCGAACTTCATCCCGAACCCGAACCCCATAGAAGTCAATAGGGACCCGAACTTTTGGGCACTAAAAAGGCTGTAAAACACACCCGGAAAGGGCTAGAGGGCTGCAAAAGGCAGCAAAATGTAGTTAAATCCCCTGCAAACAAATGTAGATAGGGAAATGATGAGTTAACATAAAATAAATAAAAATTAAACAATATTAATTGGAGTGAGGTCCCATAGCACAGAATCAGGCTTCAAGTCACCCACCAATGGAGAAGGTCACTTACTATTATTTTGACCACAGCACCCAGACAAAGGAGAGAGGTCCCACAGCAGAGAACCAGGCATCATATCACCCACCACAGGAGTAGGCCACCATTTAGTTACTTTGACCCCTACACCCAGACGGAGGAGAGAGGTTACACAGCAGAGAATCAGGCATTTAGATCACCCACCACAGGAGTAGGCCACCATTGAATCAGACCCCGGCAACCATGTCAGATGGCACAAGCATAAGCTTTATATCAATCAGCACAGGAGAAGGCGACTTTGACAGACTTTGACCCCTACACCCGGACGGAGGAGAGAGGTTTCAAAGCAGAGAATCAGGCATTTAGATCACCCACCACAGGAGTAGGCCCCAATTTAATGGGACCCCGGCAACCATGTCAGATGGCACAACCATCAGCTTCATATCAATCAGCACAGGAGAAGGCGACTTTGAAAGACTTTGACCCCTACACCCAGACGGAGGAGAGAGGTTTCACAGCAGAGAATCAGGCATTTAGATCACCCACCACAGGAGTAGGCCCCCATTGAATCAGACCCTGGCAACCATGTCAGATGGCACAACCATCAGCTTTATATCAATAAGCACAGGAGAAGGCGACTTTGAAAGACTTTGACCCCTACACCCAGATGGAGGAGAGAGGTTTCACAGCAGAGAATCAGGCATCATATCAACCACCACAGGAGAAGCCACCATTTAGTTACTTTGACCCCTGCACCCAGGAAGAGGAGAGAGGCACCACAGAACATATTCTGGCATCATATCAGCCACCACAGGAGAAGCCACCATTGAGTTACTTTGACCCCCGCACCCAGGAAGAGGAGAGAGGCACCACAGCACATATTCTGGCATCATATCAGCCACCACAGGAGAAGCCACCATTGAGTTACTTTGACCCCCGCACCCAGGAAGAGGAGAGAGGCACCACAGCACATATTCTGGCATCATATCAGCCACCACAGGAGAAGCCACCATTGAGTTACTTTGACCCCTGCACCCAGGAAGAGGAGAGAGGCCCCACAGCACATATTCTGGCATCATATCAGCCACCACAGGAGAAGCCACCATTTAGTTACTTTGACCCCTTCACCCAAACAGAGGAGAGAGGTTCCACATCAGAGAATCAGGCATCATATCAACCACCACAGGAGTAGGCCACAATTTAATGGGACCCCGGCAACCATGTCAGATGGCACAACCATCAGCTTCATATCAATCAGCACAGGAGAAGGCGACTTTGAAAGACTTTGACCCCTACACCCAGACGGAGGAGAGAGGTTTCACAGCAGAGAATCAGGCATTTAGATCACCCACCACAGGAGTAGGCCCCCATTGAATCAGACCCTGGCAACCATGTCAGATGGCACAACCATCAGCTTTATATCAATCAGCACAGGAGAAGCCACCATTGAGTTACTTTGACCCCCGCACCCAGGAAGAGGAGAGAGGCACCACAGCACATATTCTGGCATCATATCAGCCACCACAGGAGAAGCCACCATTGAGTTACTTTGACCCCCGCACCCAGGAAGAGGACCACAGCACATATTCTGGCATCATATCAGCCACCACAGGAGAAGCCACCATTGAGTTACTTTGACCCCTGCACCCAGGAAGAGGAGAGAGGCCCCACAGCACATATTCTGGCATCATACTAACCACCACAGGAGAAGCCACCATTGAGTTACTTTGACCCCTGCACCCAGGAAGAGGAGAGAGGCCCCACAGCACATATTCTGGCATCATATCAGCCACCACAGGAGAAGCCACCATTGAGTTACTTTGACCCCCGCACCCAGGAAGAGGAGAGAGGCACCACAGCACATATTCTGGCATCATATCAGCCACCACAGGAGAAGCCACCATTGAGTTACTTTGACCCCTGCACCCAGGAAGAGGAGAGAGGCCCCACAGCACATATTCTGGCATCATACTAACCACCACAGGAGAAGCCACCATTGAGTTACTTTGACCCCCGCACCCAGGAAGAGGAGAGAGGCCCCACAGCACATATTCTGGCATCATATCAGCCACCACAGGAGAAGCCACCATTGAGTTACTTTGACCCCTGCACCCAGGAAGAGGAGAGAGGCACCACAGCACATATTCTGGCATCATATCAGCCACCACAGGAGAAGCCACCATTGAGTTACTTTGACCCCCGCACCCAGGAAGAGGACCACAGCACATATTCTGGCATCATATCAGCCACCACAGGAGAAGCCACCATTTAGTTACTTTGACCCCTGCACCCAGGAAGAGGAGAGAGGCACCACAGCACATATTCTGGCATCATATCAGCCACCACAGGAGAAGCCACCATTTAGTTACTTTGACCCCTTCACCCAAACAGAGGAGAGAGGTTCCACATCAGAGAATCAGGCATCATATCAACCACCACAGGAGTAGGCCACAATTTAGTTTATTTGACCCCTGCACCCAGGAAGAGGAGAGAGGCCCCACAGCACATATTCTGGCATCATATCACAGACCACAGGAGAAGGCCTCTTTCAGTGATTTAGGCCTTTGGACCCAGACAGAGGAGAGAGGTCAGAGATTAGCTTCATATCCCCCAGCACAGCAGAAGACCGCTTTATTTGACTTAGGCCTCAGCACCCAGACAGAAGACAGAGGTAGCATGGCAGAGATTATGGCTTCATGTCACCCGTTAGTTTAACCGGCCACTTTCATCTGGTTAGGCCCCGGCGCCCAGACAGAGAAGAGTTTCATTCAACTGTGGGTTTCATAAAATTTGTATCAAATAAAGAAGTGGCCCGTAGCACAACAAGACATGTTTTAGGCAGTTAATAAGGACTACTCTGCACAAGGGAGGGACAGGTCCTGTGGGATCCATGCCTGGTTCATCTTTATGAAGGTCAGCTTGTCCACGTTGGCTGTGGACAGGCGGCTGCGCTTGTCAGTAATGACGCCCCCTGCCGTGCTGAATACGCGTTCAGATAAAACGCTGGCCGCCGGGCAGGAAAGCACCTCCAAGGCATAACATGCTAACTCTGGCCACGTGGACAATTTCGAAACCCAGTAGTTGAATGGGGCCGAACCATCCGTCAGGATGTGGAGGGGTGTGCAGACATACTGTTCAACCATGTTAGTGAAATGCTGCCTCCTGCTAACACGTTCCGTATCAGGTGTCGGTGCAGATAGCTGTGGCGTGGAGACAAAACTTTTCCACATTTCTGCCATGCTAACCCTGCCCTCAGATGAGCTGGCCGTGACACAGCTGCGTTGGCGACCTCTTGCCACTCCTCTGCCTTCACCTTCCACCTGATCCCCTGTGACATGTGGGAATGCTCTCAAGAGCGCCTCTATCAGCGTGCGCTTGTACTCGCGCATCTTACGGTCGCGCTCCAGTTCAGGAATTAAAGTGGGCACATTGTCTTTATACCGGGGATCCAGCAGGGTGGCCACCCAGTAGTCTGCACACGTTAAAACGTGGGCAACTCTGCTGTCGTTGCGCAGGCATTGGAGCATATATTCGCTCATGTGGGCCAGGCTACCCATGGGTAAGGACAAGCTGTCCTCTGTGGGAGGCGTATCGTCATCGTCCACCGTATCCCCCCAGCCACGCACCAGTGATGGGCCTGGGCTGCCACCCCGCTGTGAACTTGCGTCATCCTCGTCCCCCTCCACCTCCTCCTCCTCATCCTCCTCGTCCTCCAGTACAGTGCCTTGGCTGGCGACTTGTGAACCTGTCCTCTGCTGCTTAAACAAACCTCCCTCTGAGCCACTTCGAACAGACTGGCCCGAAAGTGTTAGAAACGAGCCCTCATCCTCCTCCTCCTCCTCCACCTGGGCCACCTCCTCTAACATCATTGCCCTAAGTGTTTTCTCAAGGAGACATAGAAGTGGTATTGTAACGCTGATAACAGTGTCATCGCCACTGGCCATGTTGGTGGAGTACTCGAAACAGCGCAGCAGGGCACACAGGTCTCGCATGGAGGCCCAATCATTGGTGGTGAAGTGGTGCTGTTCGGCAGTACGACTGACGCGAGCGTGCTGCAGCTGAAACTCCACTATGGCCTGCTGCTGCTCGCACAGTCTCTCCAGCATGTGCAAGGTGGAGTTCCACCGGGTGGGCACGTCGCATATGAGGCGGTGAGCGGGAAGGCCAAAGTTCCGCTGTAGCGCAGACAGGCGAGCAGCGGCAGGATGTGAACAGCGGAAGCGCGCACAGACGGCCCGCACTTTATGCAGCAGCTCTGACATGTTGGGGTAGTGGTGAATGAACCTCTGCACCACCAAGTTCAGCACATGCGCCATGCAAGGGATGTGCGTCAAACCGGCTAGTCCCAGAGCTGCCACGAGATTTCGCCCATTATCGCATACCACCAGGCCTGGCTTGAGGCCCACCGGCAGAAACCACTCGTCGGTCTGTTGTTCAATACCCCGCCACAACTCCTTTGCGCTGTGGGGCCTGTCCCCCAAACATATGAGTTTCAGAATGGCCTGCTGACGTTTACCCCGGGCTGTGCTGAAGTTGGTGGTGAAGGTGTGTGGCTGACCGGATGAGCTGGTGGAAGCAGTGGAGGAGGAAGCCGAGTAGGAGGAGGAGGCTACAGGAGGCAGAGAATGATGCCCTGCGATCCTAGGGGGCGGAAGGACGTGCGCCAAGGAACTGTCTGCCGGGGGCCCAGCCGCCACTACATTCATCCAGTGTGCAGTTAGTGAGATATAGCGTCCCTGGCCGTGCTTACTGGTCCACGTATCTGTGGTTAGGTGGACCTTGCCACAAATGGCGTTGCGCAGTGCACACTTGATTTTATCGGACACTTGCATGTGCAGGGAAGGCACGGCTGTCTTGGAGAAGTAGTGGCGGCTGGGAACCACATACTGCGGGACAGCCATGGCCATCAGCTGTTTGAAGCTGTCTGTGTCCACCAGCCGGAATGACAGCATTTCAAAGGCCAGCAGTTTAGAAATGCTGGCGTTCAGGCCAAGGGCTCGAGGGTGACTCGGGGGGAATTTGCGCTTCCTCTCTAAGGTTTGAGATATTGAGAGCTGAACGCTGCTGTGTGATATAGTGGAGACGCTAGTTGACGGTGGCGGTGGTGGTGGTGTCGGTGGCACATCCTCTGTTTGCTGCTCGGCAGGTGGCAACATTCCTCTCGAGGTGGAAGCCGAGGCAGCAGCGGTAGAGGGAGCAGGGGGAGCCTCAGCGAGTGCCTGGTTTTTAAGGTGTGTACCCCACTGCAGTTCATGCTTTGCATGTAGATGCCTGGTCATGCAGGTTGTGCTGAGGTTCAGAACGTTAATGCCTCGCCTCAGGCTCTGATGGCAGAGCGTGCAAGTCACTCGGGTCTTGTCGGTAGGACATTGTTTAAAGAAGTGCCATGCCAGGGAACTCTTTGAAGCTGCCTTTGTGGGGCTGGGTCCCTGTTGGCGATGTCCAGTAGCAGGCGAACTCTGGGGGCGGCGGCTCGTCTGCTTTGGCCCCCTGCTCCCTCTTTGGCTTCGCTGTTGTCTCGGTCTCACCACTACCTCTTCCTCTGAACTGTGAAAGTCATCGCCACGACCTTCAGTCCATGTGGGGTCTAAGACCTCATCGTCCTCTGCATCGTCTTCCACCCAGTCTCCCTCCCTGACCTCCTCCTGTTCAGTCTGCACACTGCAAAAAGACGCGGCAGTGGGCACCTGTGTTTCGTCATCATCAGAGAGTCGGTGACTCTGCTGTGGTGGTATTCCCATGTCCTCTTCATCTGGAGACATAAGTGGTTGTGCGTCAGTGCATGGTATGTCTTCCTCCACTGGGGAAGGGCTAGGTGGACGCCCCTGGGAAACCCTGGAAGCAGAGTCTTCAAACAGAAGAAGAGACTGCTGCATAACTTGTGGCTCAGACCGTTTCCCTGATATGCTTGGGGGTGATGTGACAGACTGATGGGCTTGGTTTTCAGGTGCCACCTGTGCGCTTTCCGCAGAAGACTGGGTGGAAGACCATGTGGTGAACGTGCTGGAAGCACTGTCGGCCACCCAATCGATTAATGCCTGTACCTGCTCAGGCCTTACCATCCTAAGAGCGTCATTGGGCCCCACGAGATATTGCGGTACATTCTGCCGGCTAGTTGAGGGAGTTCGTTCCCTACTGTGTGCGCCTGGGGCCGAACGGCCACGTCCTCTACCAGCAACAGAGGCTCCACGGACACCACCACGACCGCGTCCTCGTCCCTTAATAGTATTTTTCTTCATTGTTGCGATTCAACTCGCACCACAATGAAATATATTATTTTTTATAAGCAAAATCCCCTCACTGGAATACTTTCAGTCTTTTGACTGTATGGATTACAGATGGAATGACTGTTATATGTGAGTACCGCTTTCTTTGACAGATTCTAGTATGGGTACATATATGTTTTCCCAACCCCAGCACATTAGTTTGCTAATTCCAGATGTATGAAACGCAGGCCTAACTGTATCTAGTATATTGAACGCCAGATAAACTAACTTGGCCTTTTTTAAATAAAAAAAATCCCCTCACTGGAATACTTTCAGTCTTTTGACTGTATGGATTACAGATGGAATGACTGTTATATGTGAGTACCGCTTTCTTTGACAGATTCTAGTATGGGTACATATATGTTTTCCCAACCCCAGCACATTAGTTTGCTAATTCCAGATGTATGAAACGCAGGCCTAACTGTATCTAGTATATTGAATGCCAGATAAACTAACTTGGCCTTTTTTAAATAAAAAAAATCCCCTCACTGGAATACTTTCAGTCTTTTGACTGTATGGATTACAGATGGAATGACTGTTATATGTGAGTACCGCTTTCTTTGACAGATTCTAGTATGGGTACATATATGTTTTCCCAACCCCAGCACATTAGTTTGCTAATTCCAGATGTATGAAACGCAGGCCTAACTGTATCTAGTATATTGAACGCCAGATAAACTAACTTGGCCTTTTTTAAATAAAAAAAATCCCCTCACTGGAATACTTTCAGTCTTTTGACTGTATGGATTACAGATGGAATGACTGTTATATGTGAGTACCGCTTTCTTTGACAGATTCTAGTATGGGTACATATATGTTTTCCCAACCCCAGCACATTAGTTTGCTAATTCCAGATGTATGAAACGCAGGCCTAACTGTATCTAGTATATTGAACGCCAGATAAACTAACTTGGCCTTTTTTAAATAAAAAAAATTCCCTCACTGGAATACTTTCAGTCTTTTGACTGTATGGATTACAGATGGAATGACTGTTATATGTGAGTACCGCTTTCTTTGACAGATTCTAGTATGGGTACATATATGTTTTCCCAACCCCAGCACATTAGTTTGCTAATTCCAGATGTATGAAACGCAGGCCTAACTGTATCTAGTATATTGAACGCCAGATAAACTAACTTGGCCTTTTTTAAATAAAAAAAAAATTCCCTCACTGGAATACTTTCAGTCTTTTGACTGTATGGATTACAGATGGAATGACTGTTATATGTGAGTACCGCTTTCTTTGACAGATTCTAGTATGGGTACATATATGTTTTCCCAACCCCAGCACATTAGTTTGCTAATTCCAGATGTATGAAACGCAGGCCTAACTGTATCTAGTATATTGAACGCCAGATAAACTAACTTGGCCTTTTTTAAATAAAAAAAATTCCCTCACTGGAATACTTTCAGTCTTTTGACTGTATGGATTACAGATGGAATGACTGTTATATGTGAGTACCGCTTTCTTTGACAGATTCTAGTATGGGTACATATATGTTTTCCCAACCCCAGCACATTAGTTTGCTAATTCCAGATGTATGAAACGCAGGCCTAACTGTATCTAGTATATTGAATGCCAGATAAACTAACTTGGCCTTTTTTAAATAAAAAAAATCCCCTCACTGGAATACTTTCAGTCTTTTGACTGTATGGATTACAGATGGAATGACTGTTATATGTGAGTACCGCTTTCTTTGACAGATTCTAGTATGGGTACATATATGTTTTCCCAACCCCAGCACATTAGTTTGCTAATTCCAGATGTATGAAACGCAGGCCTAACTGTATCTAGTATATTGAACGCCAGATAAACTAACTTGGCCTTTTTTAAATAAAAAAAATCCCCTCACTGGAATACTTTCAGTCTTTTGACTGTATGGATTACAGATGGAATGACTGTTATATGTGAGTACCGCTTTCTTTGACAGATTCTAGTATGGGTACATATATGTTTTCCCAACCCCAGCACATTAGTTTGCTAATTCCAGATGTATGAAACGCAGGCCTAACTGTATCTAGTATATTGAACGCCAGATAAACTAACCTGGCCTTTTTTAAATAAAAAAAATTCCCTCACTGGAATACTTTCAGTCTTTTGACTGTATGGATTACAGATGGAATGACTGTTATATGTGAGTACCGCTTTCTTTGACAGATTCTAGTATGGGTACATATATGTTTTCCCAACCCCAGCACATTAGTTTGCTAATTCCAGATGTATGAAACGCAGGCCTAACTGTATCTAGTATATTGAACGCCAGATAAACTAACTTGGCCTTTTTTAAATAAAAAAAAAATTCCCTCACTGGAATACTTTCAGTCTTTTGACTGTATGGATTACAGATGGAATGACTGTTATATGTGAGTACCGCTTTCTTTGACAGATTCTAGTATGGGTACATATATGTTTTCCCAACCCCAGCACATTAGTTTGCTAATTCCAGATGTATGAAACGCAGGCCTAACTGTATCTAGTATATTGAACGCCAGATAAACTAACTTGGCCTTTTTTAAATAAAAAAAATTCCCTCACTGGAATACTTTCAGTCTTTTGACTGTATGGATTACAGATGGAATGACTGTTATATGTGAGTACCGCTTTCTTTGACAGATTCTAGTATGGGTACATATATGTTTTCCCAACCCCAGCACATTAGTTTGCTAATTCCAGATGTATGAAACGCAGGCCTAACTGTATCTAGTATATTGAACGCCAGATAAACTAACTTGGCCTTTTTTAAATAAATAAAAAATTCCCTCACTGGAATACTTTATGGCTTTTCACTGTATGGATTACAGGTGGACTGGTATTAGTAGGGGTGACACAAGCACACCCAAGTCCCTGATGTAGGATTTCTATGGCACAGACCACTATTACAAGTGATTAATGGACGTTGGGAGAGATTGTGCTGCAGCACTAGTCCCAAGATCAGCCCAGTAACATGTGCCACAAAATGGTCTGCACAACCTTTAAAAAAAATAGCCTTGGACTGTGCTGCTAAATCGCTATTGGTCTGAATCCCAGGTGTAGATGTCTGACTTGTTTGGAGCTTTGGAATGCACACTGTGGCAGCTTCTGCTGCAGCACTACAAGTCGCAAAATGGCGGCCGGCGGTCAGCCCAGGTACATGTGGATGGAAAAATCACTCTGGCCACTCTAAAAATAGCCAATCCCTATCAAAAAAGCAGCTCAGCTGCAGTTGTTCAGATGAATCACAGGTGGAGGAGAGAAATTTGCTTCCAGTTATTCAATTATCCCTGCCTATTCTCGCCCTAGCATCAGCTGCGTCTATCCCTGTTCTATTCACATCGGGAGTGAGCACGTCCCGACGTGCGCACAAGCTTATAAAGAGGCTGAGTCACATGCTGCACTTGGCCAATCACAGCCTTGCCAATAGTAGGCATGGCTGCGATGGCATCTTAGGGCAAGTAGTATGATGCATGTTGATTGGCTGCTTTGCAGCCTTTCAAAATGCGCCAAAATACATGCCGAACGACGAACCCGAACCCGAACTTTTACGAAAAAGTTCGGGTTCGGGTCCGTGTCACGAACACCCCAAAATTCGGTACGGACCCGAACTATGCTCGAACTGTTCGCTCAACACTAGTCAGGACGGATCCGTTCGGCTCCGCACCGCCAGGCGGACAAGCGTATTAGCCACCAGTCACAGTGACAGTGGTTTCAGCACCACCAGTTAGTGCCAGCTCTATCAGCCACCAGTCACAGTGCCTGCCGTATTAGCACCACCAATCAGTGCCAGCTGTATCAGCCACCAGTCACAGTGCCAGTGGTCTCAGCACCACCAGTTAGTGCCAGCTCTATCAGCCTCCAGTCACAGTGACAGCAGTCTCAGCACCACCAGTCAGTGCCAAGCGTATTAGCCCCCAGTCACAGTGACAGTGGTTTCAGCACCACCAGTTAGTGCCAGCTCTATCAGCCACCAGTCACAGTGCCAGTGGTCTCAGCACCACCAGTCAGTGCCAGCCGTATCAGCCACCAGTCACAGTGACAGCAGTCTCAGCACCACGTGGCACTGCCAGTCGTCTCAGCCACCAGTAAGTGCCAGCTGTTTCAGCCATCAGCTGCAGTATCAGCACCACCAGTCCATGCCAGCCATCTCAGGCACCAGTCACAGTGCCCACAGTCTCAGCACCACCAGTCAGCGCCAGCGGTCAGTGCCAGCAATCAGTGCCAGCAGTATCAGCCACCAGTCACAGTGCCAGTGCTCTCAGCACCACCAGTCAGTGCCAGTCGTATCAGCCACCAGTCACAGTGTCAGTGGTGTTCTGGTTCTGGCCAAGCTGCCAGTTCGGTTGATGTACTGCTCCAAATGAATTAGTGTACGTGCACGGAGAGATCAGACTGAGACAACCCACAGCAAGGAGTTAAACAGGATCTCTGCTTTATTTTCTGAAAACAACACACAATACATAGGCTTTACGACAGGGAGGGGGGGTGAAAGATAAAGTATATCTTTTCTATTGGCTATGAACACTCTATGCTTTTCTGTAACCTTGACGGCCAGAAGAAGAAATTCCTCCACCCTCCCCCCTTGCTCGTGGGAGATACCGTTACTTCTTATTCTTTGTAACTGCTTGCTTGAGCTGAACGGAAACCTCTTTGTAACTGCTTGCTTGAGCTGAACGGAAACCACAAAGAAACACATGATAAAACACAAAGTAAGATTCTAGTTTATAGGTGTTGGCTGAATGCCTGGCCGCCATCTTAGCTAAACATAGTCCTTTAACAAGCAAGTATCCATTTTGTATCAATAGTCCATAACAGTCCCCCCTTGGAAACTTGATTGTAGACTTTCCCTTCGCCTAGCGAATCCCCTGGGCATACCATTCGTATCCTCTTCACCCGCAGTGGCGACAACCTACCCCTTATAGGTAGGCTCCCGGTTGCTCGGACTTGTGGTAATACCCTGGGATTCATCTCACCCTATCTCAGCCAGGCATCATTGTGAGGAGGGGGAGCTGTGTTGAATGATGTTTCCTTCTGTCCTTCCTCATCGTAGAGGAGCATAATAGGTCGTTCATCAGTTTTCTTCATTCTTTTTGAAAAGCGGGTCACACAAATAAGAACGAGCTTAATCACTACATATATCACCAATATTATTAGGGCTACCTGCAATATTACTTGGACAATTCCCATGAACCAACCCCCAATACCTTTGAACCAGTTATTGGGGTTAAGGGAAGAGAAGGTATCAGACCACCATGTATCTTTATCAGCTTTATGTGCATCCAGGCATTTATCTCTTAAATCCGCCATCCTCTCTATATCCACCTTAACTTGCAAATTACCCTGCGGGTCTATGTAATGGCAACAAGAGGGTCCCACAATCTGGCACATACCTCCATCTTTAGCTGTAACATAATCTAGAACTAATGTGTGTTGGTTGGTGACAATGATTAACTGGTTTTGCACAATGTTTGAGGTATTCATAAGTCTCATCACCTCCAATATTTGGTCACCTAGGTAGTCTGTTGCTACTACCAGATGATCCCACATCTGCATTATCATGGGATATATGAAGATGGAACTAACAATTTTGTTGGTAATGCTCATCTCTACTACATGTGGCTTGCCATTTGGTCTGGGTGTGTTATCTTTGGCCCTACGATACAAGGTGTGTTTAGGTACTGCATTTATGTCAATTTCAGAGTGTGGTACTATAAAGGTAGCAGGAGTAAGCCTGGCGATGGTGCACAGTCCTGTGACATTCTCGGATAACCATTTGTATGCTTTGTGTCCACAAACTAAGTATATGTCGTCTGGAACTGCTACTGCCGTGACATTGAATAATCGGGTAATTAGTTTGGCTAATTGTGTCCCTTTCGCCAACTCATATCCTGTTGACTGACTTTCGGTGTCGTTAGCTAATATACCTGTCCGGAGATCCTGTACAGTACGGTTGTTACAAGGCAGATCCTTTCCGTTCACAGCATCTACACCAATACACTGCACGTGGCTGTCTGTTTTTGAATCATTGCAACCTGAGTGTATGTGTGGACTAAATGTCATACCTTTGGTTTGTACTTGGAGACAATAACAGTGTGTCCAGCTAGGAAAACATGTGACATTAGCCCAGTGTCCCTCTTGCCAAGGAGTAGAGCTATGATCTACCGAGGGTCCTGATCTGTTTATCATGAGCCATGGGGCATCTGCCCACCCTGCAACAGGTAAGGCTACTTCCTTGTCCTTGTTTGTACTGGATTTAACTTGGTGTATACTAGTGAGAAAGATGGTAGAATTAGACAGGTCAATCAGTTCAGAAAGGTCCAGGGGTATTGCAAAATAAGGCATACTGGTTGAACTCACGGGACTGTGGGTACAGATCCAACAATCTCTCAGAGTTTCAGTCTCCTTCAACCCCTGGACTAAAATTTGATGGTGCCATATTAGTGAATTGTCCCATTCATCACCCAGTGGCGTGAATACTGCAGATATGCCCACTGTCAAAGTCATGATCAGTATGTGAATCCTCATGGCTTATGGTTCCTGGGACGGTGGGACAGCCTTCACTCTTTTACAATGTGAAGCGTGGATCCAGGTGGGTCTCCCTTCGAGTTTCACAGAGGTTGGGGTGGTCAGCAACACCTGGTAAGGTCCCTCGTATCGTGGTTCGAGGGTGCTTCTGACGTGTTTCTTGACCACCACCCACTCTCCAGGTTTGAGAGTGTGGCTTCCCTCCAGGGAGTTAGGATCTGGAATGGAAGAGAAAACTTGTGCATGTATATTAGACAATTGCTTGCTCAAGGCTATCACATATTTTGCAACAGATTCATAATGCATTTGTAACTGTTGTGGGAAATACTGTCCCATTCTTGGCCCTGTTCCAAATAAGATCTCATATGGGGTTAGTTTGTGTGGGGGCCTTGGTGTATGCCTAACTGAAAAGAGGGTTATAGGCAAACACTGAACCCAATTAAGCCCTGTCTCCCTGGTCATCTTCAGCATTTTAGATTTTAACACCCCGTTCAATCTTTCGACTTTGCCGCTGCTTTGGGGCCTGTATGGGGTATGATACGCCAGGTGTGACCCTACCATCTTCCAGACCTCTTGGGTTAGACTAGCAGTGAATGCTGGGCCCTGATCACTCTCAATGACCTCAGGTACTCCGAACCTACAGACAAGCTCCTGCATCAGTTTTTTTGCAGTAGTGGTTGCTGTCTGGTTTCGGACGGGGTAGGCTTCTGGCCACCCAGAGAACAAGTCTATCACTACTAGCACATATTGAAACCCTTGGCACATTGGCATCTGGATATGATCGATTTGTATCCTCTAAAAGGGATATAAGGCTTTCGGGAGACATTTTCTGGGAGTGGGCTCGGTTCTGCCGGGGTTACACTCTGCACAGATGAGACACGCTTGAGTATGTCTCACCAGGACAGGGGTTATCCCTGGGGCCACCCATATTTTGTCAATTAGTTCTTTCATGATGGTTTTGGATTGGTGGGTGGGCCCATGGGCCACTGAGGCTATTAGGGGATAAAGAGCTCTGGGTAGGCAGACTCTCTTTCCTTGTGTCCAGAGTCCAGATTCTTCTTCGAGGGCTGATTCTTTCAGCCAGATTTCCTTTTCCCTGGGAGTGGCCTGTTTCTGCATTTGTTTCAGTAGGTCCCATGTGATTTCTTCTTGTTCCAGGTCTTCCTGTGTTATCATAATCTGGTCTGACTGGACTCTTTCCTCTTTCACTGCTGCTTCCTTGGCCGCTTGGTCAGCTAGGGCGTTTCCTCTGGCCTAAGGGGTGTCAGCTCGAGTATGGGCCTTTACTTTGATCACTGCCACTTGGTTGGGCAGGAGTACTGCTGCCATTAGGGCTGCTACTGCTGCAGCATTCTTAATCGGGGTTCCTGCAGCTGTGATGTAATCCCGGGCCTTCTATATTAGTCCAAAGTCATGAACCACTCCAAAGGCATATCTAGAATCTGTGTAGATATTGGCGGTAGAGTCTTTTGCCATGAGGCAGGCTTCAGTGAGGGCAATGAGTTCAGCTTCTTGTGCTGACTGGTCTGGGCGCAATTGTCTTGCACACAGCACTTCATGTTCACTTGTGACTGCCATGCCTGTATGGAACTTCCCCTTGTCATCGGCGTACCTTGAGCCGTCCACAAAGAGAATCCAATGAGGGTTTGTCAGAGGAGTGTCTTGGACTGATGGTGGTGTCCCTACTTCAGCTTCCATCATTGTGATGCAATCATGTTCTTGTTCCTTGTAAAGAGAGTCGGTTGAGGCCCATAGTTCTTCTTCCTGAAGATCCTCTTCAGCATGTAGATCAATAAAATCTTCAGAATCTCCATTATACTCCCCCCTTGGAAGAGGAAGAAGTGCAGCAGGATTGAGGATGTGGCACCTCTGAATGGTGACATTATCTGGCAGAAGCAAACTACACTGAAGCCGGAGGAGGCGCTGTGCAGTGAGGTGTTTAGGTTGAGTCTGCTGGAGGATGGCAGAAATGTCATGGGGAGCCAGAATAGTGAGGGGATGACCCAGCACAACGTCAGATGTGACGTTTAGAAGAGAGCTGGCAGCATGGATAGCTCTGACACAGGAAGGGGCGGCTCTGGCTACCGGGTCAAGACGCTTAGAATAGTAACCCAAGGGCCGATTGCGGCCACCATGAGTTTGAGTGAGGACTCCAGTGGCGTGACCTTGGCGTTCCATGACATACAGCCGGAAAGGAAGGTTGTAGTTGGGGATGCCAAGAGCAGGGGCAGATGCAATGGCGGCCTTCAATGACTGAAAAGCTTCTCCGGCCTCCATTGTCATCTGGAAAGGAGTAGCAGCATTGCGAGGTATACAGTCATATAAGGGCTGCATGAGGACAGAAGCATCAGATATCCAAGGCCTGCGGTAGGAGATGAGTCCCAGAAAGGTTTGCAGCTGATAAGGAGTGTCCGGGAGTAGGATGTCAGAGATAGCCTTCTTCCTCGCCTCAGTTAGGTGCTTGTGACCTTGAGAGATGCAATGACCTAGGAAGACAACTTTGGGGAGACACAGTTGTAGTTTGGCTTGTGAGACTCGACATCCAGCAGAGGCTAAAAACTGGAGAAGTGAGACAGATTTTGTCATGCAGATTTGGGGAGAGACCGCACAGAGGAGAAGGTCATCCACATACTGGAGGAGTTACACATCCGGGTGATCTGCTTGCCAGGGTTGCAGAACAGAGGACATAGCCTTGCTGAAGCAGGAAGGGCTGTTTTGAGCCCCTTGAGGCATAACAGTCCAGGTGTACTGTTTGCCTGCATGTGTGAAAGCAAAAAGAAACTGACATTTCTCATGTAAGGGAACAGAAAAGAATGCATTGGCCAGATCAATGACAGTGAAAGTAGTGGCAGTGGGTGGAATGCCAGCAAGGAGTGTGTGCGGATTGGGGACAATAGGTGTCTCAAGAACAGTAGCCTCATTGACAGCTCGGAGGTCCTGCACCATGCGGTACGTTGGAGGCTGTCCTTTCTCCCTTTTCTTCCGTACTGGGTAAAGGGGTGAGTTACAGGGAGAAGTAGTGATCTTGATTGCCCCATTCTGCAGGAGGGCCTGCACCTGGAGGGTAATAGCATCCTGTTGTGAGATAGAAAGCGGATATTGCGCTTTGTATGGCAGAACCTTGGGATCCTTCAGGGTCACAGTGACCGGTGGGACATTGAGGCGTCCGATATCATGGGGTCCTTTGGTCCAGAGAGTATCGGGGATGAGGTGCAAAATGGTTTGCAGCGAATCCCCTTGTTCATATGAGTCAGCGTCCTGAAGTGTGGTTAATGCCATAAGGAGGCAAGTATCTTCCGGGTGTAGGGCTGTACCGAGGGTGACTGTTCCATCCTCTTTGAACTGTATGTTAGCCTGGATTTTCTGAAGAAAATCAGAGCCTAACAGATTGAAGGGGCATGGATGGCTGACAACAAACTGCGACATGACTCCTGCAGGGAGGTGGAGTTGGGGGGTTTTAGTCCGGGAGAATCTAGGAGAAGTGACTGTGAGTGGCTTGGTCACGGAGTTATGTTGCACAACCCCCTCTAGTCCAGAACAAGGTAATTGAATATCAGTGAGCCAAGAATGAGGTACGGCAGTATCACATAATACACTGCGGGCTGCACCAGTGTCCACAAGAAATGAAAGTTCCTTCCCTGCAACCTCGAGCATCACTCGAGGGGTGGGACCGGTAGGAGGGGTAGAGACTGTCATACATGGAATGTCCCCTCCCTGCACTGGTTTGCCAGCGTCCTATTGCGATGAAGGGGGCTGAGTGTCCCCCTGTCGCCGTTGATTGGTTGGCCACAGATGTTTGCTACGGCAGTGTCGTTTTATGTGACCGGGCTTGCCGCACCCATAACAGACATAAGGGGGTGGATGTTCTCCACCATCTTCTCCTGACATTACGGCTATCACAGCAGCACGGGTTTTCTTTGTGTTACTCTCTAGACCCTTTGCAATCTGCTCCAACATATCTAGTGTCAAGGATTTCCACTCGGGGCGACAGGTCACAAGGGCTTTGTTTATCTCTGGTCGTAGACCATCGACAAACGAGCGGGCCAAGAGTCTGAGATGAACAGGCTCATTCTGACTAAAACCCATGTCTTTGTAACTTTGTTTAATCCTCTGAGCAAATTTCTCGACAGTTTCAACTTTTTCCTGTGTCATATCCTGTAATGTCGTGGATTGGTCTGCTAATCTTGCTTTCGCCCATTTCTGCAGTTGTTCTATAAAGAATTCTCCAGACTCATGATCCCGGGGGTCAAAGTTAGCACCTTTAAGTTCAGGGATGTGGATTTGATCCATTATCAGTGTGGAGTATTCACCTGTCTTGTTTTCCACTATACTTTGCAGGTCCGACCATGTGCACCCATAGGTTTGATGCACTTGGGACAGTTTCCTGAAAAAGGGCATGGGATGGGTCTCAGGGTCAGGCAGTAAATTCACTATGGTGAATAACTGTTGTGGGGTGAAAGACACATATTTTGGTGGTCCCTGTGGCCGGTTAAGTGCTAGGGCTTCTTTCAGTGTCTCAAGGTTTCCCTGCTCAATTTTCTGTAAGTTCTTTTGTAACTCTGTAATCTGACCCTGCAGTATTTGATCTTGTGAACGTCGTGATGGGCGCACGACCATGGGCACAGTCCACTGTGGTGCCAGGGATAAAGTTGGCGGATCACCGTAGTCTGTCGGGGTACCCCACGAAGGAGTCTGCATATTACCCGGTGCATTTTGTATGCCCACTGTGGATTCTGCAGCACCGTCTGCATCCCCCTGTTCTGCTTCATCAGGTTGCCTTCCTACCATTATAGGAGTAAGGGTGGCAGGTGAGTGTGGTAGCATGAATGTACCGTCTGGGTTAACCATGGGGTACAAGGTAGTAGGAAGGGGCAAGGGTGACATAGGAGTGACGGGGGGGTCCGGACCGGATGATATTAAAGGTCCGTTCATGGGCGTTGCCTGGGGACAAGATGGCGCTGTAGCTAACACGGGAAGTGATGGGACGTGCTGGGGAGTAGTTACCAAGGTGTGGTTTTGTGGGTGGGGAACCCCACAGTGAAGGCACGTATCACGGGAGGAGAGATTCTGTTGACCACATGTTTTGCAGGTCCACCCACCTGCTTTCTTCCCGGCGCCATTATAAGGTGGTGGCAAGTCATGTATCAATGCAACACCAGGCTTACAGAAATATCTCTGTCTTTTCTCATCAAAATTTAGTTCCCCCCCCGGTCTTTTCAAATTCTTTACTACAGTCCAACCACACACGGACCATGTCTGTCAATTTATCATCTTCTAACTTCCCCCTCTTCTCGTTTAACAACACTTGCCAGGTGGCACTACAAAGGATGCCTCCTTTACAGACACTATAACTCTTCTCCAACTTAGTTAATCCTTTTATGAAACGTTTGCCTCTCCTGTCCGCCACGTACTGTTCAGGAGAACAGTAACCCTTCGGGACACTTTCCTCATTTCCCATTATCTCTCGTACCTACTGGAGCCGTCTAAAGACCTCTGTATAGAGTAATCACTGGACGTGAAGACCTTTGAGTCCCGGTCAGCACACTCTGGGCTACCGCGGACCGCTCTCCACCCATCTGTGATCGTCCCCTTTATGGAGATTTGAGTCAGACGCCGGGCTGAACTCCGATACAGGCACACAGGAGAACTCCGTGTCTCAGTCAGTGATACTTGTCAACAGGGTCTTCACAACTTATAGGCACAACACAGTACATCAAGACTTTAAAAAAACATATGGGGTTCTTACTTTCATGCCCTCGAGGACGTCCCAGACTGCTTCCGCACCCCTCCCTCAGACGAACTCCAAGAGGCTACACCAGGGGACACTTTATGGGCAAGATGACTCAATTTTCTTACCTCATATCACGGGTTGCGATCCCGGTGTCCGTTAGTGCGCCTCTCCTCGTCTGGTCTCCGGGGGTACGGGAACAGAGGGTCCAATCCTCGAGCCCCACGTTTGGGCACCAAAATTGTTCTGGTTCTGGCCAAGCTGCCAGTTCGGTTGATGTACTGCTCCAAATTAATTAGTGTACGTGCACGGAGAGATCAGACTGAGACAACCCACAGCAAGGAGTTAAACAGGATCTCTGCTTTATTTTCTGAAAACAACACACAATACATAGGTTTTACGACAGGGAGGGGGGGTGAAAGATAAAGTATATATTTTCTATTGGCTACGAACACTCTATGCTTTTCTGTAACCTTGATGGCCAGAAGAAGAAATTCCTCCACCCTCCCCCCTTGCTCGTGGGAGATACCGTTACTTCTTATTCTTTGTAACTGCTTGCTTGAGCTGAACGGAAACCTCTTTGTAACTGCTTGCTTGAGCTGAAAGGAAACCACAAAGAAACACATGATAAAACACAAAGTAAGATTCTAGTTTATAGGTGTTGGATGAATGCCTGGCCGCCATCTTAGCTAAACATAGTCCTCAACAAGCAAGTATCCATTTTTTATCAATAGTCCATAACAGTGGTCTCAGCACCACCAGTCAGTGACAGCTGTATCAGTCACCAGTCACAGTGCAAGTGGTCTCAGCACTACCAGTCAGTGGCAGTCATATCAGCCACCAGTCACAGTGCCTGCAGTCTCAGCCAAAAGTTAGTGCCAGTGACGCATATTACAGCTACATATAAGTCAGTATTACAATAAGAGAAAATATTATAAAATTATAAAAGTACAAGCCTATATTACTTGGACTTTTTACTAACAACATGCCACCCAAAGAAAAGGACACACCAAGTAGGACAAAAGACACAGACAATGAAACCCTACATAACAAAATTCTCCAGGAGAAACAGTCAAGTCAGCAAGTAAAAAAAAAAAAAGGAAAGGCTGAAAAACCACTCTTACAGTGGTTGACAAACTGCTAAAAGAAATAATGTATAACCAGAAACCCTTTGGAGGAAAAGTTTTATTACTTGGTGGAGATTTTCGGCAAACACTTCCAGTGGTTCCTCATGGTGACCGGACAAAAATTGTTGAATCATGTATAAAGTATAATAAACTGTGGCAAAACTTCCAAATACTTAACCTTACAAACAATATCCGTTAAGTTGATACTGAATTCAGCAATTGGTTGATCCAAGTTGGCAATGGTGATACACCACACATTGACAGTTTGCCTGAAGACATAATTGAAATCCCTTCAAAAATGTTATGTACAGGAAATATTTTCAACAACTTTTTTGGAGAAAGAATTTTAGTTGCTGATGTCTCAAAGATAACAAAAATATGTATTCTTTGCCCAAAGAACTCTGATGTTGATAGCATAAATGAAGAGGTGCTAAACATTTTGGAAGGAGATACTGTGACATTCCTTAGCTCAAACTCAATTGATGACTCAACTGAGGAAGATATGCAGAACTATCCTATTGAGTTTCTTAATGAGTTAACTCCAACTGGAATGCCGAGGCATAAACTGAACCTTAAAAAGGGAGCAATAATTATGCTCCTCAGAAATATAAACACTAAAAGAGGATTGTGCAATGGAACCCGCCTCTTTGTTAAAGACTTGAAAAGAAACCTCATTATTGCTCAAGTAATAACAAGTTCAGCGGAAGGGGACATGGTCTTTATTCCACGTATTGATTTAGCTCCATCCTCTACTAATTTGCCATTTACCTTAAGAAGACGACAATTTCCAGTTGCATTAGCTTTGCCATGACAATTAATAAAGCTCAGGGGCAAACCTTAGAAAAAGTTGGCATTAACTTGCCAGAACCAGTATTCTGCCACGGTCAGTTATATGTTGCATTATCTAGAGTTAGAACTTTTTCAGATGTGGTTGTAAAGGTTGTAGATGGTCCTGAACAAGGCAAACTGTTGCCAAATTCAGATAGAATATTTACAAGAAATGTTGTGTATAAAGAAATTTTATAGAAAAATTTCAAGAGGTTAAAAAATACCTTTTTCCTGAATATCTATTTCAGGTATTGTATATTGCAGATTGTTACAAACTATACTTACTGTATCGTGATATATACGTTTCCATTTTATTTTTATTATTAATTTACTTTTGACTTCTTTCCAAAATATTTTTGACAAAAGAAAATAAAACAAGAAATTCAATGTGGTTAAATTATCTTACTATTTAATATAGACTGTTTCTACTAATGTTTATACACTACTGTTCTAGCGCCCGTTATTATAACGGGCTTAATGTCCAGTACTTATAATATACTTTTATAATGAGTCAAAAACACATAGATCTATATAGTGATCACCTGGAAGTCAGGGGCCTAGGGGCTAGGGCTTACTACGGCCATTTTTATATAGGGTAAGGTTCCGGACGGGGTCGCTCTTATCAGGGCGGGTGGTCTGTGGTTAGGCTATCAAGGCCAGAATAGCACCCCCCTGTAGGGCAATATCAGGGACAGTTCTTTGCCCACCCTGTCCTTTAATACCACATCATCATCTAGCCCAGGGATAGATGGTTTTTGCTTTCCCTCCGGGATTCATGGATGTGCACTTGAACCCCCCGGATTGTGGTAGGACATATGGTTTCTGATTTGGTGCTGCCGAGCACCTGATTTAGTGCCGCCGAGCACTTGTCATTGCCTACCACATCTATGCTTTTTGCTTAAAGGGGTTCTGCACTTTGTTTTAACTGATGATCTATCCACTGGATGGATCATCAGCATCTGATCGGCGGGGGTCCGACACCCGGGACCCCCGCCGATCAGCTGTTTGAAAAGGCAGCGGCACTTCAGCAGCGCCGTGGCCTTCTCGCTGTTTACCGCTGGCCCAGTGACGTCACGACTAGTATCAACTAGCGTGTGCGGGTCTAAGCTCTGTTCACTTGAATGGAGCTTAGCCCTCCCACGCTAGTTGATACTAGTCGTGACGTCACTGGGCCGGTAGTAAACAGTGAGAAGGCCGCGGCGCTGATGGAGCGCCGCTGCCTTCTCAAACAGCTGATCGGCGGGGGTCCCAGGTGATAGATCATCAGTTAAAATAAAGTGCAGAACCCCTTTAACTTTAATAATTTAATTTATTTTCATTTTGAGGGATATCTTTTCCATTCACACGACCGCAAAATGGGTCCGCATCCGTTCCACAATTTTGCGGAACGGGTGCAGACCCATTTATTTTTAATGGGGCCGGAATGTGCTGTCCACATCCACATTTGCAGATCCGCATTTCCGCATTTGCGGATCCGCACTTCCGCATCTGTGCTTCCGTTTCCGCAAAAAAATAGAACATGTCCTATTCTTGTCCGCAATTGCAGACAAGATTAGGCATTTTCAATTATAGTGCCGGCGATGTGCGGTCCACAAATTGCGGAATGCACATTGCCGATGTCTGTGATTTGCAGTTCCGCAAAACACTTACGGACGTGTGAATGGACCCTCATAGTAACATTATTAAAGGTTACGTTTTATCTTTATGTATATTCTAATGGATTGCCTTCCTTGTACAATGTTATAATATACTTTCTATGTTAGAAAGTATATTATAGTGCATTTGTATTGTGCGGCAGTTGTGTGCGGTTCTGCAGCGATACTGCAGGTATATAGAGGGACAAGCGTTATTGGAACAAATAATTTCTACTGGTGTGATATACCAGTCACCCCCCAAAAAAACTGATTGAAGCGGGGTGTTATATACCAATATACTTTCTTTATAGTGCATTTGGGTACTGTATAGTGCATATGCGCGTACGCGAAAATTATATTGCCGATATTTCGCATTGAAAAAAATTATGAATGGAGATCGCAAATTCGAATAATACATCTGGTGTGTCACTGTCCATGTTGTGGGACTATTTGTGCACTTCTAGTAATTATTTCTTGGCTGCAAATATGAGCTGAAGGTTTTTCAGGTTTGCCTGCCATTAAAATGAATGGGACCCGCCGCGAACTTGCGGTTCGCGAACATTTTATTGTGTTCGCGCGATCGCGTTCACGAACCGTCCCGGCAGATGTTCGTCCATCACTAATCCTGATGCATCTTGAACGGAATGCTCTCCATTCAGAATGCATTAGGATAAAACTGATCAGTTTTTTTCCGGTATTGAGCTCCTGTGATGGAACTCAATACCGGAAAAGAAAAAAACGCTAGTGTGAAAGAACCCTTGGTCACATGACATAGCTAAAAATTAGAAGGGAGGGGATACATCACAAATACAGTCACTGATGAGAAGATTACCTTCACTACAGATTACATCATGTACCTTTGTAACGGGTCAGAGAATAAAAACTATTTTATGGGAGTTCTTTAAATAAATAGGAGTGGGCTATATCTGACACATTTCATGAGCAAGAGTGGCACTATTTCTAGAAATTGCAGACTATTTTTTACTGATTCGGAACATCCACTTTAGAGCTCATGCACACAAACGTATTTTTTTCAGTTTTTGTTCTTTTACAGGTCCGCATGCGGAACTATTCATTTCAATGGGTCCGCAAAAAAAAATTATGAAATGACTCAGTGTGCATTCCGTTTCCATATATCCGAATTTTGGTTCCGCAAGAAAATAGTCCTATTCTTGTCCGTTTTGCGAACAAGGACAGGCAATGTTACAATGGATATGCAAAAAAACTGATCTAACACAGATGTCACACGGATGTCATCCGTTGTTTTTTTTTTGCGGATCTGTGCTTTGCAGACTGCAAAATATATACGGTTTCTTGTATGATTTCTTGTATGGTTAAACCCTTAAGGCCCCTTTCACACAGACAGAAGAGATGCCAGGTGCGTGAACAAGTGGATTAAGGTGAGTTAAATTATTTTATTTTATTTTTTAACCCATCCAGCGCTATTGTACTATGCATTCTGTATTCAGAATGCTATTATTTTCCCTTATAACCATGTTATAAGGGAAAATAATACAATCTACACAACCTTGAACCCAAACCTGAACTTCTGTGAAGAAGTTCGGGTCTGGGTACTACAGTCAGTTTGTTATCACGCTCGTGCAAAGCGCATTGCACCCGTGCGATAAAAACTGAACAACGGAACGCAATCGCAGTCAAAACTGACTGCAAATGTGTACCTACTCGCGTGAGTTTGCCACAATGCACCGGGACGCATCCGGACCTAATCCGGACACGCTCGTCTGCAAGGGGCCTAATAGATTGAGAAACATATGTATTCCCTCATTCCACCTGAATAAAGCATTACTATAATAACCTTACTGTTCATATTCCAGGTTCCTAACTGTAGCTCTGGCCATCAACATATTTAGAATATGCTACTTAGGGTCCATTTAGTAGTCCGTAGTGTTTTGCGGTCCGCAAATTGCGGACCGCAAAACACTGACACCTCACATGGCCGGCACTATATAGAGGATTCCTATTCTTGTCTGCAGCTGCACTGTGTGCTGTCCGCATCTTTTCCGGCCCCATTGAAAATGAATAGGTCCGCACCCGTTCCGCATAATTGTGGAACGGATCCAGACCATTCATACGGACATGTGAATGGACCCTTACCTGGCCAATCAAAACTCAGCATCCTCCTTTGAGTATGGTGTCAATTATATAAGTACATTTCTAGCTTCAGCTAGTGCACCCTTCCTTGTATGTGATCTCTAGACCTTGGTTTCAGACCCGGCCTCCCTTTACTTCTTCTTTGCCTCTTCCTTGATATCTTTTCAGGCCGTTTGTTGAAGACTCTTTTAATCCAATATGCTTGCTCCTAATGATATTGTTCCTTGCAGATTGTAATTACTATGTGCAGCAAGCCACACGGAAGAGTGGAGGAGTCGTGGTAGCAATAACTGGGGCAGTAGTTACTTAGCATAGCAGTGTCACAGTAGGTAAGATAAGGGAAGGAAACAGGAAACGGCAAGCAAACAAAACAACTGACTAGGCCCCAAAAGCTAGGGAACAAAGGGGTCACCTCCTAGCAATCCCTAAAAGACTTTCCCTACGCTGCTATGCCCATGTGCATATCTCGATGGTAGATAAGCACATGCCCACGTACCTAAGCTGAAACACACTGGACCAGACCATAAGCAGTAGGGAAAAGGGAAAGAGACTACCAGCTCCTTCAACCACCGAAGGAGCTAGCGTCACTCTAGGGGCCTAGTAAAAACAGACACAGAAGGGAAAAGGGAAAAGGACTTATCTTTAGATGAGTTGGAGCAGAAAATCCACCAAAACTTCCAGCACACAAACAAGGTAGAAGTATAACCCACAAATGCTATAGGGAGAGGGAGGAATAAATAGCCTCCCCAATGACTAAACGAACCACACCTGATAGGAGGTGGGATTCTGATCAAACCCAAAACAAAACAAACTGTCAGATCGAGTCACGTGCAGAAACTCTGACAGAACGTCTCAGAACACCCACAGGGCAGGGCGTGACAGCCCCCCCCCCCCCCCTCTACGAGTGACCTCCGACACTCAGGCCCAACTTTATCCGGGTGTGCCCTGTGAAAGGCATTAACAAGGCGGCTAGCGTTAACATCGGTAGCCGGAACCCACATTCTTTCCTCGGGACCGTATTCCCTCCAATGCACCAGGTACTGAAGGGAACCCCGAAGAACACGTGAATTGAGAATTCTGGAGACCTGAAACTCCAGATTACCGTCAACCAAAACAGGAGGAGGAGGCAAAAGGGATGGTTCCACAGGTTCCACATATTTCTTCAACAAGGACCTGTGAAACACATTATGGATCTTCCAGGCCTGCGGAAGTTCCAGACGAAACGCCACCGCATTGACAATGGCCGAGATTTTGTAAGGGCCAATAAATCTTGGACCCAATTTCCAAGAGGGTACCTTCAGCTTAATGTTTTTAGTGGACAACCGCACCAAATCACCCACACACAGGTAGGCACCAGTCATACGTCTCTTGTCAGCCATCCGTTTATATCTTTCACCCATTTTTTTCAAATTAACTTGAATCTTCCGCCAGATAGATGACAAAGAGGAAGAGAATCTCTCCTCTTCTGGTATCCCAGAAGATTCGGTCCCAGAAAAAGTACTAAACTGAGGGTGAAAACCATATGCTCCAAAAAATGGTGACTTATCAGTTGACTCCTGCCTACGGTTGTTCAAGGCAAACTCAGCTAAAGACAAGAACGAGGACCACTCATCCTGATTCTCAGCGACAAAACACCTCAAATAGGTCTCCAGGTTTTGGTTAGTGCGCTCGGTTTGACCATTCGACTGAGGATGGAAAGCCGAAGAGAAAGACAACTGAATACCCAGACGAGAACAAAACGCCCTCCACAACCTGGAAACAAATTGCGTCCCCCTATCAGACACCACATCAGAGGGAATGCCATGTAATTTCACAATGTTATCAATGAAAACCTGAGCGAGAGTTTTCGCATTGGGCAAACCTGATAATGGTACAAAGTGAGCTATCTTGCTAAAGCGGTCCACTACCACCAAAATCACAGTTTTCCCAGAGGAACTCAGTAAATCAGTAATGAAGTCCATGGACAAATGGGAGATGGGATGAACAAAGGAAGAAGGGATCCTGATGGCCAAGTGTGCGCCACCTTCGCGCGTGCACAGGTCTCACAAGCTGCTACATAACTCTTTTACACAACCCAGGCCACCAGAATCTCCGGGAAATAAGATCTACAGTGGATCTACTTCCAGGATGTCCCGCAAGGACAGTATCATGATGCTCCTTAAACACTTTGTATTGCAGTTCAGAAGGAACAAACAACTTCCCTGGAGGACAAGAATCAGAAGCCTCCTCTTGAGCCCCCAACACTTCCGTCTCCAGCTCGGGGTAAAGAGCGGAAACCACCACCCCATCAGCCAAAATCGGAGCGGGATCCTCCGAATCTCCCCCCCCCCCTCCGGAAAGCTACGTGACAACGCATCCACTTTGACGTTTTTAATCCCAGGGCGATAGATGACCACAAAATTGAACCCGGTAAAAAACAATGACCATCTAGCCTGCCTAGGATTTAAACGCTTTGCAGATTGCAGGTAGGCCAGATTCTTATGGTCAGTAAATACCGTAATCGGATAGGTAGCCCCTTCTAGCCAACTCTTCAAAAGCCAATTTGATGGCCAACAACTCTCTATTCCCAACATCATAATTTCTCTCGGCGGCAGAGAGTTTCTTGGAGAAAAAAGCCTGCGACAAGACTGCTCTGACTCCCACTTCTGACGCGTCAACCTCCACAATGAAGGGTGGAGACACATCAGGTTGCATCAGAATGGGCGCAGAAGCAAAACATTTCTTAATAGCAGAAAAAGCCTGTAATGCTTTATTCGACCAGACAGAGAAGTCAGCGCCCTTCCTAGTCATATCTGTCAAAGGTTTGACAATGGTGGAATAATTCAGGATGAACTTTCTGTAGTAATTAGTAAATCCTAAAAACCGCATCAGGGCTTTCTGATTCTCCGGCCGATTCCATTCTAGTACCGCACTGACCTTTTCGGGATCCATACGAAAACCGGAGGCAGAAAGCAAGTACCCCAAAAACAGCAGCTCCTGAACAGCAAACACACATTTTTTCAATTTAGCATAGAATTTATTCTCCCGAAGGATCAATAACACTTGTCTCAAATGATCCTGATGAGTCTTCATATCGGGAGAGTAAAAAAGTATGTCATAAATAAATAACCACGAACCTCCCCACCAAATGATGAAAAATGTCATTGATAAAGCTCTGAAAGACTGCTGGAGCATTAGTTAAACCAAAGGGCATGACTAGATTCTCGAAGTGACCCTCGGGGGTATTGAAGGCCATTTTCCACTCATCTCCTTCCCTGATTCTGATCAGATTATAAGCTCCTCTTAAATCCAACTTAGAAAACACCTTAGCACCAACAATCTGATCAAAAAGATCCGGAATCAAGGGAAGGGGATAAGGATCACGGACTGTAATGAGATTCAGTTCCCGGAAATCTAGGCACGGTCTAAGGGATCCGTCCTTCTTTACGAAAAAGCCAGCGGCCATAGGAGACTTAGATGGTCTAATATGTCCCTTTGCCAAACTCTCGGCAATGTACTCCCGCATAGCTACTCTTTCGGGTTGAGAAGATTATATAACTGAGATTTTGGCAATTTTGCTCCGGGGATAAGATTGACCGGACAATCATACTCCCAGTGAGGGGGCAACTCCTGAGCTCCGCCCTCCGAGAATACATTCGAAAAATCGGAAAGAAACTGAGGCAACACCTTAGTGACCACCCCCAAAATAGAGGCACTAAGACAGTTGTCCATACAAAATTCACTCCAATTCCTGATTTGTCTTGTTTGCCAGTCAATGGTAGGGTTATGTTTTATCAATCATGGTAAACCCAGAACCATCGGAGCAGGCAAACCTTTCATAACAAAACAAGAAATGAACTCAACATGAGAATCACCCACCTTCAAATGAATATCCTGAACAATATGAGCTAGACATCTTTGCGAGAGGGGGGCGAATCTATAGCAAACACAGGTTTATCTTTGCTTAATGCTGTAGTTTTAAAACCATGACTCTGAACAAACTGAAAATCAATAAGATTAACCCCTGCGCCACTGTCAACAAATACCTTTAACTCACAATTTCCAGAGTCTAGCGCCACCATGGCTGGCAGGAGGAATCTGGTACTACAGGTAGGATACAAATATGCCTGCTCTGACTCCCCATTCACACTACCAAGAGTAAGGGAGTTTTTTTTTCCTTTGAAGGGATCCCCTATTTGTTTTTCATTACCACTTTGAGGTTTAATAAAAGGGCACACATTAACAAAAATGACCTTCTTTACCACAGAAGAAACACAGTCTATTCAGCTTCCTAAAATTCAAATTACCAGAGCAAGAAGTAACCTTACCCAATTGCATAGGCTCCTCTCCAGCCCCTAATTCAGGTGTCAGAGTACCCCGAGGGACAGGAGCGACTGATTCCCCACCAGGCAGTACCCCCTGCCCGAGATAATCTTGCATCTCTCCCTAAGACGCCTATCAATCCGTACGGCCAAAGACATGGCCGCCTCCAAGGAATCAGGTTTTTCATGAAATGCAAGGGCATCTTTTAAACTCTCAGATAGCCCCTGACAGAACTAACTACGGAGTCGCCCTTCTTCTAAATTCAGCACAATACGACTCAGCAGTACGTTCTCCCTGGCACGAGCTGCGCAACTTAGATTCAGCCATGGAGACCCGGTCAGGGTCATCATAAATCAGACCCGGGGCTCTGAAAAATTCATCCACCGACCGAAGGGACTGAGAACCGGTCGGCAGAGAAAAAGCCCAGGACTGAGCATCACCTTTTAACAGAGAAATAATAATCCCAACTCTCTGGTTTTCGTCTCCAGATGAAATCGGACGCAGACGAAAATATAATTTACAGGACTCCCTGAACCTATCAGGGAAAGTGACCTTAGGTTCCAGGCAGACCTGGTTTCCTCCGACAGCACCAGACGCCAAAGTACTGTGACACTGTGCAACCGAATTGCGGATGTCAGCTACCTCCAAAGACAATCCCTGCATGCGATCAACCAAAGCATCAATAGTCTCCATTTTGCTAAATATTACGGTAGGGCGGGTTATAATGTCATGGTAGGTAAGATAAGGGAAGGAAACAGGAAACGGCAAAGCAAACAAAACAACTGACTAGGCCCCAAAAGCTAGGGAGCAAAGGGGTCACCTCCTAGCAATCCCTAAAAGACTTTCCCTACGCTGCTATGCCCATGTGCATATCTCGATGGTAGATATGCACATGCCCACATACCTAAGCTGAAACACACTGGACCAGACCCTAAGCAGTAGGGAAAAGGGAAAGAGACTACCAGCTCCTTCAACCACCGAAGGAGCTAGCGTCACTCTAGGGGCCTAGTAAAAACAGACACAGAAGGGAAAAGGGAAAAGGACTTATCTTTAGATGAGTTGGAGCAGAAAATCCACCAAAACTTCCAGCACACAAACAAGGAAGAAGTATAACCCGCAAAGGCTATAGGGAGAGGAAGGAATAAATAGCCTCCCCAATAACCAAACGAACCGCACCTGATAGGAGGTGGGATTCTGTTCAAACCCAAAACAAAACAAACTGTCAGATCGAGTCACGTGCAGCAACTCTGACAGATCGTCTCAGAACACCCACAGGGCAGGGAGTGACAAGCAGTACTTGCCCTGTTTAGATACCCTGGGGCTAGGCAGTGACGGCAAGGGGGCATCTTTTCCTCCTTTCGGGGCACAACCTGGTTGTGGGGGTTCCCCTGCCTGGTGTTGGTTGGAGTGCCCTTGGTGGTGAAGAGCTGTGAGGTGCAAAGCAGGATCTCCAGAAGCGTGGCAGATATGGTTCCAATACATCATAGGTCAGACTTTGCCCCCTCTCCATGCCAGACTAAGTTCTGTTCCTTTTTCAGGTTGCTGTTCTCACAGTAAACTGTTCCACAGTTTTTTTAAGTGGGATGTGGGCCTTAGCCAATCCACAGTCTGACTGTAAATTATGTCCAAACTCCAGAAGCCTGGGAGCTGGGGAGTCCAAAACTCTGTAAAACAGATTATCTCCACAGAACCTCTACATGTACCTCCTCTCAACACTGGTATGCTCCACGAGTATGTATTATGTTCGTAGCTGGGTTAAAGTTTTCTCTACCCCTTTGCTTCCTGTTGCTGTCCCAGGGCTGTTCTCTGTTAACACATGCTCTCTTCAATGTCTAAGGCTAGACTGACTCTACACTGAGTTTTAAACACTCCCTATGGGGAGGGTGACAACAGCCCCACCTAGTAGCAGCAAAAAAAAACAAAAAAACTGCTAAGTACTTCTGCCAGTCACATACATAAAATACTGAAAAATATATTTTTTTTATAGAAGACCCAGAAATCCCCTTTAATCGACTTTATTACAGTGCACTCAATTCTTGAATGTATTCCATTGGATAAGAATCTAGTGACTAGTGACTTTATAGAAATACTGAAGAGATTTAAGTTCTTCTAGAGTCTTCTGCTTCGTATAAACACAAAGACTATATGAATGTATTGTTAACAACTGCCTTTCAATAAGCCATATACACATTTCTCATCACCTCATCTGTTTACATACAATGAATCCCAATGGTGTAAACCTAGGCCAACGGGCTTGAAATGAAAGACCTCTGAGAACAGAAAGGTCATATGAAGAGTTGCTGGGCAGTTACCTTGCAATACTTCAAACACACAACCTTCCTGCATCAAAGAGTGGGATAAGTTAACCTCTTCACTCATCCACTCCCCTTCAAATGTGGACATCAAAAGCAATTCCCACAGCAGACTCATTCTCCAAACTACATCAGGCACATCACACAGCCCTCTCTCATCCCCGCTCATTTTGCCTTTTCTTCTAGTCGTGAAACATTATACATTTTTCACTTAGACAAGTTCAAATAAACGACTTGGGTTCTTGGCCTGGTTTTCATTAAATCCTGCACTGAGTTTCCTTCCTGTGTTAAGACATTTTGTCTGTCAGAGGTTGGGTGGGATAGGGCTCACATTCTGCGCGCTGGAGGGGCTTTTAAGTGCTCTAAGTGGAGAGAGTCTGTGTTTTCATTTCAAATAGCAAAAACAAAGGGAGCACTAGAAGATAACGTGGAACATTCACATGGAGGGGTAAATCAGTGAAACAAATTATACTTCATTATAAGCGTTTTCTTATAAAGAGTCCCAGCCATAACAGGACAATGTAATGAATAATTAAAGGGGTTATCCCTTAAATTATCATACCAAAAGTACTGAAAAGTTATTAATAGCTGTTTTCAAGTAATTTGCAATGCTCATAGCAAAAAAAACTTTTTTCAGAAATGTTTGTTTACCTGTGTCCCCCTTGGAGCTGCTACTAATCCTTTCATCTGTGCTACTGGGAGTGACCCTGGGCTGAGTCAGTCTACTTCCCCTTCTAGCAGCTGACAATATGGTTCCTTCTTACGTCCCCTTCAGAAGCAGTCTTCTCACCTATACCATTACATTACTGCAGAGGCTCTGGTCCTTTTTTGAAAAGCAGGAGAGGGAGTTATCTCAATTGGCTTCTCTGCAGTGAACAGAGGATCACTATGCTGAGTCTTAGCTGTGGGGAGAGTATGCACAAGAAGTATACATGTACATAGCTGTCCATTTTGTCAGGTGGCACCATACTATTTAAGTAAATACAACATGCGATCATTTTTTAAATACTTCAGTACCGGGTGATTTTTCATTTTCACTTTTTCATTTTCCTCCCTTCATAGAGCCATTAACCTTTTTATTCTTACGTTCACATAACTGTATGAGAGCTTGTTTTTTGTGGGATAAGTTGTACTTTCTAATGACACCATTTAATATTGCATATAATGTAGTGGGAATCTGAAAAAAATAAAATTCTAATGGGGTGGAATAAAAACAAAATGCAATTCCACCAGTTTTATGTGTTTCATTCTTACAATGTTCCCTATGTAGTAATCCTGACATTCATTCTATGGGTCAGTACAATTACAACAATACCATATTTATATAGTTTTTCTTGTGTTTTAATACTTCATATTCTGACCCCATATTTTTACATCATTTTACATCTACATAACTGTTCAGGGCAATCGGTATATTTTTTTTTGTATGACATTTTAATCACTTTTTGGGTTCGTGAAGTAATGAAAAAAACTCTTAGTCGATCATTTTGTATGGGATAGATATGTTCATATTTTAATATGTTAATATTTTTTATATGTTTATATTTACATTTTTTATTTTTAATATGGGGAAATGGAGATGGTTTCACTTTTTATATATTTTTTTGTATATATATATATATTTTTTTATGTTTTACTTTTTAAAGTCCTTCTAGAGGACTTTAACATGCAATCATCTGATCGCTTCTTTCATAGAATGCAATGATAGACTTATTTAACATTACAGTCTATGGGAGATTTGCTATGTTCCTATAGGACTATTGCTGTGGAAGCAAACTAATGGCTCCCCCAATATTCATGCGGGGTTACCATTTGGGCCCCAGGAGCTGCTTTCAATTGTGACCACGGCATCTGAGTGGCTAACTGTCTGTGATCAGTTTTATCACCGATTGCAGACATTGTCTCCGGGTGTCTGCCATGTTAAATGGAGCAGAGTGGGTGGCATGTTTAAATCCCTACTACCGACATACAATATATTCGTGTGGCAGTAGGGAAATTGATTGAGTAAATTTGATAGTTAATGGTGGGACATCCATTTTAATTCCCCTCCAGTGCCACAATGGGGGCAATAAAGTATTACATTGTGACAATTGAGATCTGCTCCTATACAGAGAGACACTTTTTGTAACTACTATCCTCTGCAGCTTGCTGATGGAGATTTTTAATTGGAAAAATGGCCCCTTCAGTAAAAGGCTGGTTCCCTGTCAGTTCCACTGAAGAGAATGAAGTGCTGGACCAACATGTGCACTACAGTGGCATTTAAAAGGAGAACCTCATTCTCTGGATTGCTGGGGGTCCCAGCAGTTGGATTCACAACATTCATATATTTCTCATATATCCTGTGAATACACAGTGAACACTGTATTCCAGTCACCACCAAGTCTCTAGTTTAAGATCCTTGTCAAACAAATCCCCATTCACAGGTACCTGAACCTCTGTGAGTGGGACATAAGGGTAAGAGGCATCAGGTTTAATAAATCACATAATATTTAAAGGCTTTGGGCACTTTCTCCATGGAAAAAATGAGTTTTTATGGGTTTTTTTTAATGTTATTTAACAATATTAGTTGTTACCTATAGTAAAAAATAAAAAAAAAAGCTGCTCTACGTTTCACTCTGCAATCTATATTCCTTCATTTATTTTAACCCAACCTCGATATTCAGATTGCAACCTTCTCCTAGTTTCAGAGTTTACTCATAAAGTCATATTCCTCCCAGTAATACATGTTGGGTCTGTCTATCCAGGGGACCTCCGCCCTTCCCATGCAAATCTCCTTATGCAAAACCACACATACAGATATAAACATATACATGCAAATAAAAAACTTCTTGTTAATATGGGTCAATACGTTTACAATATGTATATAGGGTTTTTTCATACTAGACCACGCCCCTAACTCTGCCCAAAGCATAGCTATATACACACCAGTCCTCTTAATGCCCCCACATAGTACTGTGCCTCCTCACTGTAGTTATACCCAGATATGTGCCCCTTCACAGTAGTTATGCCCAGATATGTGCCCCCTTCACAGTAGGTATGCCCAGATAAGTGCCCCCTTCACAGTAGTTATGTCCAGATATGTGCGCCTCACAGTAATATGCCCAGTTATGTGCCCCTTCACAGTAGTTATGCCCAGATATGTGCCCCCTTCACAGTAGGTATGCCCAGATAAGTGCTCCCTTCACAGTAGTTATGTCCAGATATGTGCTCACAGTAATATGCCCAGTTATGTGCTCCCTCACAGTAGTTATAGTCAGATATGTGCCCCCTCACAGTAATATGCCTAGTTATGTGCCCCCTCACAGTAGTTATAACAGATATGTGCCTCCTCACTGTAGTTATGCCCAGATATGTGCCCCCTCACAGTAATGTCCAGATATGTGCCCCCTCACAGTAGTTATGACCAGATATGCGCCCCCTTCACAGTAGCTATGCCCAGATATGCACCCCTTCACAGTAGTTATGCCCTGAAATGTGCCCCGTTCAGAGTAGCTATGCCCAGATATGTGTTCCCTCACGGTAGCTATGCCCAGATATTGTCACGGGTAATGGGGGGGATACCACCAAATGACACACAGAAGGAATAGACCGGAGTCTAGGCTTCAAATGCCCTCTGTGCCTCCTTTATAGCACCATTAGCTAGGTGAAGGACTTCTACACACTCTGCAGAAGCAAAATGTTAGTAATGCCTTCTGTGCCCCCTTTATAGTAGTAATGCTTTCTGTTCCCCTTTGTAGT
Organism: Bufo bufo; assembly: GCF_905171765.1. NCBI lineage: Eukaryota > Metazoa > Chordata > Amphibia > Anura > Bufonidae > Bufo > Bufo bufo. Next base: position 291,589,345 of record NC_053389.1, read on the forward strand.
AGTAATGCCCATTGTGCCCCCTTAATAGTAGTATTGCCCTCTGTGCCCCCTCTGTAGTAGTAATGCCCTCTGTGCTCCCTAGTCCCGTTCCTGAAGCTCAGATCAAGCTCTCCCCCTGCAGACAGCCAGACACAGATCGCTCTGCAGCACTGTGTGGGAAGAACTTAGGCAGATTTGTGGGCTGCAGGCTCCTCCTACACAGGCCGGCAGCGCGATATGTGTCTGCAGGTTGAATGGTGGCGCAACGAGCAGAAGGCTCTCTGCTTCACAATGCAGTGCACTGGCCTGAAGAAGAGAAGGAGTGCGGGAAGCTGAGCGCTCAGCTAGTGAAAGACTGCAGCTGCCTGGCGCACCAGCAATGAGCACTTCCATCTGCATTGATGGAAGCGCTCATTGCTTAAACGCCCCTCCCCCCCCACCCTTGGCATGCCACTGGTGCACCCACATTCCTAGTTTATCCTTTCTGTTAGGGATACAGTTACTGTGCCTCAGTATTTAAGTCAGGTGCCATATATCGCCATGTGCATCACGTTATAGTGCACCGACATTCAGAGTTAATCCGTTATTTTTGTGATACAGTAAGTGTGTCTCAGTATTAAAGGCAGGTGTCATATATCACCGTGTTTATCACTGCTGCTGACATCTTCCTTACTGTGTCATGGAGCCACCACTGTCACTGTTACTACCACTGCTCCTACCACTCTCCCAGGGCAGCACCGCCAATTAGGCGAGGTGAAGCGATCACCACAGGCGGTGCAGCCCTGGTGACAAGTGGGGGGCGGCGGTAGTGCACAGGAACACGAGCGCTTCCATTGTGAAATCGCTCTTCTCCATAGTCATCTGTATTGCCGTCCTCAGGACAGCGATACAGATGGATGTGCTCCGGTGCTGCCCGTTCCTCTGATAGTCTGTAGGCACTAGGCATCATCGTGCCGCCTGAGCTGTACAGCGCTTGGACACAGGCCGGAAGAGACCTGCATCGCATCGCTGCCAGCCTGATGGAGGTAAGTATATGTGTTTTTTTTTTTTTATATGGTACAATACAGGAGAGGAGCGCTATGGGGGCACTGTGGGGGCGCTTCTTACTGACACATGATTGGGGAGGGGGCACTTGTTACTGGCACATGATTGGCGGGAGGCACTTGTTACTGGCACATGATTGGTGGGGCAGTTGTTACTGGCACATGATTGGGGGGGCACTTGTTACTGGCACATTATTGGGGGGGCATTTCTTACTGGCACATGATTGGGGGCATCTATGGGGGCACTTCTTACTGGCACATTATTGGGGGCACTTTTTACTGGCACGTTATTGGGTGGCACTATGGGGGCATTTTTTACTGGCATTTTACTGGGGGGCACTATGGGGGCATCTACTGAGGCCACAAAGAAGGGGTATTTTATATGGGGGACTCTGTATAGGGGCATTTTATACTGGGACACATTATGTTGGGTACTATGGGGAAGAGGGAAGAGGAGTACTATGGGGTCATCTACCGGGGGGCACTAAGAAGGGTTATTTTATATTTGAAAATATGGGGGACACTGAGGGCATCTACTGGAGCACAATATAGGGGCATTTTATACTGGTACATTATAGGGGGCACTAGGAGGAAGGGGTAGAGGAGCACTCTGGGGACATTTACTGGGGGCACTATATAGGGGTATTTTATACTGGTACATTATAGGGGCATTAGGAGGAAGGGGAGACATCATCTCAGGTCACGCGGTGACGTCATCTCAGTCACGCGCGCCCGCCCAGTGACCTCCCCCTTTCTCTATGCGATCCGTTTCTTCACGCAAGCGCAGACGCGCCGCGTCTTCCGGGTCAGGTGGGAGTGTTCTAGCCAAGCCTCGTTTTGAGGCCGGCTTCTTCTTCAAAAGGTGGCGGATTTCTGCGCTACCTTAGGCTACATCAGCCCATGCGCCATAAGTTTGTTAGTAGGAGAGGGGTTTAGTATCAGTTTTTTCCCCCTATTACCCTACAGGTAGTTTGGCCAATTTTTTCCACATCAGGATCGTGGTCACACTTTGCCTCTGTGCAGAGCACACATTGGATATCATTGTCAGTGTGCCCTGCACAGCTTTAGCCCAAGCTCCCGTGTTTCCCCTGATGAGCTTTTTACTCATCCTTTCAGCAAAACATGCGTGTAGGGATCAGACAGGCGAGGGCTTTCTAGGGCGCACAAATTCCAGGGTTAGGTTCCTGCGTGTGACTGGTCACGGGGATCCGTGGTCAGGTCACTTAGGTCATTGTAGGTCCCTAGGGCATTACTAGGGCCAGTATACCTAGCACTCTTAACCCTGTGTTTTACAACTGCTTTCAGCGACGGTGTGCACATCCATTAACACCAGCTGGGCATTCGTTGTATCAAGGAGCACCTCATCAGAGCGGTAGGACCACATGGTTACCTTTTGGTGCCGCCGAGCACTTCTTGTTTCATTCATGTGTTTTGGTTGTTAGTACCATTAATACCGACGTGGGTATTTTTAGTATTTTTTGTATCTAATTATCGTGGGACCAATTTTCTATGTTTATTACATTAAACGTTAAGTTTTAAATAATTGATCACTTACTCTATAATTTCTGTTTGATTCAGGTGGTCTTTAATAATTATCTATACTGTTGTATTCCGACAAACAGCACATCGCCACAGAGCTGTGGCAGGTGTAGGGATTTGCTCTGGTAGGCAGGGTAAGCGGACGCAATACAGAGGCAAAACCACGGTTGAAAAGCAAAAGTCAGTGTTTATTCACACAAAAAGGCAGAAAAGAATACTTGGCATAGCTCTGGTGTTAATTCACACCGCAGGAATCCTCGCGTTAATTCACACAGCAAAAGTCCACAGAACTCAAAAACACGTCACCTGGCAGTCCACAGCAGGCTTTAGGGTGTCGGGCTTCCAGCTGGCAGCTCACATGCAGCTCTCAGCCTTGCAGTATGGCAGAACTCCTCAGCTCCCAAAACACAGAGCTCCACTATCACCTGGAGGTTCATTCCACACCCAGCTGAGTTGCTGGCTGGGTTTTTAAACCCCAGCCCAAAACCTGGCCTGGACGTGGGGAACAGCCACCCACCCTGCTCTTTGGCAGCTCCCAATAGGAACCGGCCCGGATTGGCTTTACAGCCACACTAAGTAAAACAGTGTCAGCGAGCACTAACTGCCGCTGACACACAAAATTCCCGGTTCTTATCTCACTGAGGACAGGAACCTCGGCGACACGTACCTTCCGTTAATGACGGACCCATGTGCCTTCCTACATACCTCCCCCCTTTGTTCAACTCTGAGGGGGTGAACACACGCCAGACAGTGTACACGGGACAGGGCATCCGCGTTTTTCCTGTAACCGGCCTGCCCTGTGTTCTACTGTGAACTTGCAGCGACAAGAACCACCTGGTGACCCGAGCATTCCTCTCTTTGGTCTGGCTCATCCACTTGAGAGGGGAGTGATCGGTCACCAGACGGAACTTTCTCCCCAACAGATAATAGTGGAGAGACTCGAGTGCTCACTTGATGGCCAGGCACTCTCTCTCCACTATACTGTACCGGGTCTCCGCTTACGGCTGAGGAAGACAACAGGATGCTCCTCCCCGTTGACTTCCTGAGACAGTACCACACCGAGGCCTACTTCGGAGGCATCAGTCTGTACCACAAATTCCCTTTTGAAGTCGGGCATCACCAAAACCGGGGACCCACACAGGGCCGACTTCAAAGTGAAGAAAGCCTCTTCCGCCTGGTCATTCCAGCGGACTATGACGGACTTCCCCTGTCAACGGAGCCGCTAAAGTGGCAAAATGGAGGACAAACCTCATGTAATAGCCCATCATTCCCAGGAACGACTTTACTTGTCTAGAGGTGGCAGGTCGGGGCCAATTCCGTATTGCCTCTATTTTGCTTACTTGGGGTTTAATGACTCCGCGCCCAATGACATACCCAAGGTATTTAGTCTCCTCTAAACCTATCGCACATTTCTTTGGGTTAGCTGTTAGTCCCGCCTTTCGAAGGGAGTCCACTTGGCCTGTACTTTGGGCAGGTGACTTTCCCAGTCGGTACTGTGAATGATAATATCGTCCAGGTAAGCCGAGGCGTACCGCCGATGTGGACGAAGTACAATATCCATTAGACGTTGGAAAGTGGCGGGGGCGCCATGCAGGCCAAAGGGTAACACCTTATACTGGTACAGCCACTCTGGTGTAATGAAGGTTGTTTTCTCTTTGGCAGCCTCCATCAAGGGTACCCTCCAGTACCCTTTGGTGAGGTCCAAAACAGAAAAATACCTGGCTTGGCCTAATTTCTCAATTAGTTCATCTACCCGAGGCATTGGATATACAGTACAGACCAAAAGTTTGGACACACCTTCTCATTCAAAGAGTTTTCTTTATTTTCATGACTATGAAGGCATCAAAACTATGAATTAACACATGTGGAATTATATACATAACAAACAAGTGTAAAACAACTGAAAATATGTCATATTCTAGGTTCTTCAAAGTAGCCACCTTTTGCTTTGATTACTGCTTTGCACACTCTTGGCGTTCTCTTGATGAGCTTCAAGAGGTAGTCCCCTGAAATGGTCTTCCAACAGTCTTGAAAGAGTTCCCAGAGATGCTTAGCACTTGTTGGCCCTTTTGCCTTCACTCTGCGGTCCAGCTCACCCCAAACCATCTCGATTGGGTTCAGGTCCGGTGACTGTGGAGGCCAGGTCATCTGGCGCAGCACCCCATCACTCTCCTTCATGGTCAAATAGCCCTTACTTTCAAAGTTTTCCCAATTTTTCGGCTGACTGACTGACCTTCATTTCTTAAAGTAATGATGGCCACTCGTTTATTCAGTAGGACTATCAGCTGTGTATCCACCTGACTTCTCCTCAACACAACTGATGGTCCCAACCCCATTTATAAGGCAAGAAATCCCACTTATTAAACCTGACAGGGCACATCTGTGAAGTGAAAACCATTTCAAGGGACTACCTCTTGAAGCTCCTCAAGAGAATGCCAAGAGTGTGCAAAGCAGTAATCAAAGCAAAAGGTGGCGCCTGCGCCGCGGCCGTACCTATCTCCAATCTGCGCAGGCGCACTGAGAGACGGCCACTCGCTCGGCTGCTCCATCCTCAATGCGCCTGTGCCGATGACGTCACATCTACACCCAGCGCAGGCGCATTGAGGAGCGAGCGGCCACCTCTCAGTGTGCCTGCGCAGATTGGAGATACGTACGGCCGCAGCGCAGGCGCCAGATTTTGAATGCTAACAGGCAGGGCCAGCAGAGAACGATTCCGTTCCCTGGACCTGTCAATCACAATGCGGAGGGGGCGTCATTAGGATCAGAGGGTGCGGCTGCTACCAGCAAGTAGCCGCCCTACTTGCTGGTATCAAGGTAATTAGCATATTTTAAAAATCGCTTTTTATCAAATTCTACTGAACCAAAATGATTATTTAACTTATGTATGCAGAGCTCGCAGTGTAGGGATTATTAGTAAACAAAAAAAAAAAAAACAGTTTAGTGGGCTGACAGAAGCCCTTTAACCGGATGTTTGCCTGAGGCTCAGTGACAATGTCATGTTGGATTACGGAAGTGCGTCCTCCCTGGTTTCCTGAGCCTGTTTAGAGGAGAGGCTGTCAGCAATTTTTATTGTGGCAACCGCTTCCCTTGCATCAGACATAGGAGCCTGAATCTCTTGTCCAAGAAAGCCCGGCCGCGGGCTGTCTTCCGTACAGGTTTCCATATCCTTCCAAGGTTTTAGTAAATTAACATGGTAAACCTGCTCTGGCTTTCGCTTTCCCGGATGGTGTACCTTGTAATTTATTCGCAGTAATAAGAGAAAGGAAATGCGGCACTCACCAAGTTGCAAAAACAATTTCAGGCTTTATTCCTTCATGTATAGATAGCAGACAGGCAGGGGAGAGGAGCAAGCCCTTTACTAATTTTTTCACGTACCTCGTAGGGCCCCTGCCACATGGCCACGGTCGGCACCAGAACCAAAACCCGATCAACCGGGTGAAAGTTCCAGACCCGAGCCTGCCGATTATAGATCCGACTCTGGGCTCGCTGAGCGGCCTCCATATGTTCCCTGACAAGAGGCAAAACGGTCTCTATCCGCTGTTGAATCTTGGTAACATATTCAAGGACGCTTTTATGCGGAGTGGGTTGTTTCTCCCACGCCTCTTTGGCTACGTCCAACAAGCCACGAGGATGTCTGCCATATAGCAATTCGAAGGGTGAGACACCAGTAGAGGCCTGGGGCACCTCTCGCACTGCGAACATGAGATAGGGAGGAAGAAGGTCGCAATCCTTTCCATCTTTGGTCACAACCCTTTTTAACATAGTTTTTAGAGTTTTGTTAAACCTTTCAACCATTCCGTCCGTTTGTGGTTGGTACACGGACGTCCATAACTGTTTAATACGCAGCAACTTGCAGAGTTCCCTCATGACCTTGGACATAAAAGGGGTCCCCTGGTCAGTCAGGACCTCTTTAGGTAGCCCCACTCGGGAGAACATCTCCATTAGCTCTTTAGCTATAAGTTTCGCTGATGTATGTCGCAGTGGCACTGCCTCCGGGTACCGAGTAGCGTAATCAAGGACAACCAAAATGTGTTGGTGTCCCCTAGCGGACTTCGGTACAGGTTCATAGTGATTCGCTCAAACGGTACCTCGATGATCGGGAGGGGTACCAAGGGACTGCGAAAAAGGTGCTGGGGGCTAGTTGCCTGGCAGGTCGGGCAAGACTTAGAGAACTCGTCCACCTCTTTAAACACACTGGGCCAGTAAAACCATTGTAGTATCCGGTCCTGTGTTTTCTACATTCCCAGATGACCCCCGAGAACATGCTGGTGGGCTAACTCTAACACGAGTAAGCCTGGGCGATAAGCCTGGGGCACCACCAACTGCTCAATGGATTCACCTCGCAGCTGATTTACCCGATACAACATATCCTGATGGACCACAAAACGGGGGAACACTGACTGCCCCTGATTGTTGTGGTTCACCATCTATTATTAGTAAATTTTCCCAGGCTCAGGATAAGGTTGGATCCCGGTGTTGCGCGATACCAAAATTATCCCCGGAGACATTGAGGTCTGCAAGCTCAGGCCCCGGCGGCAAGTCCTCCATGTCTCCCACCATTACACTCAACGGGGTTGTCTCCTTCTCTTCCACCGAAGTGGCGGTCACCCCTACCGCTGGCCCTTCGGACTCAGGTTCCCAGGGTTCTGGTCTCCCCCCTGAGCCTGGCCACTCTGCTAGGGTTACATCTGTCTCATGCGTATCAGTCACTCTCGGAACCGCGGACCGCACATGGCCTTCACTACAATAGAAATGCCTTTTCTTGTCCGTGGCTGCAGACAAGAATAGGACATGTTCTATTTTTTTGAAGGGCCGCAGAACATCTTTGCGGCCCCATTGAAAATGAATGGGTCCGTACCCGTTCCGCAAAATTGCGGAACGGATGCAGACCCATTATGCGGACATGTGAATGGACCCTAATGTCCTATCCTGAGGATAAGTCATCAAAATTTTCCTCCAGAAAAAAAACTTTAAGAGGATTTGGGTGAATTGTTATCTAAATAAAAATGTATGTCTATAAACTTTCCCATACTCATAAGCATGTGATACGCAAATAAGAAAAATCTGTTTTTTATGACTTTGAACAAACATTTTTTAGTTTATTGTCCATGTGTTGGATAAGATGTCAAAATATTTTCCGTAAGTCAAACATTGGCTTTGTATAAAATGTCTTATGAGTTGATCATCAGGAAATGTATGATGTTACTGAGAACCATATGTTGTTTTTTTATTGTTATTACAAATAGCTGAACTCCACATATACAGTAATCTTAGCCTAATTTAGCAAATAATGTTTCTTAGTTGTGGCCAACTACCATTTTCTCAGAGCTTCTTAACCACATTGTAAGATTGATTCAATCCTTTACCTATAACTGCTATAAAGAAAATAATATATTCCCTGTTAAAGCCGTGGGGCTGGTGGGCTTTTTTGACAACCACAATTCATATTTTGTTGGTGTTCGGGTTCAAGTATCACTTCAAAAAGTTACTAGGGTTCCAGATCTAAGAGTTCCGTGTCTTCTTCTTGAGAATCATGACACCATCAGCTCCTATATGTTATAAGCTCTCCATATAGTGGTCGCGTAGTCCTTTTACAGATTTCAGTTGGTGCTCATCTAGCTCCATTTACATGGAGTATTCATCAGCATGTACAGCTGCAAGAAAAAGTATGTGAACCCTTTGGAATGATATGGATTTCTGCACAAATTGGTCATAAAATGTGATCTGATCTTCATCTAAGTCACAACAATAGACAATCACAGTCTGCTTAAACTAAAAACACACAAAGAATTAAATGTTACCATGTTTTTATTGAACACACCATGTAAACATTCACAGTGCAGGAAGAAAAAGTATGTGAATACCTAGACTAATGACATCTCCAAGAGCTAATTGGAGTGAGGTGTCAGCCAACTGGAGTCTAATCAATGAGATGAGATTGGAGGTGTTGGTTACAGCTGCCCTGCTCTATAAAAACACACACCAGTTCTGGGTTTGCTTTTCACAAGAACCATTGCCTGATGTGAATGATGCCTCGCACAAAAGAGGTCTAAGAAGACCTACGATTAAGAATTGTTGACTTGCATAAAGCTGGAAAGGGTTATAAAAGTATTTCCAAAGGCCTTGCTGTTCATCAGTCCACGGTAAGACAAATTGTCTATAAATGGAGAAAGTTCAGCACTGCTGCTACTCTCCCTAGGAGTGGCCGTCCTGTAAAGATGACTGCAAGAGCACAGTTCAGACTGCTCAATGAGGTGAAGAAGAATCCTAGAGTGTCAGCTAAAGACTTACAAAAGTCTCTGGCATATGCTAACATCCCTGTTAGCAAATTTACGATACGTAAAACACTAAACAAAAATGGATTTCATGGGAGGATACCACAGAGGAAGCCACTGCTGTCCAAAAAAAACATTGCTGCACGTTTACAGTTTGTACAAGAGCACCTGGATGTTCCACAGCAGTACTGGCAAAATATTCTGTGGACAGATGAAACCAAAGTTGAGTTGTTTGGAAGAAACACACAACACTATGTGTGGAGAAAAAGAGGCACGGCACACCAACATCAAAACCTCAACTGTGAAGTATGGTGGTGGGGGCATCTTTGTTTGGGGCTGCTTTACTGTGTCAGGGCCTGGATGGATTGCTATTATCAAAGGAAAAATGAATTCCCAAGTTTATCAAGACATTTTGCAGGAGAACTTAAGGCCATCTGTCCACCAGCTGAAGCTCAACAGAAGATGGGTGTTGCAACAGGACAACGACCCAAAGCATAGAAGTAAATCAACAGAATGGCTTAAACAGAAGAAAATAAGCCTTCTGGAGTGGCCCAGTCAGAATCCTGACCTCAACCCGATTGAGATGCTGTGGCATGACCTCAAGAAAGCGATTCACACCAGACATCCCAAGAATATTGCTGAACTGAAACAGTTCTGTAAAGAGGAATGGTCAAGAATTACTCCTGACCATTGTGCACGTCTGATCTGCAACTACAGAAAACGTTTGGTTGAAGTTATTGCTGCCAAAGGAGGTTCAACCAGTTATTAAATCCAAGGGTTCACATACTTTTTCCACCTACACTGTGAATGTTTGCATGGTGTGTTCAATAAAAACATGGTAACATTTAATTCTTTGTGTGTTATTAGTTTAAGCAGACTGTGATTGTCTATTGTTGTGACTTAGATGACGATCAGATCACATTTTATGACCAATTTGTGCAGAAATCTATATCATTCCAAAGGGTTCACATACTTTTTCTTGAACTGTATGTGCCTGATTTGTGTGATCGTTAAGCACATACTCTTACATTATTCAGCAGTAAATCTACTATGATGCTGTGCGCATCGGGCCGCCCGCAGGACATATGATATTATAAGTGCGGGACAATAGCACCGCAGGCGGCCTGATGCGCACAGCATCATAGTAACCTATGATGTTGTGCGCTCCCGTGCGCACAATGTGTGCTGCTTCGGGACATATGGCCCGCTCACGGACCGTATATCTCGAAGGGCATACGGTCATGTGCATGAGCCCTTACACAAAGAATGTTATCAATCACTGATAACACCTCCCCCATGTACAACTATCAGTGACTGACAACATTCTCTGTGTAAGTGTGTATACAGAGATAGCTGTCAGTCACTGATAGTTGTACATGGGGGAGGTGTTATCAGTGATTGATAGCATTCCCTGTGTAAGTGCGTATCAGTGACTGACAGTTATCTCTTCATATACACCTACACAGAGAAAGCTATTAATCACTGATAACACCTCCCCTGTGTACAACTGAAGTCAGAAAAAAACTGAGATTTAAATGGGGTTGTGCAAAGTTTTTAAGTTATCACCTATCCACAGGATAGGGAATAACGAGCTGATGGTCCAAATCCTGGGGCAGGATATGGGATAACTGATCTCTGATGGTCTGAACCCTGGGACTCCAACTGGTCACGAGAATGTGGGTCCCTTTCATCCATTTTGATGGAGCTACAGGTTGTTACGGGTTACAGCCACAGCTGCAGCGCATATACAGAGTGCCCGGGATGGGAGATGCTGCGCATGTGTGCCTATGCCTATGTGTGCCTGTGCCTGCGTCGTCCCGTTTAGTATTCGGTCCAGGCGCAGTGAGTGAAGGACGCGCTTGGAGAGCTTCCTTCACTCACTGCGCCTGTGCCGAATACTAAACGTGACGGTGCCTGCGCAGTGAGTGAAGCCAGTGCAGGCGCAGTGAGTGAGACCGACAGCAGGAGCGCGTCCTTCACTCACTGTGCCTGCGCCGAATACTAAACGGGACGGCGCAGGCGTGGGATTTACTGGACGAAGAGGAGAACTCGTCAGTCAATCAACTGGACCTGGGCATGCCAAAGGGTGAGTAGAGCGAGCCTCCCAGGGGTGTCAAACTCAAATTCATCGGGGGCCGCATCAGCAGTTTGGTCACCCTCAAAGGGCCGGTTGTATCTGTAGGACTATGTGTCCACTCTTTATTATCATAAATTATTGTCACTGCATTCAATTATTACTGTTTTTTGTAATAATGTAAGTAATAACTAGCTCTGAAAGCAGAAACATAGTCAGAATAATGGCAAGTAGATATTCAAATGTACAATTATTGTACAATTTATTGAAAAATGATTTTTGGTAACAGACAGTAATTTTTTTTTTTTTTTAAACATCTGTGGATGACGGACACTGTTATGGGGGGATCTGTGGATGACGGACACTGTTATGGGGGGATCTGTGGATGAAAGACACTGTTATGGGGGGATCTGTGGATGACGGACACTGTTATGGGGGGATCTGTGGATGACGGACACTTATGGGGGGATCTGTGGATGACGGAGACTTATGGGGGGATCTGTGGATGACGGACACTTATGGGGGGATCTGTGGATGACAGACACTTATGGGGGGATCTGTGGATGACAGACACTTATGGGGGGATCTGTGGATGACAGACACTGTTACAGGGGGGGGGATCTGTGGCTGGCACTGTTACAGGGGGGGGATCTGTGGATGGCAGTGTTATATATGTGCCATCCACAGACCCCCCACCCCATAACAGTGCCATCCACAGACCCCCACCCCTTAACTGTGCCATCCACAGATTCCGTGTAAACCCCCCCCCGCCGCCGCCCCCCCCCCCCCAGTATACAAATATAAAATGTATTATTGAATTAAAAGTTATTAAACATGCCCCCCTCACTCCTAATTGTACCGTATATCCTAATTGCTTGTGTATAATGCCGGCAGGCAGGACGGGCTGCCGGCGCGTCACTCACTGACGTCACTTGCCTGCGCCGCCTGCTTCATTCATAAAGGAGGCGGTGCAGGCACGTGACATCAGAGAGTTACGCTGCTGCCCGCCCGGCCTGCCTGCATTCTACACAAGCAATTAGGATATACGGTACAATTATTTCCTGTGTAGAACGGCCGGCGCCGCTAGAGGGCAGACGTTCTCTGGCTTTTAGGCTGCCGCGCATGCGCTGAAGAGGTCTGGCGGGCCGGATTCGGCCCGCGGGCCTTGTGTTTGACACCCGTGCTCTAGATGCTGAAGCAATGCCCTCATAGCACCTAGAGGCTCATTAGCATATTTTAAAAGTGTTTATTTTAAGAGAACGGCGGCAGACAGAGACTTAGAAAGCACACTGTTATGTACTGCTGACATTAGCCCATCGCTAATGTCAGTCAGCTACATAACGTAATTTCTGATGACAGAAACCCTTTAAGGAAAAGCAGCAGTCCCGTGATACCATTTGTGTACCGACATCTGACTGGGTCAGTGGAATAAAAAGACTGATTGTTCATCAAATAGCAGAATTGTGTCTTCTGTGTATAATGCAGATGGGAAGGTCCCCTACTTATTCATATGACCCTTTACACAATGAAGTAAACAACTATATGACCGTCATACTGCATATGATGTCAGGACTAATTAAGCCTGTAATCTCAATTGTGGGTAGAACTGAGACACTCCCTACACTGTGGTGACGCCTGTAATTTGATGTCTGCAAAGAAAATGAGGGTCAGTCAGCAGATCCCAATGCGCAGGTGCACGCTGCAATGGCTAGAAACACAAAGAAAAAAATACAATGCAACAGGACTTTGCAAAACAAATAAAGTACAATAATGCCATAGTAATAGAAAATATTCTGGTGCTAATGCTACACTTATTTTGTAAATTTGAGATTCTTGGCAAATAAATTTAGTTTTTTGGGGCCGTCTGCGAAACGTCAAGGTGATCTCTGTAAGATGGGAATCTAACACTAAATGCTACCTGTTATGTGCCATAACGGCCACCATAAAATCCAGGGAGTGCAGGTTCCACATGCATGCATGTATTTTTTATTTATTTGTGTTTATAGCCATGGCACCTGCGCATTGGGATGTGCTGACTGACCCCCTTTTTCTTTGCAGTTTGTATTTGAGGTGTAATATAGAAAAGATGGAAGATGCACTCCGCTAGGGGGAGGTGCAGTGGTATAAGGGTGAAAACCCACTAATAGTCAATATAAATGAAACCACGCACTCTCAAAGTAGTATGCAAGGGTAGGTTCAATTTAATGCTCCTTTATACCAAATAGGTATATATCTCAGGAATGCAATCAAGAAAAAATTATTTTGAAATAAGAAAAAAATCTAAAAATTCAAAATTATGAACAAATCTCCATATGTGTTATAGATGAAGCACTTAATATTGTGATTGCTTGGGGAGACGTTTCGGTCCGTTAGACCTTTATCAAATCATTGCTGTAAAAATAGTACAAATAGAAACATATTAGTACTAGGGATTAGAAATAAATTGTGTCATAAGGAGGAAGATAAAAGAAAACTCAATGGTAAACTAAATCAGAGAGATCATATACACTCACCTAAAGAATTATTAGGAACACCTGTTCTATTTCTCATTAATGCAATTATCTAGTCAACCAATCACATGGCAGTTGCTTCAATGCATTTAGGGGTGTGGTCCTGGTCAAGACAATCTACTGAACTCCAAACTGAATGTCAGAATGGGAAAGAAAGGTGATTTAAGCAATTTTGAGCGTGGCATGGTTGTTGGTGCCAGACGGGCCGGTCTGAGTATTTCACAATCTGCTCAGTTACTGGGATTTTCACGCACAACCATTTCTAGAGTTTACAAAGAATGGTGTGAAAAGGGAAAAACATCCAGTATGCGGCAGTCCTGTGGGTAAAAATGCCTTGTGGATGCTAGAGGTTAGAGGAGAATGGGCCGACTGATTCAAGCTGATAGAAGAGCAACGTTGACTGAAATAACCACTCGTTACAACCGAGGTATGCAGCAAAGCATTTGTGAAGCCACAACACGCACAACCTTGAGGCGGATGGGCTACAACAGCAGAAGACCACACCGGGTACCACTCATCTCCACTACAAATAGGAAAAAGAGGCTACAATTTGCACGAGCTCACCAAAATTGGACTGTTGAAGACTGGAAAAATGTTGCCTGGTCTGATGAGTCTCGATTTCTGTTGAGACATTCAAATGGTAGAGTCCAAATTTAGCGAAAACAGAATAAGAACATGTATCCATCCTCTGATGGCTACTTCCAGCAGGATAATGCACCATGTCACAAAGCTCGAATCATTTCAAATTGGTTTCTTGAACATGACAATGAGTTCACTGTACTAAAATGGCCCCCACAGTCACCAGATCTCAACCCAATAGAGCATCTTTGGGATGTGGTGGAACGGGAGCTTCGTGCCCTGAATGTGCATCCCTCAAATCTCCATCAACTGCAAGATGCTATCCTATCAATATGGGCCAACATTTCTAAAGAATGCTATCAGCACTTTGTTGAATCAATGCCACGTAGAATTAAGGCAGTTCTAAAGGCAAAAGGGGGTCCAACACCGTATTAGTATGGTGTTCCTAATAATTCTTTAGGTGAGTGTACAGTCGTGGCCAAAGGTTTTGAGAATTAAATAAATATTGGAAATTGGAAAAGTTGCTGCTTAAGTTTTTATAATAGCAATTTGCATATACTCCAGAATGTTATGAAGAGTGATCAGATGAATTGCATAGTCCTTCTTTGCCATGAAAATTAACTTAATCCCAAAAAAACCTTTGCACTGTATTTCATTGCTGTCATTAAAGGACCTGCTGAGATCATTTCAGTAATCGTCTTGTTAACTCAGGTGAGAATGTTGACGAGCATCATTGTTCTTCCATTGTTAACCATGGTGACCTGCAAAGAAACGCGTGCAGCCATCATTGCTTTGCATAAAAATGGCTTCACAGGCAAGGATATTGTGGCTACTAAGATTGCACCTCAATCAACAATTTATAGGATCATCAAGAACTTCAAGGAAAGAGGTTCAATTCTTGTTAAGAAGGCTTCAGGGCGTCCAAGAAAGTCCAGCAAGCACCAGGATCGTCTCCTAAAGAGGATTCAGCTGCGGGATAGGAGTGCCACCAGTGCAGAGCTTGCTCAGGAATGGCAGCAGGCAGGTGTGAGCGCATCTACACGCACAGTGAGGCGAAGACTTTTGGAGGATGGCCTGGTGTCAAGAAGAGCAGCAAAGAAGCCACTTCTCTCCAAAAAAAACATCAGGGACAGATTGATCTTCTGCAGAAAGTATGGTGAATGGACTGCTGAGTAGAGATGTCGCGAACATAACATTTTCAGTTCGTGAACGGCGAACGCTAATTTCCTCAAATGTTCGCGAACGGGCGAACCACCATAGACTTCAGTAGGCAGGCGAATTTTAAAACCCACAGGGACTCTTTCTAGCCACAGTAGTGATGGAAAAGTTGTTTCAAGGGGACTAACACCTGGACTGTGGCATGCCGGAGGGGGATCCATGGCAAAACTCCCATGGAAAATTACATAGTTGACGCAGAGTTGGGTTTTAATCCATAAATCACCTAACAATCCAAAATTTTTTTGAACAACGTGGTTTAAAACATCCAGTGTGTGTATACAATCAGGTATGATGTTGTATCGATCAGGTAGTGTAAGGGTTACGCCCGCTTCACAGACATTGACAGACCAGAGTCCCCTTTTAATGCACCACAAACAACCGCAAACAGTCCATTTGCCCAACCGCAAACTCCCCATTTGCACAAGGTTGGATACTAAGCTAGCCATGTCCCGTTGATGTCATTGAAGGTTTCTTCCTCCACCCAGCCACGTACAACACCAAGGGTCCCCGAAAGGTGAATTGAATTGATTTTTTGAACGGGGAGATGGTTAAAAAAAACGCTGGCTCCCTCCCCTTTGTTTGAATCCACGGTCACTGCGTCTGCGCCGTGCAATTTACTCTCACACCTGATATGAGTGTTATTTTCTGTAGTTCTCTTCTCATCAGTTTAATCCCTGTTACGTCCCCAATCTGGGGTCCATTTATTGAATTGATTTTTCGAACGGGGAGATGGTTAAAAAAACGCTGGCTCCTTCCCCTTTGTTTGATTCCACGGTCACTGCGTCTGCGCCGTGCAATTTACTCTCACACCCAATATGAGGGGTATTTTCTGTAGTTCTCTTCTCATCAGTTTAATCCCTGTTACGTCCCCAATCTGGGGTCCATTTATTGAATTGATTTTTTGAACGGGGAGATGGTTAAAAAAAATGCTGGCTCCCTCCCCTTTGTTTTAATCCACGGTCACTGCGTCTGCGCCGTGCAATTTACTGTCACACCCGATATGAGTGGTATTTTCTGTAGTACTATTCTCATCAGTTTAATCCCTTTTATGTCCTCTATCAGGACGTGTATTGAATGGATTTTAGACAACCGCAAACAGTTGTCAAAAGTTGACAAACTCCTTGCAGAAATGTGATTTATCTGTGTGCGTCCTTCTTGTTACTTCCAATTTGGGGCACTGCGTGTGCGCCATGCAATGTACTCTGCCACACGGTATGAGTGGTGTGTTAACTATTCTTATCAGTTTAATCCCTGTTACGTCCCCTATCCGGGGACTTGTGTTGAATGGATTTTAGGAACCGGGAGATGGAAAAAGCAGCTTGGTCGGTCCTCTTACTCCCAAGTTGGGGCACTGCGCGTGCACGGAGCAATGTGCTGTGACACCCTATATGAGTGGTGTCTTAACTAGTCAGACAGACACTCACTGGCTTGCAACTGTGATTATATTTATTACAGAGAAATAATAAATTGACTTTAGTTTTATCTGCAAGGTATTGTGACACCCTGTAACAGTATGAGTGGTGGCCTGGCCAGTGGCCACAGTACAGTCTGTGGGCCAGACACTCACTGGCTTGCAACTGCGATTATATTTATTACAGAGAAAAAATAAATTTACTTTAGTTTTATCTGCAAGGTATTGTGACACCCTGTAACGGAATGAGTGGTGGCCTGGCCAGTGGCCACAGTACAGTCTGTGGGCCAGACACTCACTGGCTTGCAACTGCGATTATATTTATTACAGAGAAAAAATAAATTGACTTTAGTTTTATCTGCAAGGTATTGTGATACCCTGTAACGGTATGAGTGGTGGCCTGGCCAGTGGCCACAGTACAGTCTGTGGGCCAGACACTCACTGGCTTGCAACTGCAATTATATAACAGAGAAAAAATAAATTTACTTTAGTTTTATCTGCAAGGTATGTGACACCCTGTATGAATGGTGTGCACACAGTACAGTCTGTGAGCCTGCAGCCTCTCACTGTCTGGCAACTGCGATTATATTAAAAAAATTAAAATAAATTGACTTTTTTTTATCTGCAAGGTACTGTGACACCCTATATGAGTGGTGTGCACACAGTACAGTCTGTGGACCTGCAGCCTCTCACACACGGGCAGGCAACTGCAATATATATATATATATATATATATATATATATATAAAAAAAGCAGACTGATGTGCCAGTCCTAATAAGGGCTTTTTGGGGTGCTGTCAGGACGCTGTCCTTACAGCAGATGAGTCTGTGGACACAGAACACTGCCCTAGCTAACGCTTTCCCTATTAAATCAGCAGCAGCAGCACTGTCCCTCCTCTCACTAAGAATGCAGCTTCCGAATGAATCTAAAATGGATGCTGTCCAGGAGGTGGGAGGGTCTGGGAGGGAGGGAGGGTCTGCTGCTGATTGGCTGGAATGTGTCTGCTGACTGTGAGGTACAGGTTCAAAGTTTACACAATGATGATGAATAGGGGGCGGACCAAACATCGCATATGTTCGCCCGCCGCGGCGAACGCGAACAAGCCATGTTCGCCGTGAACTGTTCGCCGGTGAATAGTTCGGGACATCACTACTGCTGAGGACTGGGGCAAAGTCATATTCTCTGATGAAGCCTCTTTCCGATTGTTTGGGGCATCTGGAAAAAGGCTTGTTCGGAGAAGAAAAGGTGAGCGCTACCATCATTCCTGTGTCATGTCAACAGTAAAGCATCATGAAACCATTCATGTGTGGGGTTGCTTCTTATCCAAGGGAGTGGGCTCACTCACAATTTTGCCCAAAAACACAGCCATGAATAAAGAATGGTACCAAAACACCCTCCAACAGCAACTTCTTCCAACAATCCAACAGTTTGGTGAAGAACAATGCATTTTCCAGCACGATGGAGCACCGTGCCATAAGGCAAAAGTGATAACTAAGTGGCTCGGGGACCAAAACGTTGACATTTTGGGTCCATGGCCTGGGAACTCCCCAGATCTTAATCCCATTGAGAACTTGTGGTCAATCCTCAAGAGCCGGGTGGACAAACAAAAACCCACTAATTCTGACAAACTCCAAGAAGTGATTATGAAAGAATGGGTTGCTATCAGTCAGGAATTGGCCCAGAAGTTGATTGAGAGCATGCCCAGTCGAATTGCAGAGGTCCTGAAAAAGAAGGGCCAACACTGCAAATACTGACTCTTTGCATAAATGTCATGTAATTGTCGATAAAAGCCTTTGAAACGTATGAAGTGCGTATAATTATATTTCACTACATCACAGAAACAACTGAAACAAAGATCTGAAAGCAGTTTAGCAGCAAACTTTGTGAAAACTAATATTTGTGTAATTCTCAAAACTTTTGGCCACGACTGTGTATATATATATACACTGCTCAAAAAAATAAAGGGATCACAAAAATAACACATCCTAGATCTGAGTTAATTAAATATTCTTCTGAAATACTTTTTTCTTTACATAGTTGAATGTGCTGACAACAAAATCACACAAAAATAAAAAAATGGAAATCAAATTTTTCAACCCATGGAGGTCTGGATTTGGAGTCACACTCAAAATTAAAGTGGAAAAACACACTACAGGCTGATCCAACTTTGATGTAATGTCTTTAAAACAAGTCAAAATGAGGCTCAGTAGTGTGTGTGGCCGCCACATGCCTGTATGACCTCCCTACAACGCCTGTGCATGCTCCTGATGAGGTGGCGGACGGTCTCCTGGGGGATCTCCTCCCAGACCTGGACTAAAGCATCTGCCAACTCCTGGACAGTCTGTGGTGCAACGTGACATTGGTGGATAGAGCGAGACATGATGTCCCAGATGTGCTCAATTGGATTCAGGTCTGGGGAACGGGCGGGCCAGTCCATAGCATCAATGCCTTCGTCTTGCAGGAACTGCTGACACACTCCAGCCACATGAGGTCTAGCATTGTCTTGCATTAGGAGGAACCCAGGGCCAACCGCACCAGCATATGGTCTCACAAGGGGTCTGAGGATCTCATCTCGGTACTTAATGGAAGTCAGGCTACCTCTGGCGAGCACATGGAGGGCTGTGCGGCCCTCCAAAAAAATGCCACCCCACACCATTACTGACCCAATGCCAAACCGGTCATGCTGGAGGATGTTGCAGGCAGCAGAACGTTCTCCACGGCGTCTCCAGACTCTGTCACATCTGTCACATGTGCTCAGTGTTAACCTGCTTTCATCTGTGAAGAGCACAGGGCGCCAGTGGCGAATTTGCCAATCTTGGTGTTCTCTGGCAAATGCCAAACGTCCTGCACGGTGTTGGGTTGTAAGCACAACCCCCACCTGTGGACGTCGGGCCCTCATATCACACTCATGGAGTCTGTTTCTGACCGTTTGAGCAGACACGTGCACATTTGTGGCCTGCTGGAGGTCATTTTGCAGGGCTCTGGCAGTGCTCCTCCTGTTCCTCCTTGCACAAAAGCGGAGATAGCGGTCCTGCTGCTGGGTTGTTGCCCTCCTACGGCCTCCTCCACGTCCCCTGATGTACTGGCCTGTCTCCTGGTAGCGCCTCCATGCTCTGGACACTACGCTGACAGACACAGCAAACCTTCTTGCCACAGCTCGCATTGATGTGCCATCCTGGATAAGCTGGACTACCTGAGCCACTTGTGTGGGTTGTAGACTCCGTCTCATGCTACCACTAGAGTGAAAGCACCGCCAGCATTCAAAAGTGACCAAAACATCAGCCAGGAAGCATAGGAACTGAGAAGTGGTCTGTTGTCACCACCTGAAGAACCACTCCTTTATTGGGGGTGTCTTGCTAATTGCCTATAATTTCCACCTTTTGTCCATCCCATTTGCACAACAGCATGTGAAATTGATTGTCACTCAGTGTTGCTTCCTAAGTGGACAGTTTGATTTCACAGAAGTGTGATTGACTTGGAGTTACATTGTGTTGTTTAAGTGTTCCCTTTATTTTTTTGAGCAGTGTATATATATATATATATATATATATATATATATGTGTCCACACTTAACTGATCACTTATCTCAACATGTCCTGAGATGTGTGTCACATAAAGGGAATCAACAAGGTAAAAGAGGAGAGAATATTTAAAAGAAGAAAAACTGCTACAAGAGGACATAGTTTTAAATTAGAAGGGCAAAGGTTTAAAAGTAATATCAGGAAGTATTACTTTACTCAGAGAGTAGTGGATGCATGGAATAGCCTTCCTGCAGAAGTGGTAGATGCAAATACAGTGAAGGAGTTTAAGCATGCATGGGATAGGCATAAGGCCATCCTTCATATAAGATAGGGCCAGAGGCTATTCATAGTATTCAGTATATTGGGCAGACTAGATGGGCCAAATGGTTCTTATCTGCCAACACATTCTATGTTTCTATGTCACGAAATGACGTTATATCTAAACTGGATAAATTGCAATACAACGTTCAGACAGCAGGTGGCGAATTGTGTTACTAGCTAAATACCTGAACTTAAAGAGGACCTTTCACCGATTATTACACTATGAACTAACTATACAGACATGTAGAGCAGCACCCGGGGATCTCACTGCACTTACTATTATCCCCGGGTGCCGCTCCCTTCTCCTGCTATGCCCTCCGGTATCTCCGCTCACTAAGTTATAGTAGACGGAGATTCCAGTCACTAAGTTATGGTAGGCGGAGTCTGCCCTTGTTCTGCTGTGGCGCTGGCCAATCGCAGCGCAGAGCTCACAGCCTGGGAGGTTATTTTCTCCCAGGCTGTGAGCTCTGCAATGCGATTGGCCAGCGCTACAGCAGAACAAGGGCAGACTCCGCCTACCATAACTTAGTGAACGGAGATACCGGAGGGCATAGCGGGAGAACGGAGCGGCGCCCAGGGATAATAGTAAGTGCAGTGAGATCCCCGGGCGCCGCTCTCCATGTCTGTATAGTTAGTTCATAGTGTAATAATCAGTGAAAGGTCCTCTTTAAGGTAAAGACCTGGTAATGGAATTACAATTGTGAAATTTGTCCGGGTTCACATCAGGTCTTTGTCTTAGACTTAACATATATAAAAAAATATATTGTATACATTAAACAAATCCCTCCAACAGATGCTCTTTTTTTTTTTACTGTGCAAAGATTACCATATATATTGACCTGTGTCATTGTTCATTACAATTCTATATGCTGTACACTATGATTTAGATACACTTGGGGTCAGTACACAGTGCTAGTCTAGTATTATATTTATTATATTCAAAATAACACGCACCAACCACAATATTATGCAGAGATTATTATATAATAATATAATACATAATACAATTCAGACACATTGGGTGTCAGTATATACCGCAATTTTTGCATGACATTTAAAATACTTATTGATTATTGATTGTCTGCTGAGTTGTGTATCTAATCCTATCATGTGTGATACTGCCTGCTAAGATGCGTATCTAATCCTATTATGTGTGATACTGCCTGTTGAGTTGCGTATCTAATCATATCATGTGTGATACTGTCTGCTAAGCGGTGTATCTAATCTAATCCTGTGTGATACTGTCTGCTGAACTGTGTATCTAATCCTATCATGTGTGATACTGTCTGATAAGCTGCGTATCCAATCCTATCATGTGTGACAATGTCTGCAGAGTCGTGTGTCTAAGCCTATTGTGTTTGATACTGTCTGCTGAGCTGTGTATCTAATCCTACCATGTGTGATACTGTCTGCAGAGTCGTGTGTCTAAGCCTATTGTGTTTGATACTGTCTGCTGAGTTGTGTATCTAATCCTATCATGTGTGATACTGTCTGCTGAGCTGTGTATCTAATCCTATCATGTGTGATACTGCCTGCTGAGCTGTGTATCTAATCCTATCATGTGTGATACTGCCTGCTGAGCTGTGTATCTAATCCTACCATGTGTGATACTGTCTGCTGAGCTGTGTATCTAATCCTACCGTGTGTGATACTGTCTGCAGAGTCGTGTATCTAAGCCTATTGTGTGTGATACTGCCTGCTGAGTTGTGTATCTAATCCAATCATGTGTGATACTGTCTGATCAGCTGTGTATCTAATCCTATCCTGTGTGATATTGTTTGCAGAGTCATGTATCTAATCCTATTATGTGTGATACTGTCTGCACAGTCGTGTGTCTAAGCCTATTGTGTTTGATACTGTCTGCTGAGCTGTGTATCTAATCCCACCATGTGTGATACTGCCTGCTGAGCTGCATATCTAATCCTACCATGTGTGATACTATCTGCTGAGCTGTGTATCTAATCCTTTCATTTGTGATACTGTCTGCTGAGCTGTGTTTCTAATTCTGTTCTGTGTGATACTGTCTGCTGAGTCGTGTATCTAATCCTATTAGGTGTGATACTGTCTATGAAGCTATTATATGTATATAGAGTGTGATACTAGGTAATAGGTATATCACACCCCTCAATCAGTTTTTTCGGGGGCAACTGGTATATCACACCAGTTACAATTAGTTATTCCAATAGCGTTTGTCCCTCTATATATCTGCGGTATCGCAGCAGAATATCACGACCGGCGTGCCGATCACATACATGACGCAAAGGGAGGGAAAAGGGAAAGCCCTGTCCAAGGGAGAGGGAAAGGTGGTGACCCCTAACTCACCTTGAGGCTGGCACCTGACTGCCCTGACGTCCCTAGACGGGTTTCTCACCCGTACGCCGATCACGTGCCTAAACCCTGGATTTCCCTAAGATGAGCCCTAAGTAGTGAATAGGGCGGTAGGAACACTAGTCCTCGCTACTAACACTAAAGGAAAACACCAAGGAGAGGACAGACAATACAGACAAAACATATAATCCCAGTTGGGCGACAACAGCAGACAACAAAAGCCCAACAGGGATCCGGAGGGTAACGCTCTGGAACGACAACCAGGAATCACAGCTACACAGCTCCAGTAGGTCAGTATAGAAGTCCAGGCAGGAAGCTCTATATCTGGCAACCAGAGAAGTGGGAGGGAGAATATAAGGAGGTTGGGAGTGACGGACAAGAAACAGCTGAGGAGAAGAAGCTACGGATCCCTGAGTGAGACAAAAAGGATTGCAAGGCAAACACAGAAAGCTATCATTAAGAAGCAGCGCGATCTTTAGACATAGAGCGCGCAGCCACCCGCTGCGACTTCCTGACCCCGGGTATAACGGAGTCAGACGTGGCTCTTGACACCCTCGTGACACAGAACCACACACAACTGCTGCACAATACAAATGCACTATAATATACTTTCTATGTTAGAAAGTATATTATAAGTATGTCACACCCCTCAGTATATCCCACCTATCGATAGCACACCTATACCAGTCCTTAAAAGGACTTTTGTGGCCATATTAGCTAGCGTTTGGTGTCCCTAACTGTCTGTCCCTGTTCCACAAAGCAACCTCTCCCTACACTGGCAAAACACAGAATGTAAAATGGCTGCCAGATCGGGTTCTGTTATAGGGTTGGAGGTGTGTCCATTTGCTGAAACGTTTCAATTGGTTGTCTTGTCCCACCTGATGGATGTGTCATTGGTAAAAGTTTGGTGCAATGCAAAAGGATATGGCGCATGCGAACATTGCCATATGTTCCCATGTTCGGCGAATTGCGACGAGCAAAGTTCGCCGTGAAATGACCGCCAGGCGAACCGCAAGGCCATCTCTAATATAGATTGCCTCTGAGAACCTTGGTGCTTGGAAGGGAATACAGGATGAAGCCACCCTTCTATTTGTAGGCGTCTCATAGCATCGTGGAGGGATTACAATACATGACACCCCCATGTTTCCGGTGGTACTAGGGTCCGGTATCCACACAAAACGGGAGTATTTGAGCGCTTTGTGCAGTCTTTTTGGTTCTCTGGTTATTACCGAGAGGGAAACTGTGAATAGACACCCTAGTGGTAGCCGTTGATATATCAGTCAGTAATAGTATATAGTCTAAAGCAGCACTCTAACTTTCCTTGGGTACCCTTACAGCATACCCTAAGCACAAGCCGAGGGTGGCCAGGTTTTAAGTAAGGGTGTATGTAATACCCCAGAGTGTTGTTACCACTACTGCACCTTGCTACTATCTCTAATGGGCTAATATAATGTCATCTTATGTATGTCTGCCCAGGTCCTCCACAATGTGCATTCATAATCTTGTTATGTAACTGTTTATTACATGTAATGTGCCTGGTTCACCAGAAGGTGGCAGCGTTAATGGCAAAGCTATCCTTAGAGAGAATGGAACTTACCATTCCATTCTCCCCCCTTTGGGCAGAAGTGGGCCAGTCCTTCTTGCTACCAGAAGGAGGTGGAGCAGTTCTGGTTGAGACTCCATGTTGAAGCTGCCAGGATTTTAACCTACTTTTTGGCTGAACATAAGTCCGACTACAAGAGTGAAGTGCAGTATAAAGAGAAAACAAAGACACCAAGTTAGCTTGTCAGTACAGCAGAGTGAGAGAAAGATATAGCAGGGTTGAGTTCACTTGCCAATGCTAAAGCTTGCTGGAACCAAGACAAAGTCTGAAACTGTTTGGAGAAACGTTTATTCAAGTAAAGCTGCCATTGAACTTCATCTCAAGGTCTGGACTCAAGTTATTTCTTCAAATCCCTCAATTTTTAACCCTATTTATTGCTTCGGAGCCAAAGAATGGGGTCCAGCCATATCCAGGTAGGAGCACTGTGAAACACATAAAGAGACATTTAGGCCGCACTACACCACTCGTCATTCCTACCAAACCTGGGACGCGATATATAGGGCCCTGGGGGAAGGCGTCCCGTTGCACATACACCCCAACAGAAACATGCATCAATGCGCCTGCCTACCTGGCTGCGAGTTCAAGCCCAGAAAGTTTGCAAGTATGGTTAAACGGCTGACATTATCATAGAGTGGCCAGGATTTGAAGTAGCTCCTATCCAGGTTTCTCCCTGGCTGTGATGCTTTCCGCTGTGATTGGATCACGGCACAGCCAGGGAGAAGGAGACGCCCATTCAGAAACCCTGGCGTCTCCTCCTTCCTGTACCGATGCTCAGTATTAACATACTGATCAGGAAAACTACAGGGGGGCACAGAGGGGCACAGGAGCCATATTAAAAAAAAAACAGGCAGGGTGGCAGCATCAGCGTGGGGTACCCTGCAAGTAAAGGTATTTATCTAGAATTCTAAAAAACACATGAAAGGTCAGCTTTAACACCTTTTTGGAACAAAGTTGCACCATTGTTTCACTGAAGTGCCAGCTTGAGACACCTTTCCTCGATTGTAGATATCCCCTGGCCAGGGGCACAGCCCAGGCAGCAGTGAAATCGAAAGTGGCTCTATCGGTGAGTTGGATTTACTTACATTATTTGCACAAGTATTATAGTTGTCAGGCAAGTAGAAGCAGATCTATATACAGAAGTGTAAGTTGAAGCTCCTGGATTCTAATCCAAAAATCAGTACCAGCCCCCCTCACCTACCATGTACCATTTATGAAATTGTTATCTTATTATGGTTTAAATAGGCCTGCGTGCAATTGCTACGGTACCTCTGCAACCCCTGACTATAGATTTGCTTCCCTTCACACAGCTATATAGTTTACTACTAGAGTTGAGCGAACACCTGGATGTTCGGGTTCGAGAAGTTCGGCCGAACTTCCCGGAAATGTTCGGGTTCGGGATCCGAACCCGATCCGAACTTCATCCCGAACCCGAACCCCATTGAAGTCAATGGGGACCCGAACTTTTGGGCACTAAAAAGGCTGTAAAACAGCCCAGGAAAGAGCTAGAGGGCTGCAAAAGGCAGCAACATGTAGGTAAATCCCCTGCAAACAAATGTGGATAGGGAAATTAATTAAAATTAAAATTAAAAAAATAAAAATGAACCAATATCAATTGGACAGAGGTCCCATAGCAGAGAATCTGGCTTCACGTCAGCAGAGAATCAGTCTCTTCATGCCATAGCAAAGAATCTGGCTTCATGTCAGCAGAGAATCAGTCTCTTCATGCCATAGCAGAGAATCTGGCTTCATGTCAGCGCAGAATCAGTCTTCATGTCATAGCAGAGAATCAGGCTTCACGTCACCCACCACTGGAACAGGACACTGTCACACATTTAGGCCCAGGCACCCAGGCAGAGGAGAGGTCCCGTAACAGAGAATCTGGCCTTATGTCAGCGCAGAATCTGTCTTCATGTCATAGCAGAGAATCAGGCTTCACGTCACCCACCACTGGAACAGGCCACTGTCACACATTTAGGCCCCGGCACCCAGACAGAGGAGAGCGGTCCCGTAACAGAGAATCTGGCCTTATGTCAGCGCAGAATCTGTCTTCATGTCATAGCAGAGAATCAGGCTTCACGTCACCCACCACTGGAACAGGCCACTGTCACACATTTAGGCCCAGGCACCCAGGCAGAGGAGAGAGGTCCCGTAACAGAGAATCTGGCCTTATGTCAGCGCAGAATCTGTCTTCATGTCATAGCAGAGAATCAGGCTTCACGTCACCCACCACTGGAACAGGCCACTGTCACACATTTAGGCCCAGGCACCCAGGCAGAGGAGAGAGGTCCCGTAACAGAGAATCTGGCCTTATGTCAGCGCAGAATCTGTCTTCATGTCATAGCAGAGAATCAGGCTTCACGTCACCCACCACTGGAACAGGCCACTGTCACACATTTAGGCCCCGGCACCCAGACAGAGGAGAGCGGTCCCGTAACAGAGAATCTGGACTTATGTCAGCGCAGAATCTGTATTCATGTCATAGCAGAGAATCAGGCTTCACGTCACCCACCACTGGAACAGGCCACTGTCACACATTTAGGCCCCGGCACCCAGACAGAGGAGAGGTTCATTCAACTTTGGGTTGCCCCGCAATATAATGGTAAATTGAAATTAAAAATAGTATTGAATGAGGAAGTGCCCTAGGGTAGAATAATATATTGTTAAGGGGAGGTAGTTAATATCTAATCTGCACAAGGGATGGACAGGTCCTGTGGGATCCATGCCTGGTTCATTTTTATGAACGTCAGCTTGTCCACATTGGCTGTAGACAGGCGGCTGCGTTTGTCTGTAATGACGCCCCCTGCCGTGCTGAATACACGTTCAGACAAAACGCTGGCCGCCGGGCAGGCCAGCACCTCCAAGGCATAAAAGGCTAGCTCTGGCCACGTGGACAATTTGGAGACCCAGAAGTTGAATGGGGCCGAACCATCAGTCAGTACGTGGAGGGGTGTGCACAGGTACTGTTCCACCATGTTAGTGAAATGTTGCCTCCTGCTAACACGTTCCGTATCAGGTGGTGGTGCACTTAGCTGTGGCGTTTTGACAAAACTTTTCCACATCTCTGCCATGCTAACCCTGCCCTCAGAGGAGCTGGGCGTGACACAGCTGCGTTGGCGACCTCTTGCTCCTCCTCTGCCTTCGCCTTGGGCTTCCACTGGTTCCCCTGTGACATTTGGGAATGCTCTCAGTAGCGCGTCTACCAACGTGCGCTTGTACTCGCGCATCTTCCTATCACGCTCCAGTGTAGGAAGTAAGGTGGGCACATTGTCTTTGTACCGGGGATCCAGCAGGGTGGCAACCCAGTAGTCCGCACACGTTAAAATGTGGGCAACTCTGCTGTCATTGCGCAGGCACTGCAGCATGTAGTCGCTCATGTGTGCCAGGCTGCCCAGAGGTGAGGACAAGCTGTCCTCTGTGGGAGGCGTATCGTTATCGTCCTGTGTTTCCCCCCAGCCACGCACCAGTGAAGGGCCCGAGCTGCTTTGGGTGCCACCCCGCTGTGAACATGCTTCATCCTCATCCTCCTCCACCTCCTCCTCATCCTCGTCCTCCTCGTCCTCCAGTAGTGGGCCCTGTCTGGCCACATTTGTACCTGGCCTCTGGTGTTGCAAAAAACCTCCCTCTGAGTCACTTCGAAGAGACTGGCCTGAAAGTGCTAAAAATGACCCCTCTTCCTCCTCTTCCTCCTGGGCCACCTCCTCTTCCATCATCGCCCTAAGTGTTTTCTCAAGAAGACATAGAAGTGGTATTGTAACGCTGATAACAGCGTCATCGCCACTGGCCATGTTGGTGGAGTACTCGAAACAGCGCAACAGGGCACACAGGTCTCGCATGGAGGCCCAGTCATTGGTGGTGAAGTGGGTCTGATCCACAGTGCGACTGACCCGTGCGTGCTGCAGCTGAAACTCCACTATGGCCTGCTGCTGCTCGCACAGTCTGTCCAGCATATGTAAGGTGGAGTTCCACCTGGTGGGCACGTCGCATATGAGGCGGTGAGCGGGAAGGCCGAAGTTACGCTGTAGCGCAGACAGGCGAGCAGCGGCAGGGTGTGAACGCCGGAAGCGCGAACAGACGGCCCGCACTTTATGCAGCAGCTCTGACATGTCGGGGTAGTTGCGAATGAACTTCTGCACCACCAAATTCAGCACATGCGCCAGGCAAGGGATGTGCGTCAAACCGGCTAGTCCCAGAGCTGCAACGAGATTTCGCCCATTATCGCACACCACCAGGCCGGGCTTGAGGCTCACCGGCAGCAACCACTCGTCGGTCTGTTGTTCTATACCCCGCCACAACTCCTGTGCGGTGTGGGGCCTGTCCCCCAAACATATGAGTTTCAGAATGGCCTGCTGACGTTTACCCCGTGCTGTGCTGAAGTTGGTGGTGAAGGTGTGTGGCTGACTGGATGAGCAGGTGGAAGAAGAGGAGGAGGAAGCTTAGTAGGAGGAGGAGGAGACAGGAGGCAAAGAATGTTGCCCTGCGATCCTTGGCGGCGGAAGGACGTGCGCCAAACAGCCTGGGGCCCAGCCGCCACTACATTTACCCAGTGTGCAGTTAGGGAGATATAGCGTCCCTGGCCGTGCTTACTGGTCCACGTATCTGTGGTTAGGTGGACCTTGCCACAGATGGCGTTGCGCAGTGCACACTTGATTTTATCGGACACTTGTTTGTGCAGGGAAGGCACGGCTCTCTTGGAGAAGTAGTGGCAGCTGGGAACAACATACTGTGGGACAGCAAGTGACATGAGCTGTTTGAAGCTGTGTGTGTCCACCAGCCTAAATGACAGCATTTCATAGGCCAGTAGTTTAGAAATGCTGGCATTCAGGGCCAGGGATCGAGGGTGGCTAGGTGGGAATTTACGCTTTCTCTCAAATGTTTGTGAGATGGAGAGCTGAACGCTGCCGTGTGACATGGTTGAGATGCTTGGTGACGCAGGTGGTGGTGTTGGTGGTACATCCCATGTTTGCTGGGCGGCAGGTGCCAATGTTCCTCCAGAGGCGGAGGAAGAGGCCGAGGCGGCGGCAGCAGCAGCAGAAGAGGCCGAGGCGGCGGCAGCAGCAGAAGAGGCCGAGGCGGCAGCAGCAGAAGAGGTAGCAGGGGGAGCCTGAGTGACTTCCTTGTTTTTAAGGTGTTTACTCCACTGCAGTTCATGCTTTGCATGCAGGTGCCTGGTCATGCAGGTTGTGCTAAGGTTCAGAACGTTAATGCCTCGCTTCAGGCTCTGATGGCACAGCGTGCAAACCACTCGGGTCTTGTCGTCAGCACATTGTTTGAAGAAGTGCCATGCCAGGGAACTCCTTGAAGCTGCCTTTGGGGTGCTCGGTCCCAGATGGCGGCGGTCAGTAGCAGGCGGAGTCTCTTGGCGGCGGGTGTTCTGATTTTGCCCACTGCTCCCTCTTTTGCTACGCTGTTGGCTCGGTCTCACCACTGCCTCTTCCTCCGAACTGTGAAAGTCAGTGGCACGACCTTCATTCCATGTGGGGTCTAGGACCTCATCGTCCCCTGCATCGTCTTCCACCCAGTCTTGATCCCTGACCTCCTGTTCAGTCTGCACACTGCAGAAAGACGCAGCAGTTGGCACCTGTGTTTCGTCATCATCAGAGACGTGCTGAGGTGGTATTCCCATGTCCTCATCATCAGGAAAAATAAGTGGTTGTGCGTTAGTGCATTCTATCTCTTCCACCCCTGGGGAAGGGCTAGGTGGATGCCCTTGGGAAACCCTGGCAGCAGAGTCTTCAAACAGCATAAGAGACTGCTGCATAACTTGAGGCTCAGACAATTTCCCTGATATGCATGGGGGTGATGTGACAGACCGATGGGCTTGGTTTTCATGCGCCATCTGTGCGCTTTCTGCAGAAGACTGGGTGGGAGATAATGTGAACGTGCTGGATCCACTGTCGGCCACCCAATTGACTAATGCCTGTACCTGCTCAGGCCTTACCATCCTTAGAACGGCATTGGGCCCCACCAAATATCGCTTTAAATTCTGCTGGCTACTGGGACCTGAGGTAGTTGGTTCACTAGGACGTGTGGCTGTGGCAGAACGGCCACGTCCTCTCCCAGCACCAGAGGGTCCACTAACACCACCACGACCATGTCCACGTCCGCGTCCCTTATTAGATGTTTTCCTCATTGTTCCCGTTCACCACAATTTTGAGAATGGCAAATTTGGGAATGCTTTTTCAACCCAGAACAAAAAGTCTGCTTTTACGGTCACTACAAATAACTTGACCAGCTAAAACAGTGCAGATTTGGTTGAATAGAGATGTGAGACCTGTTTTTTTTTGCGCTGTGTGACAGGTATAGGTTTAATCACAGAATCACACTTCTATCAGCACGCTTGCGTGTGTCTTAGGTTTTTCTGAATGACACTATCAATACCTTCAATGTAAGATTTTCTTTTTGGGATAGATTTCAAGTAGGCCTCAAATACCAGAAACTAGTTATTTTGAGAATGGCAAATTTGGGAATGCTTTTTCAACCCAGAACAAAAAGTCTGCTTTTACGGTCACTACAAATAACTTGACCAGCTAAAACAGTGCAGATTTGGTTGAATAGAGATGTGAGACCTGCTTTTTTTTGCGCTGTGTGACAGGTATAGGTTTAATCACAGAATCACACTTCTATCAGCACGCTAGCGTGTGTCTTAGGTTTTTCTGAATGACACTATCAATACCTTCAATGTAAGATTTTCTTTTTGGGATAGATTTCAAGTAGGCCTCAAATACCAGAAACTAGTTATTTTGAGAATGGCAAATTTGGGAATGCTTTTTCAACCCAGAACAAAAAGTCTGCTTTTATGGTCATTACAAATAACTTGACCAGCTAAAACAGTGCAGATTTGGTTGAATAGAGATGTGAGACCTGGGTTTTTTTGCGCTGTGTGACAGGTATAGGTTTAATCACAGAATCACACTTCTATCAGCACGCTAGCGTGTGTCTTAGGTTTTTCTGAATGACACTATCAATACCTTCAATGTAAGATTTTTTTTTGGGATAGATTTCAAGTAGGCCTCAAATACCAGAAACTAGTTATTTTGAGAATGGCAAATTTGGGAATGCTTTTTCAACCCAGAACAAAAAGTCTGCTTTTACGGTCACTACAAATAACTTGACCAGCTAAAACAGTGCAGATTTGGTTGAATAGAGATGTGAGACCTGTTTTTTTTTGCGCTGTGTGACAGGTATAGGTTTAATCACAGAATCACACTTCTATCAGCACGCTAGCGTGTGTCTTAGGTTTTTCTGAATGACACTATCAATACCTTCAATGTAAGATTTTTTTTTGGGATAGATTTCAAGTAGGCCTCAAATACCAGAAACTAGTTATTTTGAGAATGGCAAATTTGGGAATGCTTTTTCAACCCAGAACAAAAAGTCTGCTTTTACGGTCACTACAAATAACTTGACCAGCTAAAACAGTGCAGATTTGGTTGAATAGAGATGTGAGACCTGTTTTTTTTTGCGCTGTGTGACAGGTATAGGTTTAATCACAGAATCACACTTCTATCAGCACGCTAGCGTGTGTCTTAGGTTTTTCTGAATGACACTATCAATACCTTCAATGTAAGATTTTCTTTTTGGGATAGATTTCAAGTAGGCCTCAAATACCAGAAACTAGTTATTTTGAGAATGGCAAATTTGGGAATGCTTTTTCAACCCAGAACAAAAAGTGTGCATTTACGGTCACTACAAATAACTTGACCAGCTAAAACAGTGCAGATTTGGTTGAATAGAGATGTGAGACCTGTTTTTTTTTGCGCTGTGTGACAGGTATAGGTTTAATCACAGAATCACACTTCTATCAGCACGCTAGCGTGTGTCTTAGGTTTTTCTGAATGACACTATCAATACCTTCAATGTAAGATTTTCTTTTTGGGATAGATTTCAAGTAGGCCTCAAATACCAGAAACTAGTTATTTTGAGAATGGCAAATTTGGGAATGCTTTTTCAACCCAGAACAAAAAGTCTGCTTTTACGGTCACTAAAAATAACTTGACCAGCTAAAACAGTGCAGATTTGGTTGAATAGAGATGTGAGACCTGTTTTTTTTTTGCGCTGTGTGACAGGTATAGGTTTAATCACAGAATCACACTTCTATCAGCACGCTAGCCTGTGTCTTAGGTTTTTCTGAATGACACTATCAATACCTTCAATGTAAGATTTTTTTTTGGGATAGATTTCAAGTAGGCCTCAAATACCAGAAACTAGTTATTTTGAGAATGGCAAATTTGGGAATGCTTTTTCAACCCAGAACAAAAAGTCTGCTTTTACGGTCACTACAAATAACTTGACCAGCTAAAACAGTGCAGATTTGGTTGAATAGAGATGTGAGACCTGTTTTTTTTTGCGCTGTGTGACAGGTATAGGTTTAATCACAGAATCACACTTCTATCAGCACGCTAGCGTGTGTCTTAGGTTTTTCTGAATGACACTATCAATACCTTCAATGTAAGATTTTCTTTTTGGGATAGATTTCAAGTAGGCCTCAAATACCAGAAACTAGTTATTTTGAGAATGGCAAATTTGGGAATGCTTTTTCAACCCAGAACAAAAAGTGTGCATTTACGGTCACTACAAATAACTTGACCAGCTAAAACAGTGCAGATTTGGTTGAATAGAGATGTGAGACCTGTTTTTTTTTTGCGCTGTGTGACAGGTATAGGTTTAATCACAGAATCACACTTCTATCAGCACGCTAGCGTGTGTCTTAGGTTTTTCTGAATGACACTATCAATACCTTCAATGTAAGATTTTCTTTTTGGGATAGATTTCAAGTAGGCCTCAAATACCAGAAACTAGTTATTTTGAGAATGGCAAATTTGGGAATGCTTTTTCAACCCAGAACAAAAAGTCTGCTTTTACGGTCACTAAAAATAACTTGACCAGCTAAAACAGTGCAGATTTGGTTGAATAGAGATGTGAGACCTGTTTTTTTTTTGCGCTGTGTGACAGGTATAGGTTTAATCACAGAATCACACTTCTATCAGCACGCTAGCCTGTGTCTTAGGTTTTTCTGAATGACACTATCAATACCTTCAATGTAAGATTTTCTTTTTGGGATAGATTTCAAGTAGGCCTCAAATACCAGAAACTAGTTATTTTGAGAATGGCAAATTTGGGAATGCTTTTTCAACCCAGAACAAAAAGTGTGCATTTACGGTCACTACAAATAACTTGACCAGCTAAAACAGTGCAGATTTGGTTGAATAGAGATGTGAGACCTGTTTTTTTTTGCGCTGTGTGACAGGTATAGGTTTAATCACAGAATCACACTTCTATCAGCACGCTAGCGTGTGTCTTAGGTTTTTCTGAATGACACTATCAATACCTTCAATGTAAGATTTTCTTTTTGGGATAGATTTCAAGTAGGCCTCAAATACCAGAAACTAGTTATTTTGGGAATGGCAAATTTGGGAATGCTTTTTCAACCCAGAACAAAAAGTCTGCTTTTACGGTCACTACAAATAACTTGACCAGCTAAAACAGTGCAGATTTGGTTGAATAGAGATGTGAGACCTGTTTTTTTTTGCGCTGTGTGACAGGTATAGGTTTAATCACAGAATCACACTTCTATCAGCACGCTAGCGTGTGTCTTAGGTTTTTCTGAATGACACTATCAATACCTTCAATGTAAGATTTTCTTTTTGGGATAGATTTCAAGTAGGCCTCAAATACCAGAAACTAGTTATTTTGAGAATGGCAAATTTGGGAATGCTTTTTCAACCCAGAACAAAAAGTCTGCTTTTACGGTCACTACAAATAACTTGACCAGCTAAAACAGTGCAGATTTGGTTGAATAGAGATGTGAGACCTGTTTTTTTTTGCGCTGTGTGACAGGTATAGGTTTAATCACAGAATCACACTTCTATCAGCACGCTAGCGTGTGTCTTAGGTTTTTCTGAATGACACTATCAATACCTTCAATGTAAGATTTTCTTTTTGGGATAGATTTCAAGTAGGCCTCAAATACCAGAAACTAGTTATTTTGAGAATGGCAAATTTGGGAATGCTTTTTCAACCCAGAACCAAAAGTCTGCTTTTACGGTCACTACAAATAACTTGACCTGCTAAAACAGTGCAGATTTGGTTGAATAGAGATGTGAGACCTGTTTTTTTTTTGCGCTGTGTGACAGGTATAGGTTTAATCACAGAATCACACTTCTATCAGCACGCTAGTGTGTGTCTTAGGTTTTTCTGAATGACACTATCAATACCTTCAATGTAAGATTTTCTTTTTGGGATAGATTTCAAGTAGGCCTCAAATACCAGAAACTAGTTATTTTGAGAATGGCAAATTTGGGAATGCTTTTTCAACCCAGAACAAAAAGTGTGCTTTTACGGTCACTACAAATAACTTGACCAGCTAAAACAGTGCAGATTTGGTTGAATAGAGATGTGAGACCTGTTTTTTTTTGCGCTGTGTGACAGGTATAGGTTTAATCACAGAATCACACTTCTATCAGCACGCTAGCGTGTGTCTTAGGTTTTTCTGAATGACACTATCAATACCTTCAATGTAAGATTTTCTTTTTGGGATAGATTTCAAGTAGGCCTCAAATACCAGAAACTAGTTATTTTGAGAATGGCAAATTTTGGAATGCTTTTTCAACCCAGAAAAAAAAGTGTGCTTTTACGGTCAATACAAATAACTTGACCAGCTAAAACAGTACAGATTTGGTTGAATAGAAATGT
Organism: Bufo bufo; assembly: GCF_905171765.1. NCBI lineage: Eukaryota > Metazoa > Chordata > Amphibia > Anura > Bufonidae > Bufo > Bufo bufo. The sequence continues at coordinate 291,624,439 of NC_053389.1, forward strand.
CAGGTCTATTTTTTAGGCGCTGGGTGACAGGCTCAACTTGCCCCTGATGTAATATATGGCCAAAAAATAACCACACTGTTGATGGTTAAATGCACTTGGGTGACACAGGCTCAGCCTGCACCAGATGTAGTATATGGCCAAAAAATAATCAGACTGTTGATGGTTAAATGCATTTGGGTGACACAGGCTCAGCCTGCACCAGATGTAGTATATGGCCAAAAAATAATCAGACTGTTGATGGTTAGATGCACTTGGGTGACACAGGCTCAGCCTGCAGCTGATGTAGGATATAGCACAAAATAACCACACTATCGATGGTTAAATACACTTGGGTGACACAGGCTCAGCCTGCAGCTGATGTAGTATATGGCCAAAAAATAATCAGACTGTTGATGGTTAAATGCACTTGGGTGACACAGGCTCAGCCTGCAGCTGATGTAGTATATGGCCAAAAAATAACCAGACTGTTGATGGTTAAATGCACTTCGGTGACACAGGCTCAGCCTGCAGCTGATGTAGGATATAGCACAAAATAACCACACTATCGATGGTTAAATACACTTGGTGATAGCTCGTGCTGGCGCACCACAAGTCACAAAATGGCCGCCGATCACCCCAGAAAAAAGTGATCTAAAAACGCTCTGGGCAGCCTCAAAAAAGTGAGCAAGTCAATAATAGCACTTCAATGATCCACAGCTGCAGATCGATCACAGAATGAAGTCTTTTGGAGGAGTTAATCTGCCTAATCTCGCCCTAACGTCGCAGCTGCAACCTCTCCCTATACTGATCATAGCAGAGTGACGTGCGGCGCTACGTGACTCCAGCTTAAATAGAGGCTGGGTCACATGGTGCACTGGCCAATCACAGCCATGCTAATAGTAGGCATGGCTGTGATGGCCTCTTGGGCCAAGTAGTATGACGCTTGTTGATTGGCTGCTTTGCAGCCTTTCAAAAAGCGCCAAGAAAGCGCCGAACACCGAACCCGAACCCGGACTTTTACGAAAATGTTCGGGTCCGTGTCACGGACACCCCAAAATTCAGTACGAACCCGAACTATACAGTTCGTGTTCGCTCATCCCTATTTACTACACATATGTTTATACAGCTTCCTTTGAGTCCTATGGGAGCTGTATACATCCAAATACAATGAGCTCCCCTAGTGACGGCATCAGGCAACCAGAATTTTAGAAGCTTCTATAAAGATGTAGAATAGAAATCACAAACACTGAATAAATGACTTTATAAAAGGTGAAGACTCACTATAATTGATCCTAGACCATCATTAATTTCCGTTCCAGAATATCAGAATTTCTGGACAGATTCCACAATTCCACAAGAACTATTTTTCTCATGTATCTATAATAAATGCCCATTTTGGACATTTGCTGATTCTCATTCTCTTACATGATATACATTTTATATACATCAAAAACAACACCGCACCTGTAAGCCTAAAAACTGCAATACCAGACAACCTATGAATAGATGTAGCGCTTTTCCTGGAAGAAAGAAGCCATGTTTTTTTCTAATCATGGACAACCCTTTTAAAACCTGCAGGTACTTTATCATCTTTATGCTGCTATCGTCTGTCCTCACGTCCCTCTTTTAGGGGCTGCAACCCTACAAAGTGCCAAGAACCCTGCCCTACACCTTTAAATATGCAGACATGTTCCTGGCGTCCAGACAAACTAGTGATTTACAATCTGCAGTCTTACATGAAAATGAGGAATATTATTTGTTTGGCTGGTACTAGGACAGTTCTAGCCTAAAGCCACATAGGTGTTATGGGCAGAGTGAAGCCACATGAAGGAAGATACGCTGACACTAATGAGGACAGGCAGGTGATCAGACACCATGAATCAGGTTTAGCTTTCTGATTAATCTTTAGCTTCCTGCTGTGTTGATACATGCTGTCCTCCAGCCCATCGCTTAGTCCGCACCTCCCCAAACACAGAACAATGCACTACTAATAAACATTTGGCTGTTGCCAGGGAAGTCACGTCACCTAGTTTTTGCAAGTTTCAACTAGTGTCCCTTTTACTTAGGGCAATGCACATTTTCTCAGGATATGGGATATAGGGTTATGTTATGATGGGAAACAGCAGGCCAAATCAAAATATAAAAGTGAATGAGAAGATTAAATATAAAACTAAATGCACAACAAATAAATGAGAATATTGGGCAAATTCTCTTTGTATGTTATTTATATTTAATTTGGGTGCTTTAATTAATTAAATTAAATGCTCCTAAGATCCCACGAGTGGTGATTGTAGATGAAGCCAAAAATGTTAGATCTATTTAGATAAATAAAAACAAACTAGTGTGCAAAGTCGGGCAATCATGTTCAGTACTGTTTTTGGCACAAAAATAAAAAGGACTGGGCTTTTCTGTACAATTATGATAATGCCATTGAAAGACCAAAATTAACTTCTCTTCTGATCAGGGGTGCACCTAGCCTTTCTGCTGCCTGATGTGAAAACTGAAACGGCACCCCCCACGCCAATTTCTTAACCTAACCCCTTTGCCACAATGAAAGCGCTCATTGCCCATGACCCTTCTGCTGCCCCCCCTCTTGCTCTTCCTGGTGCTGCCTGAGGCTATCGCCTCAGATGGCCTCATTGGTGGTGCCCCCCTGCTTCTGATTGTCCTTGGCATATGATGAGCAAATATATGGTAGGCAGCACAGTGGCTCTGTGGTTAGCACTCGTGCCTTGCAGTGCTGGGGTCCTAAGTTCGAATCCGACCTACATGGAGTGTGTATGTTCTCCCTGTGTTTCCTCCGGTTTCCTCCCACACTCCAAAGACATACTGATAAGGAACGTAGATTGTGAGCCCCAATGGAGACAGTGCGATGCTAATGTCTGTACAGCGCTTCAGAGTATAGAGGCGCTATATAAGTGCATAAAATAAATAAATAAATGTGTACCTACTCGGAACGGAATCCCAGGGCAGATGCAAACAGCAGAGGACTTCTGTGCACAAACATTTTAGGCCCCCTTGCTATTGAATAGCTCATGCCATCAGTAATACAGTAAACAGTAGAGAGCTGTTTATGAGGCCAAGGATGGATGTTTGTCCACTCTGTCCCTATATAGCCCAGAGCTAACCCAGTAACTTTCTGAATTGCAAAAAAGCATACTAGAGATGTCTTTAAAGGTATGGCCATATGGTCAGGTCTCCTGATGCAATTTTGGAAGCCTAAACAAATATTCAGATGTGATTTCAGGAGCGGGTTTCAGCCTGGATTTGAAGCCGGAAACCGGGCCAAATTTGCCCTGAAATTGCCTTCAATGGGAGACAGCGTCACAGCTCATGCGGCTGAGGGTTTTTGCCTCATGGTTTTCAAGACCACGCCAAGAATCCATTTATGGAGCGGTTACCAAGTGGACCCCTTGGAAAGCCGCAACAGGAGCCTATTTGTGGTGTAGCTCCATTCAGTGGAGATAAACCTAAAGCAGGCCTGTATGAATACCCACAGCAGAAAATGCAGCAACGTTTTTTTACATGGCTTATGCTGCTGATTTTGTTGTGGACAAAATCCTCCATCTGAACATACCCTAAATCAGATACAACTTCTCCTCTGTTTTGAAATTACTCCTGGTTTTGGCTTCCAAAACTGCAGCAGGAAACGTGACTGTGTAGCCATACCCTAAGTGTTATGAGCAACAGGGATTTTCGGCTGGCTTGGTGTAAACCGAAATGTCATATCACTGGATTAAATTTTGACACTGTTTTATACTGTAATTGTCGTGCTGATTCAATTTGTATATTTTGGATTACGTGTGGATTAGATGGGTGAGACCAAACCCGCCTGGAAGGATGCCCCTGATTTTTGCATTTTGCTTTTGCTAAGAGACACCATTAGTACTTGAGAAAAGTGACTGCTATAGCTGAAGTCCAGTTCTGTGGTCTTGTGGACAACCAATGTTGTTACATTATCCCAACCTGCTCCAGAAGCTGCCTTATGTCTGACACTAATTCTGTGCAGAATATGGATGACCAGAATCAGGCTTTGAGCTCTTTGATGCAAGATGTCCTTACTTGCTTAGAAACCCAGGAACAACTCCCTTTCTAATTACCTCACTGGCAAATTAACTATCAATTTGTAGGGTGGTGCTGATACTCCTGTAGATTTTCAGGAACCAGATATAAATTTGCACTTCCATCTAAAAGGAGTATTTTTAAACTCAATATTAAAGGGGTTCTCCAGGCATTTGAACTAATTAGGGCATTGTGATAACCTGAAAAGGGAAGCTCTTTTAAATAGGAACTAGCCTCCCTCGCTCCCCCGATACCATCGTCTCTGTCGCGCACTTGCGGGCTTTTCCGCTCAGGTCCTGATTATGCCCTAATTAGAACCCCTTTAATAGAAAATGTTTTTTTACAAATTTGAATCCAGAGGGGAAAAAAGCAGGCTGGTTTGAGATCTGCATTTATACAAGCAGGCAAATAATGCGAGTTTGTGAGCAATAATAAACAATAATAAATTACTAATAGGAGTTTATTATAAACCACCTAATATATCACAGAAAATCTACTACTAAACGAGATAGACGAGGCGGCAAATCATAATGAGGTGGTTATTATGGGGGACTTCAAACTTGTTTATCTCATAAAGGAAACAGGTTCTTGGCAGTAACCAAAGACAATTACCTTTCCCAACTGGTTCTGGACCCCACTAGAGGGATGGCCATACTGAACTTAGTATTAACCAATAGACCTGACAGAACAACATATGTGCAGGTTGGGGGACACCTGAGAAATAGTGACCATAAAGTAATAACCTTCCAATTATCATTCCAAAGAGTGTTTCTTCAGGAAGGAACAAAAATACCAAACTTCCAAAAAGTCCTCAAAAATAAAAATACAGCCACAAAATGGGATATTTTTAAAAGCATCCTAAAACCGAATTGTGAGAGGTACATACCTTATGGGAATAAAAGGTTAAGGAACAAAAAAAAACTATGTGGATAAATAGAACTGTAAAGAAAGCAATAAATGAAAAAAATAAAGCATTTAAATCACTAAAACAGGAGGGTAGCGAGGAAGCACTGAAAAACCATAAGGAAAAAAATAGAATATGTAAAAAACAGATAAAAGCAGCCCTAAGAGAGCAAAACTAACCCTAAAACGTTCTTCTATTATATAAATGGTAAAAAGTATAAATCTGAAGGTGTCGGCCCTCTACAGAGTAATGAGGCAGGAGTTGCAGAGAGCGATGAGGAGAAAGCAAAGCTATTAAATATGAAATGCAGAATGTAAAAGTATATTCCCCATTAAAAGTGCCCTGTCTGACCCAGGAAGAAGTACAGCAGCGTCTTAAAAAGATTAAAATAGACAAATCGCCAGGACCAGATGGCATACACCCCCGTATCCTAAGAGAATTAAGTAATGTCATAGCCAGACCCTTATTTCTGATATTTAAGGACTCTATATTGACAGGAAGTGTTCTACAGGATTGGCGCATAGCAAATGTAGTGCCAATATTCAAAAAGGGTCCAAAAACAGAGCCCGAAAACTATAGGCCGTTAAGTTTAACATCTGTCGTGGGTAAACTGTTTGAAGGTTTTCTAAGAGATGCTATCTTGGAGTACCTGAATTAAAATAAGCAAATAACGCCATATCAGCATGGCTGAGGGATCGGTCATGTCAAACTAATTTAATCCGTTTCTATGAGGAGGTAATTTCTAGACTTGACAGTGGCGAATCAATGGATGTCTTATATCTGGACTTTTCCAAAGCATTTGACACTGTACCACATAAAAGGTTAGTATATAAAATGAGAATGCTCGGACTAGGAGAAAACATCTGTATGTGGGTAAGTAACTGGCTCAATGATAGAAAACAGAGGGTGGTTATTAACGGTACACACTCAGATTGGGTCACGGTCACTAGTGGGGTACCCTAGGGGTCAGTATTGGGCCCGATTCTCTTCAATATATTTATTAATGATCTTGTAGAAGACTTGCACAGTAAAATATAAATTTTTGCAGATGACACTAAACTGTGTTAAGTAATTGACACCTAAGATGACAGTATACTGGAAGATAAGTGGCAGATGAGGTTTAACACTGACAAATGTAAGGTTATGCACATGGGAAGGAAAAATACATGTCGCCAGTACATACTAAATGGTAAAACACTGGGTAACACTGACATGGAAACGGACCTAGGAATTTTAGTGAACAGCAAACTAAGCTGTAGAAACCAAGGCCAATAAGATAATGGGTTGCATCAAAAGGGGCATAGATGTCCGTGATGAGAACATAGTCCTACCTCTTTACAAATCATTAGTCAGACCACACATGGAGTACTGTGCACAGTTCTGGGCTCCTGTGAACAAGGCAGACATAGCAGAGCTGGAGAGGGTACAGAGGAGGTCAACTAAAGTAATAACTGGAATGGGGGGACTACAGTACCCTGAAAGATTATCAATATTAGGGTTAATCACTTTAGAAAAAAGACGAGGGGAGATCAAATTACTATGTATAAATATATCGGGGTCAGTACAGATCTCTCCCATCATCTATTTATCCCCAGGACTGTGACTGTGACAAGGGGACATCATCTGCGTCTGGAGGAAAGAAGGTTTGTACACAAACATAGAAGAGGATTCTTTGCGGTAAGAGCAGTGAGACTATGGAACTCTCTGCCTGAGGAGGTGGTGATGGTGAGTTCACTAAAAGAGTTCAAGAGGGGCCTGGATGTATTTCTGGAGTGTAATAATATTACAGGCTATAGCTACTAGAGAGGGGTCGTTGATCCAGGGAGTTATTCTGATTGCCTGATTGGAGTCGGGAAGGAATTTATTTCCCCTTGAGTGGGGAAAATTGGCTTCTACCTCACAGGTTTATTTTTTTGCCTTCCTCTGGATCAACTTACAGGATAACAGGCCAAGCTGGATGGACAAATGTCTTTTTTCGGCCTTATATACTATGTTACATGTTTGTCTGTTTGTTTGTTTTTTTGACAGTACAATGCCATTGAAAATGAAATACAAAATACTGTCCTACTGTAGCAGTCAGCACAGAGAGATAAAACCTATTGTTAGTTTACTGATGCTGTTAGGGAAGATCTTATCTGAATGATAATCCAGGGCCATAGTTTCTGTCCGCATGCGGACCAGATGCGGACCCATTCATTTCAAAGGGGCCACAAAAGATAAGGACTGCACATAGAATATGTCCTATTCTTGTCTGTTTTGTGGCCAAGGATAGGACATTTCTGCAGAAAATAAAAAATCTATGGTCGTGATCTGTGTTTTTCGGATCCACATTTTGCGGACCGCAAAACACAGCCGTGTGTATGAGTCTTAATAGGGTTAGGATAACAGTATGGTAGCTGCTCAGTGTATTTATCAGTGTAATGTGCGATGATCTAATTGTCATTACTCTGTGCTCCTCCTACTTGACCTGTCCTGTGCCTTTGATACTGTTGACCACTCTCTCTCGTTACATACCCTCTCTTCCCTCAGCATCAAACACCTGGCCCTCTCCTTCAGCGTTTCACATTCATACACTACCCACTCATCATACCCCCTCTCTGTTGGTGTCCCTCAAGGTTCTGTCCTGGGTTCCCTACGTTTCTCAATTTATACATTCAATCTGGGACAGCTCATAGAGATCCATGGCTTCCAATACTACCTCTATGTTGATGACACCCAAATCTATTTCTCAGGGCCAGATGTCACTTCCCTACTAACCAAAATCCTAGTGTTTGTCGGCTATATCTTCATTGTTCTCCTTTCTCTTCTTATAACTGAACATGGAAAAAAATGAATTCATCATCTTTGCCCCATGTCACTCAGCGCCCCTACCTGACCTATCCACTACAGTTAATAGCATAATGCTTTCTCCAGTCTCACAGGTGTTCTGCCACCACATAGCCAGATGAGCTGCCTTTACCCTCACCTACTATGTTCTTCTCCCTTCCCTTTTAGATTGTAAGCTCTTGCGGGCAGGGTCCTCTCGCCCTCTTTACCAGTTTGTTAATAGTTTCTTGCTTATTGTATTTGTATTTTTCATCTTATGAATGTGTAACCCTCTCTTGATATACAAACCGGATTCCAAAAAAGTTGGGACACTATACAAATCGTGAATAAAAACTGAATGCAATGATGTGGAGGTGCCAACTTCTAATATTTTATTCAGAATAGAACATAAATCACGGAACAAAAGTTTAAACTGAGAAAATGTACCATTTTAAGGGTAAAATATGTTGAATCAGAATTTCATGGTGTCAACAAATCCCCAAAAAGTTGGGACAAGGCCATTTTCACCACTGTGTGGCATCTCCCCTTCTTCTTACAACACTCAACAGACGTCTGGGGACCGAGGAGACCAGTTTCTCAAGTTTAGAAATAGGAATGCTCTCCCATTCTTGTCTAATACAGGCCTCTAACTGTTCAATCGTCTTGGGCCTTCTTTGTTGCACCTTCCTCTTTATGATGCACCAAATGTTCTCTATAGGTGAAAGATCTGGACTGCAGACTGGCCATTTCAGTACCCGGATCCTTCTCCTACGCAGCCATGATGTTGTGATTGATGCAGAATGTGGTCTGGCATTATCTTGTTGAAAAATGCAGGGTCTTCCCTGAAAGAGATGATGTCTGGATGGGAGCATATGTTGTTCTAGAACCTGAATATATTTTTCTGCATTGATGGTGCTTTTCCAGACATGCAAGCTGCCCATGCCACACGCACTCATGCAACCCCATACCATCAGAGATGCAGGCTTCTGAACTGAGCGTTGATAACAACTTGGGTTGTCCTTGTCCTCTTTGGTCCGGATGACATGGCGTCCCAGATTTCCAAAAAGAACTTCGAATCGTGACTCGTCTGACCACAGAACAGTCTTCCATTTTGCCACACTCCATTTTAAATGATCCCTGGTCGAGTTAAAACGCCTGAGCTTGTGGATCTTGCTTAGAAATGGCTTTTTCTTTGCACTGTAGAGTTTCAGCTGGCAACGGCGGATGGCACGGTGGATTGTGTTCACTGACAATGGTTTCTGGAAGTATTCCTGAGCCCATTCTGTGATTTCCTTTACAGTAGCATTCCTGTTTGTGGTGCAGTGTCGTTTAAGGGCCCGGAGATCACGGGCATCCAGTATGGTTTTACGGCCTTGACCCTTACGCACAGAGATTGTTCCAGATTCTCTGAATCTTCGGATGATGTTATGCACAGTTGATGATGATAGATGCAAAGTCTTTGCAATTTTTCGCCGGGTAACACCTTTCTGATATTGCTCCACTATCTTTCTGCGCAACATTGTGGGAATTGGTGATCCTCTACCCATCTTGGCTTCTGAGAGATACTGCCACTCTGAGAAGCTCTTTTTATACCCAATCATGTTGCCAATTGACCTAATTAGTGTTAATTGGTCTTCCAGCTCTTCGTTATGCTCAAATTTACTTTTTCCAGCCTCTTATTGCTACTTGTCCCAACTTTTTTGTGATTTGTTGACACCGTGAAATTTTGAATCAACGTATTTTTCCTTTAAAATGATACATTTACTCGGATTAAACGTTTAATCTGTCATCTACGTTCTATTACAAATAAAATATTGACATTTGCCATCTCCACATCATTGCATTCAGTTTTTATTCACAATTTGTTTAGTGTCCCAACTTTTTTGGAATCCGGTTTGTACCACGCCATAGAATTAATGGAGCTTTCAAATAAATAAAAATAATTATTGAGTCACTCATCCCCATTCCATCTCTGGTCATAGTGAATGGTCTGAATGAGAAAGTCAAGCGAGACTGTTTGTTGTGCTAAAATTCTAAAGTAAGCAGGGTGTTAAAGAGCCAGGACAGGAAGCAGAATACATGGAGTGATGCAGAAAACCATTCACCCATTTTTATTAAAAATAAATACACGAAATAGTCGCATAATTGTAATATGTAATAAAACATTTTTGATGATAATGTTCCTGTAAGAATTTTTGTGAGACTCTGTAGAGGGAACCTCCATTTTTGCATTTAGTCTTAGACATTTAGATCCTGGAGATCTTGTTTTGCATTTCGCTCAGCTTTGGAGATCTACTCTACGATGGCCCACAGAATGCCTTGTTTTCTGCAGTCCATCTTCGTTCCTTGAAACAGGTACGCAGGACAGTTAAAGTGTACCTGTGCTTTTAACAAACATTTGATATGTCATAATGATACATCAATCGTTTTAATTGGTGGGAGTGCTGAGAACACTATCGATTGTTAAAATGAAGATAAAGAAGCACTTACACAAAACGGTGTCTTTCCTCCTAATTGAGTCCATCTTCAGCAGCAAGGAGAAACAGCACTCTATGTGAACACTTCTTCAGCATTTGGACTGATAAAAACCTTTGATATGTCACTATCACATATCAAAAGTTAGTTACAAGTGCAGGTGCAGGATAAGGAATATTCAGCAAATTTTATACGATGGATTACAGCTAGTGATTTCAATGACACCTCTATTCTTAGTCAATCTTGTGTGGGCCTCCCTGATCAGGTTATGGTACAATTTCCCCATTTAACTTTCTGAACAGTCTCATTTTTGGCCATTAATACTAAAAGCTGTATCAGAGAGAGAAGGTCAGAGAGAAAGATTACTTCATGGTGTTCTACTGAGGACTCCTATCCTAGTGTGTCTTGAGCATTAACAAATGCAAATTGGTCCCCTGATACCCTCTGAGGGTATCTTCACCTACCATTCTTCCTCATAAAATTGTGGCAGGGTTAACACACATTTCTGATTTACAGTTGCAGGTTTAATCCACGGCACCTCTAGAGAAACCTGCTCAATTGTTGTTTGTCCCTAAAATCTTAGGTCAGCTGTTGGTGTGTCATGGTTGCAAATTGGCTGGTAATCCGGGTATCACTAATATGAGTAAGACCATGTCTCTTTTATTTGGTGGCCACCTATGAGGAAAGATATTGAAAGCTTTATTTGGGGAAGTAACTTTTTTGACCATAATAAGACATCTATTTGGCGTTAAGACAATTATCCACCTCCAAGAGACCATGACATTATATGCATATATGCATGACCTTATTATCACGTTGCCCAAATCAGCAGGGCAGGGTGAGGGATACCAGTTGAGTCATTGTGGACAGAATCTGTAAGATAGCACATTTCATACACTTGTCTACCTTACCCTCTTGTTGATATTCTAGTCATTTTCTTTGTCCAACAAGTGGTGAGACTTCATGATATACCAAAAAACATTGAATCTGACAGCGGATCACAGTTTGTAGCCAGATTTTGGAAAGCTTTCTGTGCTAATTTAGGTTTTGTTCTAAGCTTCTCTGAAACAGATGTTACAGTAATATCTCCCATGTTATGTCTTAGAATTACATAATCATTGTTCTCAGTTTCTGATGTTAACAGAGATTGCTTATAAACATTCATTTTATACATGTGTGCTAAATGCATATCTAAGGTTCAAAGGTTTAAGGTGGGATATAGAGTGTGGTTGTCTACCAAGAGCATCTGGCTAAGGCAATGTTTGACTTGCTTCGAAGCATGAGAATACCCATGACCTTTCATTGTTCCGTTTCTAAGCCTGTATCTCCATTTAGAAGATCTTTTAGTAGACCCCCATCCATTCTTTTCCATGGTCAGCCTCAATATATTGCTTAGTAGATCCTTGACTTTAGGTAGTGCGTTAACAGCTCTATTATCTTGTTGAAATGGCATGGCTATGGTGCAGACTCCAGAGGAAAGGTCCTGGGGACAGACTAGGAAGATCCATGCAAACTAAGAATTAAGGGCTCTTCAGCCCTTTCTGAAGGGGTTGGGCAGCCTGTTTGTATTGATGACCTATCCTCAGCATAGGTCATCAATATCTGTCCGGCGAGGGTCCGACACCCAGCACTCCCACCGATCAGCTGCTTCCTCTTCATTACACTTTCTTTCATCTCGGAAGTGAATGGAGCAAATACTTGTAATTACACTATGCCACCGCTACAGGGGAGATGACGCGTAGTGTAGTGAAGAGGAAGCTGTGCTCGCACGGAGCGCCGTCTCCTCTTCAAACACCTGATTAGTGGGCGTGCCGAGTGTGGAACCCCCGTCGATCAGGTATTGATGACCTATCCTAATGATATGTTTATATTGAATTTATGAATCATCAATATAAACAGGCTGCACAACTCCTTTAACTTGGTTGAACTTGATGATCGTATGTCTTTTTTCAACCGTATTAACTATGTAACTGCCTTGCATCTGAATCCAGGTCAGGTTATAGCTTGCCCTGGTTAATTTAGGTAGTCAGTGTTGATTGCTTTGCCTTTAAAGGTCCCCGCCTTTTGATTCTCCGGTTGCTGGGGATAATTAATGCTCTGTGCTTTGATTTCCAGATACTTAGTATCTTGCTCCAGTCTATTGTGTTGTGTCAGTGTATCTTGCGACCTGCTGTCAGGATTGAAGTTTGTTGTTTATTATTTCCACATGATTCTGTTTTTGTCTGTTTGTTGAGTGGATTTTGATTTGTTTTGGCTGTCTTGCTGGGTTGTATTTCAGAGCAGGGTCAGTTAAGTGTACAGTATCTTTATTTCTGTTCACTGTCATCTCCCGTCTACTTCATTGCCAGACTCCCATCTTCTTCATCCATGGCCATCATTATTCAGTTCCTGTCATCTATCAGACAGTTTATTTCAGTACATTGTTGTCTGCAAGTGATCATACATGCTGTTCATACAGTAGTACAATTTGTACACTGTTAGTACTTGGGAAAATGAAGTCTAGTTCTGTGGTCTTGTGAGCAACCAGCATTGCTACAAGAAAGGGGTCAGATCTTACAGAAAGGATCTATTTGCCCCGAGTGGTATGCACGGTACCCAACCCTAGGATGTTGGAAGCAATTAGGTGGACTCAGATGTAACTTAAAAAAAGGCTGTTTTTAATGGTCTCTCTAATTGGGAAACAAGCTCATGGTTACAACAGCCTTTTGACAGGCAATAGGCTTATTGATTACAGACTCTCAGTGAGTGCATAGGTCTAGAGCTTATTCACATGGTCATAATTTTTCTTTCACATGCTATCCGTGTGCTATCTCTGTGTGCAACAGATCAGGAGGCAAATATAAAGAGTTCCTTTAAAAGACAACAATTCACTCTTCCTATGACTTGTGCTGCACCCAACTCCTGGGCGATGACACTCCACATTTAGTCAGCAATAAAAGTGGTTGTATTTTTCCACATCATGCAGTAACTCACAATTTGCCTATTCCAATCAATCATGGTATACCCCTTGATGCAAAATAAAGTATTGCACAAAATATAGTCTCTCAGTGAGCCTTTATTCCTTCCAGGATGCATGAGCTAGTCCTTTCTACCCCTTAGCTCCAGTCTCAACTTCTCTGTGATGCTCAGGTGCTTTGAGGTGTTCGACCCTTATAACTTGTACTAATCACCTCCACTTGCTAGCTAGCTACATGCAGGACCATTTTTTTTTGCTACTACTGGCTATGTTTCCAGCAGTACCTTCCCAGCTCATTCTTAAATCTGTCTGCCAGCTACTGACATGAGGTCAGTTTTATCAGTTCAGTACTGTACAGTATATCCCTGTGGAGTCTCCCCTGTCCCTAGTGCAACTTACCCACAATGTCCATCACATTCTGCCCCAGGTATATGACTAGCACAGAATGCAGATATGCTCTTGCAGCCTGCCTGCGACATTTCCAATCATTAGACAGTTTATTCAGGGTTTGTGTACACAGGGCATTTTAGCATCCTTAGGGCAATACCTACTTTTGTGGTACCCCAGCTGGCATTTCCTTAGTGGTACAGACCAACATAGCAGATATGTAACATGTCACATTGAATATACAGAAATCACAGCACTAGAGATGAGTGAAGGTTTTCAAAATTTGATTCAGCTGCTTTGCCGAATTCTATGAAAAATTCACTTTGTGACGAATGACCTATTTCTTTGCAATTAGCAAGCGCAATGACGTGGAATGGTGATTGCGCCGCCCCCCTCATTAAGCCTTTCAGATGCTGCGTTCATCAATGAGAGCAGTATCTGAGATGCACATTGTGGCTTTCAGGAGCAAATCCGGTGAGAAAAAAAAATATTTACCTCATCCATTTGATCACGGGAAAACGTAAATTTTTGTTTACGCACAAATGATCGGATCACCGATGAGTGAGAATTTCACTCATTCATTGAGTAATCGGCAGTACATTTACACGGCCAGATGATCACTCCTATGAACGCTCATTACTGATTATCTTTAAGATTCTCGGCCCGTGCAAAAGGCCCTTTAGAGAGAAAAAGACAGTTGCACAAAACACAGTTAAAACCAATAGTAACTACCATACATAGGAATAGTTATGATATTGTCAAGGAAAAAAAGGTCCACACTACACTGCGTGCAGAATTATTAGGCAAATGAGTATTTTGACCACATCATCCTCTTTATGCATGTTGTCTTACTCCAAGCTGTATAGGCTCGAAAGCCTACTACCAATTAAGCATATTAGGTGATGTGCATCTCTGTAATGAGAAGGGGTGTGGTCTATTGACATCAACACCCTATATTAGGTGTGCATAATTATTAGGCAACTTCCTTTCCTTTGGCAAAATGGGTCAAAAGAAGGACTTGACAGGCTCAGAAAAGTCAAAAATAGTGAGATATCTTGCAGAGGGATGCAGCACTCTTAAAATTGCAAAGCTTCTGAAGCGTGATCATCGAACAATCAAGCGTTTCATTCAAAATAGTCAACAGGGTCGCAAGAAGCGTGTGGAAAAACCAAGGCGCAAAATAACTGCCCATGAACTGAGAAAAGTCAAGCGTGCAGCTGCCAAGATGCCACTTGCCACCAGTTTGGCCATATTTCAGAGCTGCAACATCACTGGAGTGCCCAAAAGCACAAGGTGTGCAATACTCAGAGACATGGCCAAGGTAAGAAAGGCTGAAAGACGACCACCACTGAACAAGACACACAAGCTGAAACGTCAAGACTGGGCCAAGAAATATCTCAAGACTGATTTTTCTAAGGTTTTATGGATTGATGAAATGAGAGTGAGTCTTGATGGGCCAGATGGATGGGCCTGTGGCTGGATTGGTAAAGGGCAGAGAGCTCCAGTCCGACTCAGACGCCAGCAAGGTGGAGGTGGAGTACTGGTTTGGGCTGGTATCATCAAAGATGAGCTTGTGGGGCCTTTTCGGGTTGAGGATGGAGTCAAGCTCAACTCCCAGTCCTACTGCCAGTTTCTGGAAGACACCTTCTTCAAGCAGTGGTACAGGAAGAAGTCTGCATCCTTCAAGAAAAACATGATTTTCATGCAGGACAATGCTCCATCACACGCGTCCAAGTACTCCACAGCGTGGCTGGCAAGAAAGGGTATAAAAGAAGAAAATCTAATGACATGGCCTCCTTGTTCACCTGATCTGAACCCCATTGAGAACCTGTGGTCCATCATCAAATGTGAGATTTACAAGGAGGGAAAACAGTACACCTCTCTGAACAGTGTCTGGGAGGCTGTGGTTGCTGCTGCACGCAATGTTGATGGTGAACAGATCAAAACACTGACAGAATCCATGGATGGCAGGCTTTTGAGTGTCCTTGCAAAGAAAGGTAGCTATATTGGTCACTGATTTGTTTTTGTTTTGTTTTTGAATGTCAGAAATGTATATTTGTGAATGTTGAGATGTTATATTGGTTTCACTGGTAAAAATAAATAATTGAAATGGGTATATATTTGTTTTTTGTTAAGTTGCCTAATAATTATGCACAGTAATAGTCACCTGCACACACAGATATCCCCCTAAAATAGCTAAAACTAAAAACCAACTAAAAACTACTTCCAAAAATATTCAGCTTTGATATTAATGAGTTTTTTGGGTTCATTGAGAACATGGTTGTTGTTCAATAATAAAATTAATCCTCAAAAATACAACTTGCCTAATAATTCTGCACTCCCTGTATAGCTCGAAAACAAGCCAGATGCATTTTCCCTGCTCTCTTTAAGAGGTTGTCCAGTCTTGTTGCCGTCAACCGGAAGCCACTATGAAAGGAGCAGCAGCAGGACTGTAGACAATTGAGTGAGGGTTTTTTTATGTCCAGGGACACAGGTTTAGACCGAAGGGACTGTTGGCTCCAAGATCAGATACCCCTTTAGCACAGTTCATCAATCAAGTTAGTTAAGGTACTGAGATCGCACTGCTGATACTTAGCTTGAAATGGATGTCAGCCTAGACTTGTAACAGCACCCAGAGATCTAGCTGTCCACATACAAATCTCCTACATATAGAAACATAGAAACATAGAATGTGTCGGCAGATAAGAACCATTTGGCCCATCTAGTCTGCCCAATATATCTGAATCCTATGAATAGTCCCTGGCCCTATCTTATATGAAGGATAGCCTTATGCCTATCCCATGCATGCTTAAACCCCTTCACTGTATTTGCAGCTACCACTTCTGCAGGAAGGCTATTCCATGCATCCACTACTCTCTCAGTAAAGTAATACTTCCTTATATTACTTTTAAACCTTTGCCCCTCTAATTTAAAACTGTGTCCTCTTGTGGTAGTTTTTCTTCTTTTAAATATGCTCTCCTCCTTTACCGAGTTGATTCCCTTTATGTATTTAAAAGTTTCTATCATATCCCCTCTGTCTCTTCTTTCTTCCAAGCTATACATGTTAAGGTCCTTTAACCTTTCCTGGTAAGTTTTATCCTGCAATCCATGTACTAGTTTAGTAGCTCTTCTCTGAACTCTCTCTAGAGTATCTATATCCTTCTGGAGTGGCTTGCTACTGGTGGAGAGGGTAGAAAAGAGTCAGGTCAGATGTCCCAAAGAATCTGTACTGAAGGCCCAAGTATTTCATGTTAGTAAAGATCGGGTACAGGAAAAGGGGTGGTATTGTAGACATAAATACACACCAGAGTCCCACTCAGCCATAGCCTCAGGAGGATCCTAAAAGCATCACAGCCTCCTAATGCCCAGATCCAGCTAAGCATGTGCAGTGGGAGAAGATACAGGATACAAACACATTTGGGGAGGCCGAGAGTACCGTAAATGTCACGGCACTTCTGCACATGATCATGGAGAAAGTGAAGGTGTGTGGGCAATCAAAACATAGTGCCATCAGCAGTGCCCCTAACCAATCATAAATAATATGGCGTATCATATGCGCACGACAGGTGACATTTTCCAGAGAGGCAAATCTAACATGACATACTAGCATAATTATGCAGCCTTCAGTCTCACAATAGTCCAATAATTCAAATAGATGGAGTGACCACTGCAACAGAGTTGTACGGCAACCCAAGGCCAAAATGCAAAATATATCTTTTTAGCCTATTTACTTTATTACACACATCTTGAAATGCATTGTTACACTATCACAAAAGACCCCCTCCCCACCAGCTTCTATGACTGGGAGACCTCTAACAAGATCTATAGACTATAACTACAGCGCAATCTTTAACAATATTACTTCAGTTGAAGTTATCTGTCATATCTATTATTACTTTCCACAGACATGTTTGGTGTGTTTCTGACCTTCTGTTATCTGTATTCCTTCTGAATGAATTACGTTCACTTATTTTAATTATCACATATAATTCAGTGACTTCCTGGTATGTGAATATTTCTGCTGGCAATTTGGTAAGAAATGTAAAAAAATGGTGCCAGTGCTTGGCCTCACCCATATAGGAAATGCCAACTATGTGACAGTACCCTCAGTAGAGGTTAAAAAAAAGCTGTCTAATTAGTGCTTATCCTTACCACTATAGTGAAATAGGCATGTGGCATACAATCATCATATATAATGAATATTACAGGTACTTAAGGACGTGTAACAAAAATAATTGTATTCCCACCAATGCAGTAACAGTAGAGGTATATTCACTGAACGTAGAGCCCCCACCTATGCCACTGTATGACATAATTCTTACTTTTTATTGAGACATGCCATACTGGTGAACAACCCTAAACTGGGAATGCCAGCTATGCATTCATAAATTGTGTAATCTAGGAATCCTGAATTAAAGGGGTTGTCTAGGTTTTCTAGGCAAACTTCACTGCTGGTTTACATTCACAGTGTTCATATCTGCCAACTATGGGGCTGTCTCTAATTGTAAGAGACAGCCCTGGCAAATTTGGACTGTCCT
This sequence comes from Bufo bufo, assembly GCF_905171765.1. Lineage (NCBI taxonomy): Eukaryota > Metazoa > Chordata > Amphibia > Anura > Bufonidae > Bufo > Bufo bufo. Next base: position 291,642,545 of record NC_053389.1, read on the forward strand.
GAGCCAAGAAAAAGAAAGGGGGGGTAATGTACAGTTTGGGCCAATAAAATGTACTGTACACATTTTAATGTATTATACAAAATAACAAAACAGCCTTGGATTTGCATAGTTTAATCAAATCTCCAGCTTTGTGCTGTTATATGCAATAAAAATTTTGGTTTTCCCCAAGTCTGCTGCTTCAGTGTTTTTCAATCTTTTTGTCAGATGTTTGTTTCTATGGTACACTAAAGTACAATTATCAGCATTTCATAAGTTTTTTGTTTTTTACTTTAATTGACAAATACATCAAGTTTATGCAAAGACAAGATTTATCAAACTGGTGTAAAGCAGAACTACACCTTCCATTTTCCAAAGGAGATGTGAGTAATGAAAGGTGGAATCTGATTGGCTGCTGTGGGCACCTAAGCCAGTTCTACTTTACACTAGTTTGATAAATCTCCATATTTCCAGTGTTGACCTTTCTTTTTCAAGACTTCTGCAATTTGCCCTGGCATGCTGAATATCAGTTCCTGGGCCAAATCCTGAAAACCCATTCTTGCCTAATCAGTGCTTGGAATGTATCACAATTTCGTTGTGTTTGTTTGTTCACCTGCTTTTTGAGGATTGAACATTCCTAGCCATAGATACAAAATGCCAATGTTTTGCACAGCAAGCCACTTAGTTATCACTTTTACCTTGTGACATGGTGCTCCATCATGCTGGAAAAAACATTGTTCATCACCAAATTGCTCCTGGATCTTTGGGAGAAGTTGGAGGATGGAGGATGGTTTGATACCATTCTTTATTCTTGGCAGTGTTTCTAGGCAAAATTGTGAGTCAGCCCACTACGTTGGCTGAGAAGCAACCCCAAGCATGATTGCTCTCAGGATGCTTTACTGTTGGCATGACACAGAAGTCATGGTAGCGCTCACCTTATCTTTTCCATCCTTCCAAAGCTTCTGCCTCCCTGCAGATGCAGATGCGCTCACACCTGCCTGCTGCCATTCCTGAGCAAGCTCTGCATTGGTGGTGACCCAATCCCATAGCTGAATCCTCTTTAGCAGATAGTCCTGTCTCTTGCTGGACATTCTTGGGTGCCCTGAAGCCTTCTTCATACCGATTTAATCTCTCTCCTTGAAGTTCTTAATGATCTGATAAATGGTTCATTTAGGTGCAGTCTTACAAGCAACAATGTCTATGCCTGTAAGACCCTTTTGATGCAAAGCAATGATGACTGCACATGTTTTATTGGAGGTAACCATAGTTAACAGAAGAAGACAATGATTTCAAGCACCACTTTCTTTTAAGGCAACCAGTCTGTCCATCTAATTCAATATTAGCTGCCTTAACCTTGTTAACACTTTCTCCTGGGCTCAAAAGAAAGTCACTGAAATCATGTTAGCAGGTCATTTTGTGGCAGAGGTAAAATGCAGTGGAAATGGGCTTTTGTGATGATAGGGGTTGGCCATTTTCTGGCAACCATTGGCCAATGTGTTTGTAAGTTGATTATAGGGCACATACTAATATAACCTTTGTTGATATTCTGCACCATTTTCTATATTTCATATGATATGCCCCCTTGTTTGCCAAGTCTTTTGTGCTGTCCACATAGAGGTCCTGTCACAAGATGGCTGCTGATGGAGGGTCACATCAGTGTGTTAGAATGCAGGAGACATCACATGGAAATGATTTTTCTGGTCAGATGACCTTCCATCAGTGGCCATTTTATGGACAGGACCTCTGTGTGAACAGCACAGAAAATTTGCCTAAAAAGGGGACATGGCTTATGAAATATAGCAAAAAAGGTAGAATACTAAAAAGGCTATATTAAAAATTGCCATATAGTCATCTTACAAAAACATTGGTCACAAGTAGCCAGAAAGTGGCCAACCCTTTTAATTTTTAATGGCAAGGCATGACTTTGCAGTTCATCTGATGACTCTTTGGAAAAAAGTTTGAGTTTGGGACCCGAACTTGACCCCAAACCCGAACCCCATTGAAGTCAATGGGGACCAGAACTTTTGAGCACTAAAATGGCTGTAAAAATGTCATGGAAAGGGCTAGAGGGCTGCAAATGGCATCAAAATGTGGTTAAGAGTATAGCAAGTGCTCTGCAAACAAATGTGGATAGGGAAATGACTTTAAATAACATAAAATACGCAAAAATAAAAAATAATAATCTTGATCTAGGAGGACGAGGTCCATATGGAGTAGGAGGTTGAGGAGGCAGTGGATGTGGCGGTGTAGGTGGAAGCGGCGGTGGAGGAGCAGATAGCCTACACTGTTTTTTTGTTTTAAATTTTATTTTTTAAATTAGGGTACACCCAAAAACATTGGGAAATATAACCTGTGATAACCCCCTGCAGTCGTGCTAAACACACGTTCAGACAATACACTGGCTGCAGGGCAGGCCACCACCTCCAAGGGGTAAAGGGCAAGCTCAGGCCATGTGCCCAATTTGGAGGCCCAGAAGTTGCAGGGGCTGACCCCTGTCAGTCAGTTCGTGTAGGCGTGTGCAAACTTACTGCCCCACCATGTCGCACGTCCCCGTGATGTTCACGATCCAATTTGATATCTGCTCTATCAGCTTTCAATGTTCTTTTCTGCGCCTACCATGGTGATCACAGGTGGCGGGGAATCAGGGTTCCACGCCGGAGAGGGAGCGTGAGAAAGAGAGACCACATCCAAGGGAGGATTAATTTTTTCAAATTTAAAATTGTAGAGTTGAATTATGGGAGAAATTATTAAAGCATAAAAGTGTGACAACTTTTTAAAGTTTAAGCATTGAATGAAAGAATGTGGTGCGCATTAATTACTGAAGAATTTATTACATTTTATTCCCTGTCACCTATGCAGAGCAGGGGTTTATTCACGTCTAAAATTGTATAATGTCAACCCAAGAATGTAACAGAAAAATTATTGAAATTTATTAACCTGTCTACTTGGTAGAGCAGGGGTCTATGACAGAAAAAAATTGTTTATTGTCACCCGAAAATGTTAAAGAAAAATTATTGAAATATATTAAGCTGTCAACTAGCTAAAGGAGGGGTATATTACACCCAAAAATTGATGAATTTCACCAAAAAATGTAACAGACAATTTTTTTTTTTTACCTGTCTACTCGGTAAAGCAGTGGTACATCACACCCAAAAATTTGTGAATTTCTCCAGAAAATGTAACTGACAAATTAAAATATTTTTTTTTACCGGTCTACTCGGTATAGCAGTGGTACATCACACCCAAAAATTGTTGAATTTCACCAGAAAATGTAACTGACAATTTTTATTTTTTTTAACCTGTCTACTACGTATAGCAGTGGTACTTCACACCCAAAAATTGGTGAATTTCACCAGAAAATGTAACTGACAAAAAAAAATGTTTTAAACTTGTCTACTAGGTATAGCAGTGGTACATCACACCCAAAAATTGGTGAATTTCACCGGAAAATGTAACTGACTATTTTTTTTTTTTTTTAACCTGTCTACTGGGTATAGCAGTGGTACATCACACCCAAAATTTAAAATGTAACTGACAAATTATTATTTTTTCTTTCGGTCTACTAGGTATAGCAGTGGTACATCACACCCAAAAATTTGTGAATTTCACCAGAATATGTAACAGGCAATTTTTACTTTTTTTAACCTGTCTACTAGGTATAGCAGTGGTACTTCACACCCAAAAATTGGTGAATTTCACCAGAATATGTAACAGGCAATTTTTACTTTTTTTAACCTGTCTACTAGGTATAGCAGTGGTACTTCACACCCAAAAATTGGTGAATTTCACCAGAAAATGTAACTGACAAATTATTATTTTTTCTTTCGGTCTACTAGGTATAGCAGTGGTACATCACACCCAAATATTGGTGAATTTCACGAGAATATGTAACAGGCAATTTTTATTTTTTTTAACCTGTCTACTAGGTATAGCAGTGGTTCTTCGCACCCAAAAATTGGTGAATTTCACCCAAAAATGTAACTGACATTTTTTTATTTTTTTTTACTGGTCTACTAGGTATAGCAGTGGTACATCACACCCAAACATTGGTGAATTTCCCCAGAAAATGTAACTGACATTTTTTTTTTTTTTACCGGACTACTGGGTATAGCAGTGGTACTATACACACAAAAATTTGTGAATTTGACCCAAAAATGTAAATGACAATTATTATTTTTTTCAACCTGTCTACTAGGTATAACAGTGGTACTATACACCCAAAAATTGGTGAATTTCACCAGAAAATGTAACTGACAATGTATTTTTAATTTTTTAATGGTCTACTAGGTATAGCAGTGGTACTATACACACAAAAATTGGTGAATTTCACACTAAAATGTAAATGACAAAGTAGTGAAATGACATAAAATAAATACGTACAAATAAAAAAAAAATTGATTTATGAAGTGGAGTTCCGTATGGACTAGGAGTTTGAGGAGGCGGTGGACGTAGCGGTGAAGGTGGAAGGGGCGGTGGAGGAGGACGAGGTAGCCAACACAGGTTTTTGGTTTTAATTAAATTTTTTAAAATTAGGGTACACTCTAAGTGTGAAATATCCAATATACAAGAATAAGCAATTGCGCTGCAGTATAACAATGGCTGGTTAGTGCCGGTATACATGTCTATTCTGCACAAGGTACGGACAAGTCCTGAGGGATCCATGCCTGATTTTGTCCCCTACTTGGTTGTGCAGGGAAGGGATGGCTCTCCTGGAAAAGTAGTGGCGGCTGGGCACGACGTACTGTGGGACAGCCTCCGCTATAAGGCCTTTAAAACTATCTGTCTCCACCAGACGGAATTACAGCATTTCAAAGGCCAGTAATTTAGAAATGCTGGCATTCAGAGCTAGGGATTGCGGGTGGGTAGGGGGTACTTCCTTTTCCTCTCCAGCGTTTGGGAGATGGAGAGCTGAACGCTTCCGTGGGACATTGTGGAGATGCTTGGTGACCCAGGTGTTGGTGTTGCTGGCAGATCCTCTGTTTGCGGGGTGGCAGGTGGCACTGTCACTCCAGAGGTGAATGGCACTGACTAATCCAGATGTTGTATATTGCCTAAAAAGTGTTTTTTTGGTAACAATATGAAAGCTGTATATATTAAACTTGAATTTAACACTTGCAGATCAGGAAAATAGTGTTTTTTTGGCAAAAAAGTGTGTTTTTAAAACCCCAGAAAATGAAGGCTGTATTTCTAGCTTAAATTGCACACTGACTATTCCAGATGTTGTATATTGCCAAAAAAGTGTTTTTTGTTTGTAACAGAATATGAAAGCTGTATATAATAAACTTGAATTTAACACTTGCAGATCTGGAAAATAGTGTTTTTTGACAAAAAAAAAGTGTGTTTTTAAAACCCCAGAAAATGATGGCTGTATTTCTAGCTTAAATTGCACACTGACTAATCCAGATGTCGTATATTGCCTAAAAAGTGTTTTTTTTGTAACAGAATATGAAAGCTGTATATAATAAACTTGAATTTAACACTTGCAGATCAGGAAAATACAGATTTTTGGCAAAAAAGTGTGTTTTTAACCCCTATTTCACCTTAAGGCTGGGTTCACACTTGAGCGTTTTACAGCGCGTTCAAACGCGCTGTAAAACGCTCAACACATGCAAACCAATGCTTCCCTATGGCCCTGGTTCTCACTTGAGCGTTTTACAGCGCGTTAGAACGCGCTGAAAAACTCCCTATGCTCAAACAAGTTCTTGAGCTTCTTTGGGGCGCTTTGTCGCGCGTTTGTCGCGCGTTTGCGGCCATAGGATAGCATAGGAACGCGCATATATGCTATTTTGAGCATTTGTGAACATCAAAACGCGCGTACGAACGCGCGTTTGGCACATAGCAACGGCCATAAAAGGACACACCCCTAGTGAGAGGCTAATGTGCAGCCTGAGCAAGATGGAGGAAGCAGGCTGTGATAGTGAGACACTGATCAGGCTTGTGCGTTCAAAACGCTGCCTGTATGACATCCAGGATGCAAATTTTAAAAATAGGAGAAGCAGGAAGCAGGCATGGGAGGACATTGGCCAAAACATCTGGCCACAGTGGATGAGCTTATCCAAAGCAGGGAAAGAAGGGCAAGGTATTGACATGTGTGTTCGGAGTGTAAAAAGGAACTCCTTGTGTGCACTGGTGTAAAAACTATATACAGTGGGGGAAATAATTATTTGACCCCTCACTGATTTTGTAAGTTTGTCCAATGACAAAGAAATGAAAAGTCTCAGAACAGTATCATTTCAATGGTAGGTTTATTGTAACAGTGGCAGATAGCACATCAAAAGGAAAATCGAAAAAAAAACTTTAAATAAAAGATAGCAACTGATTTGCATTTCATTGAGTGAAATAAGTATTTGAACCCCTACCAACCATTAAGAGTTCTGGCTCCCACAGAGTGGTTAGACACTTCTACTCAATTAGTCACCCTCATTAAGGACACCTGTCTTAACTAGTCACCTGTATAAAAGACACCTGTCCACAGAATCAATCAATCAAGCAGACTCCAAACTCTCCAACATGGGAAAGACCAAAGAGCTGTCCAAGGATGTCAGAGACAAAATTGTAGACCTGCACAAGGCTGGAATGGGCTACAAAACCATTAGCAAGAAGCTGGGAGAGAAGGTGACAACTGTTGGTGCGATTGTTCGAAAATGGAAGGAGCACAAAATGACCATCAATCGACCTCGCTCTGGGGCTCCACGCAAGATCTCACCTCGTGGGGTGTCAATGGTTCTGAGAAAGGTGAAAAAGCATCCTAGAACTACACGGGAGGAGTTAGTTAATGACCTCAAATTAGCAGGGACCACAGTCACCAAGAAAACCATTGAAAACACATTACACCGCAATGGATTAAAATCCTGCAGGGCTCGCAAGGTCCCCCTGCTCAGGAAGGCACATGTGCAGGCCCGTCTGAAGTTTGCCAATGAACACCTGAATGATTCAGAGAGTGACTGGGAGAAGGTGCTGTGGTCTGATGAGACCAAAATAGAGCTCTTTGGCATTAACTCAACTCGCTGTGTTTGGAGGAAGAAAAATGCTGCCTATGACCCCCAAAACACCGTCCCCACCGTCAAGCATGGGGGTGGAAACATTTTGCTTTGGGGGTGTTTTTATGCTAAGGGCACAGGACAACTTATTCGCATAAACGGGAAAATGGACGGAGCCATGTATCGTGAAATCCTGAGCGACAACCTCCTTCCCTCTGCCAGGAAACTGAAAATGGGTCGTGGATGGGTGTTCCAGCACGACAATGACCCAAAACATACAGCAAAGGCAACAAAGGAGTGGCTCAAGAAGAAGCACATTAAGGTCATGGAGTGGCCTAGTCAGTCTCCGGACCTTAATCCAATCGAAAACCTATGGAGGGAGCTCAAGCTCAGAGTTGCACAGAGACAGCCTCGAAACCTTAGGGATTTAGAGATGATCTGCAAAGAGGAGTGGACCAACATTCCTCCTAAAATGTGCGCAAACTTGGTCATCAATTACAAGAAACGTTTGACCTCTGTGCTTGCAAACAAGGGTTTTTCCACCAAGTATTAAGTCTTTTTTTGTTAGAGGGTTCAAATACTTATTTCACTCAATGAAATGCAAATCAGTTGCTATCTTTTATTTAAAGTTATTTTTTCGATTTTCCTTTTGATGTGCTATCTGCCACTGTTACAATAAACCTACTATTGAAATGATACTGTTCTGAGACTTTTCATTTCTTTGTCATTGGACAAACTTACAAAATCAGTGAGGGGTCAAATAATTATTTCCCCCACTGTATGTAATAGTCCAGCCCAACTCTACCTGCGGCCCTCCAGCTGTTGTCTAACTACAACTCCCAATATGCTGTGCTGTATTTTACTTGCTGTAGCCTGTCCTGGCATGCATGGAGTTGTAGTTTTGCTACAGCTGGAGGGCTGCAGCTTCACCATCCCTGTTCTAGTATATGGGCAGTCAATGTTTCCCGTCATCCACATTCTGGCACAATGTAGTGGCCCAGTATGCTCAATTTGCACTTGTTCCACTGTGTTTCCCCAGATGGCGCTGTTCCAATCTGGAAATGTATTCGATTTTCAAATTGTGGCCTACATTTGTGGGTCGGATTGGTGGTATAAAGTTGATATGGATATTGTCTACGGTTAAACATTATTGTGCTTGTGGGCTATTGCAGCACTGGCACATTATAGGTGAGTGTATGTGTCCAGTCCCAGTATTGGCCACATAAATGGGACCCCTAATTCCGCCCACATTGTTTTCCTTTGTTAATGGACGAGTATTGGGCCCATAAATGGGACCCCTAATTCCGCCCACATTGTTTCCCCTTGTTAATGGAGGAGTATTGGTGGGCACTATTCGTGCTTCTACAAGGGGCACTAGATAGGTGAAAAAAGGGCATTGCACACATTCACTCTTCAAATTTTTTAATGCAGCCATTACACTAATCCAATAAAATGGAATATTTAAAGATAACGAAACAATCTTTGCAGGGGGAAAAAACAAAATATTTGAACATTATATGGCTTGCATTTGCCAAGGTAACTCCCCCTGTGGTGACATGAAATATGCAGTGAAGTGGTCCCGAATAGCGGCACCATGTGTGGTCCCACGAACACCGCTGCGAATAGTACTCTCCATGGAATGGCTCAAAGAATCCTCAAAATTGAAGCCATCCCTTTGTCTGACAAAATTGTGAAGAGCACATGCTGCCTTCACAGCCGAGATGGCGGTCTCCAGTTTAAGATGTATGGGTGAGTGCAGAACTCGCCATTTGTTGGATAATATATCGAATGCACATTCCACCACCCTGCGTGCTCTTGTCAGACGATAATTAAAAACACGGCGCGCAATGGAGAGACCACGGCTGGAGTATGGCCTCATAAGATGCTCACCTAGAGCAAATGCCTCGTCCCCAACAAAAACAAAAGGCATAGACGGATAAGTGGTGCCAGGCAGTGTGGTGTTCCCGGGAAGGTCAAGGGAATTATTAATGAGCATTTGACCAAAGTCTGAATGCCCAAAAACAGCAGAGTCAGAGCTGCTGCCATAGGAACCCACATCGATGTAACGGAAACAATAGTTAGCATCACATACTGCAAAAAGAACTATAGAAAAGTATTTTTTATAATTAAAGAACTGACTGCCACTCCTCATTGGCTTCAGAACGCGGATGTGTTTGCCGTCAATTGCTCCTACACAGTTTGGGAAATTGCATGTTAGCTGAAAAGTATCCGAAATTTTCAGCCACTCCTCCTTGTTTGGTTGGCCCATGACAGCAGCATGTAGGACATGCCAAATGGCGATGCAGGTTTCCTTCACGATTACACTGGCTGTGGATTTCCCGATCAGGAAGGTGTAGTGAAGACTGATCAAAGAGTGGCCAGTAGCTAGATAGCTGCAAAAAAGGTTTGAAAATCTGGATTTAAAATAATGGATGATGCTTTTTTTTTAATATAGTCAACGTTTTGAAAAGCAAGTGGAAGAGCCTGAAAGATGCTTTTGTTCGACATCGGCGTAAGGAGAGGGAACAGAGGAGCGGAGCTTCGCCAGGTGCACGGTCGAGTTATGTGCATGCCGAGCAAATGGCGTTTCTTATCCCATGCACTGAAATGCGTAGGTGAGTCCAGTGCATACACATGCAGGAGAGGGTGTGGTATGACATGCATTCACTTTCAAATCTTGCACATACTTATGTATATTTTCATGTTCACAGCACCGATAGTAGCTGGTCCCAACCTCAACAGCAGGAGGAGGAAGAGGGGGAGGTCAACAGAGACAGTGAGGCCTGTGCGTCAACGGGGCCACTAAGTCCTCCTCCACCTGATCCCACCCCTACATTCCAAACCCCCACACAGCCTGCACCACCTGTCGTGGAACCCGCAAACATTAGGATTCACCGACCAAAACGGAGAAGGCCATCACGCCATGAGGACCGGCTAATAGCATGCCTGGATGCACTTGCCCATCCTGCCCCCAAACTCTCGTGTGATGGGCTTTTCCTCTTGAGTTTGGAGGAAAAAATGCAGCAAGTGCCCAGAAGTAGAATCACCGAAGCGAGGGACACATTAACAAGGGTGCTAGACAGCTTCATCCCATGTTCTGATATCACACAGGCCAACAATGCACCACAACATTCACCACAACATCCACCACAACATCCAACACTCACTCACACATACACATCACAAACATACCCACAAACTAACATACCACACCCTCACGACACATGGCACACACAACCCCACTCCTCATACACCTATCCCTCCACCAGCATGGGCAACAACCCCTCCACCACCGCTCCAATGCAATCTGGCCAGCAATCGGGCGGACTGAGAGAGGCCATGCGGGATCCTGAGCCACATTTCAGCTTTCCGCACTACCAAAATCTGTAAATCTTTACGGACATAATTTTGTGTGTCCGGGGTGTTGGGCATTGATTGTTTTTGGTTGAAATTTGCCGAATAATTTTACGTTCGAAAGACAAAGAGTTATGTTGTTTCTGTAAAACACACTTTGTGCATTTTTGGCGGAACTGGAACATGTTCGGTACCTTTTCCCCAAATTAAAAACATTTGCTAAGTTTGTGTGACTCTTATTTGGAAGGGAGTGGGTCCGTATGGGAAAATGTGCGTAAACTATGTAAGTATGGTATCTATATGTCAAATTTAAAAAGCATACACATCAAATCCACCCCCCGCTAAAACAATCAAACGTCACAACCAACCGTTGAAAATAACAAAGGCCACACTAATATCCAGTCACCACACAATGCAAATGCTTTTATAAGGCCACTATTAGAGTCTACTTACCGCAAAGTAATAATCAGTCTTTCCGTGGGTGGTATACTGTCCCGTATTGAAGGTGTCCTGACGTTCTAAATGGGTGTCCAACAACCCCAGGAGCTCATCAAAGCTGTTCCAAACCCAAATGGCGAGGGTTAACATTCACAAAATACTACAACTGGTACCTTCACAATTGCAACAACACTACTATAACTATTGTATATGTACAAACCTGGTGATGGACATCCGCGTGTATGAAAAAAATTTGTCTTCATGGGCCCGGAGGCCCACGTACAGTGCCCAAAACTGTCCCCTTTCAGTTCGATTGGCAATGATAGGATGGACCCAGAAGCGTCGCTTGCTCTCTCTCCTTCGCCGCAAACGTCCGAGATGGATTGCTGCAACAATTGCCGCAATTGGTCGCCTTCTGGAAAATTCCATGACTGCAAACAATCCACTCTCCCAAAACCCATGAAATTGCCCACCTGCATATCTCTATCATTAGACACCTTTCATATAACCAGGGCTGTATTTTCATAGGACAACACTGCTGTCCATCATACAAACGCGCGTAATACACGCGTTGGCTATGGCCAAAAACGCGCACAAAAACACGCCTAAAACGCGCGACAAAAACGCGCGTTAAACGCGCATATCCAAAACGCTCAGGTCTGAACCCAGCCTAAGGACTTGGCCATTTTTTGCAAATCTGACCAGTGTCACTTTAAGTGCTGATAACTTTGAAACGCTTTTACTTATCCAGGACATTCTGAGATAGTTTTTTCGTCACATATTGTACTTCATGACACTGGTAAAATGAAGTAAAAAAAATCATTTTTATTTATAAAAAAAATACCAAATTTACCCAAAATTTGTAATAAATTGCAAATTTCCAAGTTTCAATTTCTCTACTTATATAATACATAGTAATACCTCCAAAAATAGTTATTACTTTACATTTCCCATATGTCTACTTCATGTTTGGATCTTTTTGGGAATGATATTTTATTTTTTGGGGATGTTACAAGGCTTAGAAGTTTAGAAGCAAATCTTAAAATTTTTCTGAAATTTTCAAAAACCCAATTTTTAGGGACCAGTTCAGGTCTGAAGTCACTTTGCAAGGCTTACATAATAGAAACCACCTAAAAATGACCCCATTCTATAAACTACACCCCTTAAGGTATTCAAAACTGATTTTACAAACTTTGTTAACCCTTTAGGTGTTCCACAAGAGTTAATGGCAAATGGTGTTAAAATTTCAGAATTTAGATTTTTTTGGCAAATTTTCCATTTTAATCTATTTTTTACAGTAACAAAGCAAGGGTTAACAGCCAAACAAAATGCTATATTTATTGCCCCGATTCTGTTGTTTGCAGAAACACCCCATATGTGGCCGTAAACAACTGTACGGGCACACAGTAGGGCGTAGAGGGAAAGGTGCGCCGTATGGTTTTTAGAAGGCAGATTTTGCTGGACTAGTTTTTTTGACACCATGTCCCATTTGAAGCCCCCCTGATGCACCCCTAGAGTAAAAACTCCATAAAAGTGACCCCATCTAAGAAACTACACCCCTCAAGGTATTCAAAACTGATTTTACAAACTTTGTTAACCCTTTAGGTGTTGCACAAGATTTAATGGAAAATAGAGATACAATTTCAAAATTTCACTTTTTTGGCAGATTTTCCATTTTAATATTTTTTTTCCAGTTACAAAGCAAGGGTTAACAGCCAAACAAAACTCATTATTTATGGCCCTGATTCTGAAGTTTACAGAAACACACCATATGTGGTCGTAAACTGCTGTACGGGCACACGGCAGGGCGCAGAAGGAAAGGAATGCCATACGGTTTTTGGAAGGCAGATTTTGCTGGACTGTTTTTTTTTGACACCATGTCCCATTTGAAGCCCCCCTGATGCACCCCTAGAGTAGAAACTCCAAAAAAGTGGCCCCATTTTAGAAACTATGGGATAGGGTGGCACTTTTGTTTGTACTAGTTTAGGGTACATATGATTTTTGGTTGCTCTATATTACACTTTTTGTGAGGCAAGATAAAAAGAAATAGCTTTTTTGGCACCATTTATTTTTTTGTTATTTACAACATTCATCTGACAGGTTAGATCATGTGGTATTTTTATATAGCAGGTTGTCACGGACACGGCGATACCTAATATGTATACAATTTTTTTATTTATGTAAGTTTTACACAATGATTTCATCTTTGAAATTGAAAAATCATGTTTTAGTGTCTCCATAGTCTGAGAGCCATAGTTTTTTTAGTTTTTGGGCGATTATCTTAGGTAGGGTCTCATTTTTTGTGGTATGAGATGACGGTTTGATTGGCACTATTTTGGGGTGCATATGACTTTTTTATCGCTTGCTATTACACTTTTTGTGACGTAAGATGACAAAAAATGGCTTTTTTTACACCGTTTTTATTTTTATTTTTTTACGGTGGTCATCTGAGGGGTTAGGTCATGTGATATTTTTATAGAGCTGGTTGATACGGACGCGGCGATACCCAATATGTATACTTTATTTTTATTTATGTAAGTTTTACACAATGATTTCATTTTTGAAACCAAAAAATCATGTTTTAGTGTTTCCATAGTCTAAGAGCCATAGTTTTTTCAGTTTTTGGGCGATTATCTTGGGTAGGGTATGATTTTTGCAGGATGAGATGATGGTTTTATTGGTACTATTTTGGCATACATGCGACTTTTTTGATCACTTTTATTACCTTTTTTGGGAAGTAAGGTGGGCAAAATTAAAATTTTCTCATAGTTTTTATTTTTTTATTTTTATGGCGTTCACCGTGCAGGGAAAGTAACATGACCGTTTTATAGATCAGGTCGTTACGGGCGATACCTAATATGTGTAGTGTATTTTATTTTTTAAATTTTTATTCAGTGATAAATGTGGTTTTTTTATCTTTACTTTTTTCACTATTTTTTTTATTTTTTTGACCCAGACCCACTTGGTTCTTGAAGATCTAGTGGGTCTGATGTCTGTATAATACAGTACAGTACACTATATACTGTATTGTACTGTATTTTACTTATACTTTGTCTGAACAGATCTAGATCCGTACGGACTGCGGTATGGAAAGGGTTAAACGGCTGACATCTGCACAGATGACAGCCGTTTATACCAGAGTGTCAGCAATGTGCTAACACTCTGGTATACCCACTGGCCACCAACGAATTTTCAAGAGGAGGCGGGCGGGGGATCGCGGGACCGCGGGGATCAGAAACTGCAGAAGACACAGCAAACCGCAGGTCTGAATTGACCTGCGGTTTGCGGCGATCACCGATATGGGGGGATCACATGACCCCCCCTGGCGTTGTGACAGGATGCCGGCTGAATGATTTCAGCTGGCATCCTGTTCAGATTAACCCCCGCAGCTCCGCAATCTCGATTTAAACTTAGGACGTACTGGTACGCCCTGAGTTCTTAAGGATTCGGGAAATAGGGCGTATTGGTGCACCCTAAGTCCTTAAGGGGTTAAAAATCCAAAAAATGATGGCTGTATTTCTAGCTTAAATTGCACACAGACTAATCCAGATGTTGTATATTGCCTAAAAAGTGTTTTTTGGGTAACAGAATATGAAAGCTGTATATATTAATCTTGAATTTAACACTTGCAGATCTGGAAAATAGTGTTTTATGGCAAAAAAATGTGTGTTTTTAAAACCCCAGAAAATGATGGCTGTATTTCTAGTTTAAATTTCACACTGACTAATCCAGATGTATATTGCCTAAAAAGTGTTTTTTTTGGTAACAGAATATGAAAGCTGTATATATTAAATTTGAATTTAACACTTGCAGATCAGGAAAATAGTGTTTTTTTGGCAAAAAAAAGTGTGTTTTTAAAACCCCAGAAAATGATGGCTGTATTTCTAGCTTAAATTTCACACTGACTAATCCAGATGTTGTATATTTCTAAAAAAGTGTTTTTTGGGTAACAGAATAGGAAAGCTGTATTTATTAAACTTGAATTTAACACTTGCAGATCTGGAAAATAGTGGTTTATGGCACAAAAAGTGTGTTTTTAAAAACCCAGAAAATGATGGCTGTATTTCTAGCTTAAATTGCACACTGACTAAGCCTGCAAATGCACCAGATGTTGTAAATTGCCCAAAAAATTTGGATTTTCAATGTCCCAAAAGCTTAGATGCAGTGCTAGTGCACTGAGCTGGCATAAAATCGCCGCCGCCCACCTAACTGATTTATTAAAGTTATATTTTTTCGGTCACTGTGCTCAGGGCAGGATAAAAAAAATTGTGCCCTGCACCCACAAAACACAATCTGTGTAGATCGCTGAGTAAATTCAGATTTTGAGCAAAGATTCAGTCCTATTCTCTCCCTGAAATCACCAGCAGCATCCTCTCCCTACACTGATCAGACCAGAGTGACGTGCAGCGCTACGCGACTCCAGCTTATATAGAGGCTGGGTCACATGCTACACTGGCCAATCACAGCCATGCCATTAGTAGGCATGACTGTGATGGCTTCTAAGATCAGGCAGTTAACCGCTTGTTGATTGGCTGCTCTGCAGCCTTTCAAATAGCGCCAAGAAAGCGCCGAACACCAAACCCGAACCCGAACTTTTACTGAAATGTTCAGGTTCGGGTACGGGGTCCAAAAATCCTAAAGTTCGGTACAAACCCGAACTTTACAGTTCGGGTTCGCTCAACCCTAATCAGGGGTAATTTATGAGGTTAATATGCAACGTTTTCTATTTTGGAGTGTCTGCTGTTCGCTATGTAATCGTTTTGTTCCTAATTTAACAAATGTCGCACACACACCATTTCTTAATTTTAAAGTTCTTTTTTTTTTTTGCATGTGATATTTACTATAATGGTTCTGTCAATTTCTACTCCACCAGGGGACTGAAGCGAACTTGAGACTTTTTTACAAAATTAATCTTGGGAGATTCTGCGTAGTTTCTATGCTTATGGTAATTTTGTCTCCAGAAACTTGCCACCCAGCAATGTATTTTGACTTCCAGTCTTTGGTTTACATCATTGCTCTCTCTCAGATGTTTCAACTTGAATAAAGCTTTGATCAGTGAACATTCCTCACAGTGACTGCCTTGGGGCGATTTATTTCCTGACATATTTATGGGGTTGTAGCCACCTACACTTGGGGGATCACACCTGCTTTGATGGGACGCATTATACTACTGTCTAAGAGTTGAATGACTTGTTACGAGAATAACACTTGTGACATAAAATAATAACATATTAAAGAAACACTTCCATCAAGTTAATTGTATAGTTCGTAAACAGGCATTCATGTAGGGAGGTTGAACTATATAACGCAAATGGACTACAATTTATTTAGTCATTTAAGTGGACTGGCTAGTTGGCTGAGAAACTGCTTAGTAATTTAAGTGCAGATATGCATAAATGGGTAACTGTATTATACAGTATATGTGTTGTTTATGTATTTTCTAGCCTTGCAGATGGTCCAGATGAAGGGTCGCATTGCCCTGTGACAAAGCCAAGAAAGTCTGTAATGGTTAGTTGTGGATAAATCTTTATGGCTGTCAGGGATGGATAGAAAGTAATGCCAGGAAAAGCCGTTCTACAGGAGGAAATGTACATGGTGTCATCACTGGCCTATGTCTTACTAGGAGGAGTAATGAGGAGCAGATAAAATATGATTGGCACCAATAGGAGAGAACATGTATGAACACTGTGTGTTGCCATATTGGAGCTGTTCTTGGCCTGAGAAATGATTAAAGTGGTTATCCTAAGATTAATGAGACATCATATAGTACATGACAATCTTAGATCCAAAGATCTCCACATTGGTTGCTCCATTTGCTAAGCTAAACTTTCTTCAGGCTGGCTGCTCAGAGGGTACGTGTTTTCTTTTTTGCAGCAGCTCTCTCCCTGGCCTCTTTCACCTGTCCGTGAGACATACGTGACAAAATTATGACTTTTTCACCTGTGAAGATGTCCATGAAGAATCTGTGTTTCGTCAATGTGTCCAATTTTTGCACTCCGTGTGTCATCTGTATTCCAAGCACACTGCTGGGCTGCAAATACTTTTTGAGCATCTCCTAGCAACAATCTGTGAAAATCACAAACCAAACACAGATAGCATCCATGTTGTGTCCATGGTTTTCTCCGACCCATAGATAATAATGGTGTGAGGGATCCGTAATTACAAAAATAGGGCATGCTTCCATGGTGTCGCCATAGACCCATGGTCCGTTGAAAACCACAGATGTGTGAATACACACATTAAAATCAGTTGGTAGATGTGCTGTTCGTGGAAAACATGAACAGCACATGTCCGTGATTCACTAAAGTGTGAAAGAGGCCTTTGGCCCCTTTCACACGGGCGAGAATTCCGCGCGGGTGCAATGCCTCAGGTGAACGGTATTGCACCCGCACTGAATCCGGACCCATTCACTTCAATGGGGCTGTTCAGATGAGCGGTGATTTTCACGCATCACTTGTGCGTTGCGTGAAAATTGCAGCATGTTCTATATTCTGCGTATTTCACGCAACGCTGGCCCAATAGAAATTAATGGGTCTGCATGAAAATCGCAAGCATCCGCAAGCAAGTGCGGATGCGGTGCTATTTTCACGCATGGTTGCTAGGAGATGATGTAAGTAAATTGATAAAAGTCAATTTACTGTATTATTTTCCCTTATAACATGGTTATAAGGGAAAATAATAGCATTCTTAATACAGAATGCTTACTAAAATGTGGCTTTAGGGGTTAAAAAATAAAAAAAAATCATCTTTTTTCTTCTTCTTTCAGGGCCTGCCTAAGGACCTTTGATGACTTCCTTCTTTGATGACGTAATCTTCTTTCAGGACCTGCGCTGACGTCACAGCGCTCAGCACGTGGTGAGCGCGATTACATTATCAAAGGTCCTTTGGCAGGTCCTGAAAGAAGAAGAAAGAAGATTATGCCGGCTGCGCGAACAACAGGATGAGGTGAGTTAAATTGTATTAAGAATGCTATTATTTTCCATTATAAACATCATGTTATAAGGGAAAATAATAAAATATACAGAACACCTAACCCAAACCCGAACTTCAGTGAAGAAGTCTGGGTTCGGGTCTGGGTACCACAGTCAGTTTTTTATCACACACGTGCAAAACGCATTGCACCCGCGCGATAAAAACTGAACATCGGAATGCAATCGCAGTCAAAACTGAATGCAATTGCGTACCTACTCACATGATTTTCCCTGATCGCAGGCTCAACGCATCCGGACCTAATCCGGAGACACTCGTCTGCAAGGGGCCTTACTGTTACAGCTTCTAAAAGGAGATACAGTTGGTGCCGGTTGAACCATTGAATTGAGAACACGCATGACTCGCTCTTTCAGCTTAGTAGGTGGGCATGCACATAATCATTAACTCATAAGCATTAACTCTGGCAGGCAAACAATCTCAACTCTGCTACATCGGTTTCTCTTTGGCCCTGCTGTACTAACAGACTTAAATGGAATCTCTGCTTCTGCAGGATGTTGCTACTTCTCTCTGTAGTCTGACTCTGGATTATGCCAGGGAATAGGTTAGAATCCTGGCAGCTCCAACATGGAGTCTTAACCAGAACACACCAGAACTCCCTACCTCCTTCTGGTAGCAAACAGGACTGGCCCACTTCTGTCAAAGAAAGGGGAGAATGGAATGGTTAGTTCCATTCTCTCTAAGTGTAGCTCTGCCATAGTTGCTGCCACCTGCTGGTGAACCAGGCACATTACATGAACAATTACATAACATTATTATAAATGCACAGTGTCTAGGTACCTGGAAATAAATGCATAAGATAACATTATATTAGTATTCACAGATAGAAGCAGGGCGTAGGACTGGTAATGCCTCTATGCTAGAAGTCAGTTAAACTTTGAACCATCTCTTGTGCATCTGTATCTGGAGTCTGAACCTTTTTAGAAGGGCATTTACATCAGAAAGGGGTGTTTTTTAAACTCAATATTCAGATATTTTTGGCAGTTTTTTTATTTTTATTTCAGCAGTACTATGTGTGGGGAGTTGCTCTGGTAGACAGGCTAGCGGACGCTGTATAGGGGCAACCTCAAAGCCTTTAACTTAAACAGTTCAGTGTTTTATTCACACATAAGGAAAAATAAAAAGTGACATTTTGCAGTCTAGGTCTAAAGTCCACAGAACAAAAACCTTCACCTGGTTTTCAGTTTCTCCACCTGTGTTCCACAGCAGGCTTTAGGGGCCTGTTTCTCAGCATGCGTGCACTTCCAGTCCGTTTGCACGGCACAAGTTTTCAGATCACAAAACACCCAGGGACTGACAGCGCTCCACTGTCAGAGAGGAGTAATCCACACCCAGCTGAAACTGCTGGCTCGGTTTGATATAGGCCAGTAAAAACCCGGCCTGGAGCCTGGGGAGAAGCCACCCACCCAGCCCTTTGGCTACTCCCAGTAAGAGCCGGCCCGGATCAGCTTACAGCCATACTAAAATAGCAACGTGTCAACCAGCACTAGCTGCCGCTGACGCTTGAAAATACCGGCTCTTACTTCACCAAGGCCAGGAACCTCGGTGACACATACCTTTCGTCAATGACGGACCCTTGCACCTTCCTACATATGCAATTGAAAATTTTAATACAAATTTTTGTCCTGTAGCAGTCAGTACAAAGAGATAGAACTCCTATACAGATAGGTAATTCGTTATTTAGTGTACTGCTGCTGTGAAGGAAAGTGTGATGAGATCTGCTAGTATAATAGTAGATTATTCGAATTAGGATAACAGCACGACAGCTCTATTGTTCTCTTTATAGACATAGATAAAGATGCCCACAGTAGAGCATTTTACTAATCAGTTTAATGTGTGATGTTCTAATTGAGCCACTCATCCCTTTACTTCCCTGGCTGCAGTGAATAAATAGGCTGATTAAGAACATCAAACAATGCTATTTGCTTTGCTGAAACTTCAAAGGAGGAAGTTAGCCTGTTATTGAGCGCCAATTCACCTTTTTACAGCGGACAAAAACGACCCTTTGGCTAGGCTGCCACCTTTTTATGGCAGCCTAGTCTAAGGGCTGCATGCTTATGATGTAATGGCAAGCTGGAAAAAAAATCTAATTGGGTAGAATTGGAGAAAACACAATTCCACTATAGTTTAAGGCAACTTTCACACTAGTGGCAGCCTGCCGGATCCGTGCTGTCGTAGTTTTATTCCGGCAGCCTCTCGGCATGTTTGCCGTGTTGCCGCTAGAACACCGGCCCGCCCCCATTATAGTTAATGGGGCCGGAGCGGACCTCCGGCAGCACGCGTGCACTAGGGCAGCACGGATCCGGCAGGCTGTTCACCCGCCAGAGCAGCCTGCAGGAGAAGGCTGACGCTAGTGTGAAGGTAGCCTTATACTGTAGGTTTTGTTTTTACAGCATTGTCGACATGTCAGCTTTATTGTCTGGGTTAGTACAATTGCAGCGATAATACATTTATATAGGTTTTCTTGTGTTTTACATTTTCTTTTCTTATGCATTGCCATATTCTGAAACCAAAACTTTTTATAGCTGCATCTACAGAGCTGTGTTGGGGCTAATTTTTTGCCGATGATCTTTTTTTTATTGTTTATTTATTTTTTTAATATGGGGAAAGGTGGGTGATCTGAATTTATATATACTTTTTTTTTAAAAACCTTTTTTAAATTCCCATTAGGGGACTTGAACATATGATTGTCAAAACGCTTCTCCCATAGACTGCAATGAATTACCATTGCTGTCTGTGGGAGATTTACTATATTCCTATGGATCCCTGTGTAAAACAGCAGACACCTGGGATCTATGGCATCAGCTCAGCTTCTGAGCGGGCGCAATCTATAAAGACCCAACATGTGCTATACAGGGAGTGCAGAATTATTAGGCAAGTTGTATTTTTGAGGATTAATTTTATTATTGAACAACAACCATGTTCTCAATGAACCCAAAAAACTCATTAATATCAAAGCTGAATATTTTTGGAAGTAGTTTTTAGTTTGTTTTTAGTTTTAGCTATTTTAGGGGGATATCTGTGTGTGCAGGTGACTATTACTGTGCATAATTATTAGGCAACTTAACAAAAAACAAATATATACCCATTTCAATTATTTATTTTTACCAGTGAAACCAATATAACATCTCAACATTCACAAATATACATTTCTGACATTCAAAAACAAAACAAAAACAAATCAGTGACCAATATAGCCACCTTTCTTTGCAAGGACACTCAAAAGCCTGCCATCCATGGATTCTGTCAGTGTTTTGATCTGTTCACCATCAACATTGCATGCAGCAGCAACACCAGCCTCCCAGACACTGTTCAGAGAGGTGTACTGTTTTCCCTCCTTGTAAATCTCACATTTGATGATGGACCACAGGTTCTCAATGGGGTTCAGATCAGGTGAACAAGGAGGCCATGTCATTAGATTTTCTTCTTTTATACCCTTTCTTGCCAGCCACGCTGTGGAGTACTTGGACGCGTGTGATGGAGCATTGTCCTGCATGAAAATCATGTTTTTCTTGAAGGATGCAGACTTCTTCCTGTACCACTGCTTGAAGAAGGTGTCTTCCAGAAACTGGCAGTAGGACTGGGAGTTGAGCTTGACTCCATCCTCAACCCGAAAAAGGCCCCACAAGCTCATCTTTGATGATACCAGAACAAACCAGTACTCCACCTCCACCTTGCTGGCGTCTGAGTCGGACTGGAGCTCTCTGCCCTTTACCAATCCAGCCACGGGCCCATCCATCTGGCCCACCAAGACTCACTCTCATTTCATCAGTCCATAAAACCTTAGAAAAATCAGTCTTGAGATATTTCTTGGCCCAGTCTTGACGTTTCAGCTTGTGTGTCTTGTTCAGTGGTGGTCGTCTTTCAGCCTTTCTTACCTTGGCCATGTCTCTGAGTATTGCACACCTTGTGCTTTTGGGCACTCCAGTGATGTTGCAGCTCTGAAATATGGCCAAACTGGTGGCAAGTGGCATCTTGGCAGCTGCATGCTTGACTTTTCTCAGTTCATGGGCAGTTATTTTGCGCCTTGGTTTTTCCACACGCTTCTTGCGACCCTGTTGACTATTTTGAATGAAACGCTTGATTGTTTGATGATCACGCTTCAGAAGCTTTGCAATTTTAAGAGTGCTGCATCCCTCTGCAAGATATCTCACTATTTTTGACTTTTCTGAGCCTGTCAAGTCCTTTTTTTGACCCATTTTGCCAAAGGAAAGGAAGTTGCCTAATAATTATGCACACCTAATATAGGGTGTTGATGTCATTAGACCACACCCCTTCTCATTACAGAGATGCACATCACCTAATATGCTTAATTGGTAGTAGGCTTTCGAGCCTATACAGCTTGGAGTAAGACAACATGCATAAAGAGGATGATGTGGTCAAAATACTCATTTGCCTAATAATTCTGCACGCAGTGTACACGCATGTCGTATGTCAGGAAGGGATTAACTACTATGATTCTGTACCAGTGTATATAAGCCATTTAATTTGGTCTACGCTTGCCTTCTTAAAGGGGAACCACCTAGATGCTACTCTATATGCATAAGGTTTGATGACCATTCTGCAGGAAGCCCTTCTAGTAGATGAAACTTACAATTTGAAATCCATTGAATAGCTGAGTAATATGCTTAGAAAAAAAAAACAGATACAGAAGTTGTCCAGGATAATAAAAAAGTTTTTGATATTTTTGAGAAACAGATTCACTCATAGGAGCATCTACTCTTGTTGTCTGTCCGTGTGCTGTCCACATCTGTTGCTCTGTTCCGTGGCCCCGCAAAAAAAATAGAACATGTCCTATTCTTGTCCGTTTTGCGGACAAGAATAGGCATTTCTACAATGGGCTGCCCATTCCGTTCCGCAAATTGCGGAAGGCACACGGACGGCTTCCGTTCTTGGCGGATCCGCGGTTTGCGGACCGCAAAAAAAGGAACGGTCATGTGCATGAGGCCTAAATCTGTGTTAGTGAGCACTTCTCCTTTGCTGAGATAATCCATCCCACCTCACAGGTGTGGCATATCAAGGTGCTGATTAGATAGCATGAATATTGCACAGGTGTACCTTAGACTGCCCACAATAAAAGGCCACTCTGAAATGTGCACAGTTTTGCCTTAGCTGTGCGAAATTGCAGAATATTGGCAGGAACTGGAGCACGCTGTCGTATACGCCGATCCAGAGCATCCCAAACATGCTCAATGGGTGACATGTCCGGTGAGTATGCTGGTCATGCAAGAACTGGGATGTTTTCAGCTTCCAGGAATTGTGTACAGATCCTTGCAATATGGGGCCGTGCATTATCATGCTGCAACATGAGGTGATGGTCGTGGATGAATGGCACAACAATTGGCCTCAGGATCTCGGGGGAAATGCCCCTGCGTCATATGGGGTGAATACTAATCAGCGCTTCCATTTTGGAAGCGCTGATTAGTTCAAAGGACCGGGAAGCGGTGAAAGCTCTGTACTCATAGCTTCCTTGTACTCGGCTGTCGGCTGTGCAGTGGCTGCCCACAGCATGACCTCATGCTGTGCGCAGCCTTCACAGCTGAGGACCAGGAAGAAGAGAGAGCGCTGGTGGTGAGGAGCGGCTGCGTCCAGGTGCAGGAGAGGTAAGTTGTTTATTTTATTTGCGCTGATAGCTGGGGGCTGATACATGAGACTGGAGGCTGATACATGAGGCTGGGGGGCTGATACATGAGGCTGAGGCTGGGGGCTGATACATGAGGCTGAGGGGCTGATACATGAGGCTGGGGGGTGGATATATGAGGCTGGGGGGCTGATACATGAGGCTGGGGGGCTGATACATGAGGCTGGGGGGCTGATATATGAGGCTGGGGGCTGATATGAGGCTGGGGGGCTGATATGAGGCTGGGGTCTGATATATAAGGCTGGGGGGCTGATACATGAGGCTGGGGGGCTGATGCATGGGGCTGGGGCTGATATATGGCATTGGGGGCTGATATATGAGGCTGGAGGCTGATATATGGCATTGGGGGGCTGATATGAGGTTTGATTGAGG
The DNA here is from genome assembly GCF_905171765.1 of Bufo bufo. Lineage (NCBI taxonomy): Eukaryota > Metazoa > Chordata > Amphibia > Anura > Bufonidae > Bufo > Bufo bufo. Next base: position 291,666,293 of record NC_053389.1, read on the forward strand.
GTCTTATTAACATTGGGGGTCTGATTGGGGCTGTCAGCTGAGGTCTGATTAACATTGGGAGTCTGATTGGTGATCTGACCTGAGGTGTAATGGAAAAAAAAAATTCTTATTGTCCTCCTCTAAAACCTAGGTGCATTTTATGGGCCGGTGTGTCTTATGGGCCGATGCGTCTTATAGGGCGAAAAATACGGTACTTGCTTGCTCCTCCTCCTGACCTCCCCTGCCCTTTGCGTACGCTGTGCGCCGTGACGTCACGCGGAGGCACTGAAACGCTAGGGTGAGCCGAGCCCAGGTCTCCTTCCTGAACTGCAGAGCGGTTCCCACTTTCAGCCCTGAGCCCAGCTGCCCAGAGCACTGATCCTGAGCCTGCTGGAGTCTTCAGAACTGTAAGTATTTACAGTCATTCACTGTAAGCTATATTATATATATTACTTGTTTGTTTGTTTTTGTGTGTGTGTGTGTGTTGTGGTGGAAGGCGTGATTGCATGCTAGGGTGTGGGAAGGCGGGATCCAGGGGAGACCAAGTAAATTCCTGCCCAGGGTCCAATCAATATTAAAGACGACCCTGAGAGCAGCACTGTGGTAATGACTTGTGTTATGTGTACAGTGAGGGGGCCTTACACTGCATTGGAAAGTACAGCTTTTCAGCTGTCAGCCCGTTTGCTTCCAAGGACGTTCAGCTGAACAGCAGCACTTAAACAGGGGGCCCCTAAGACCATGGGAGTCCTGGGCAATTGCCCAGTTTGTCCCCCCTAACGCCGGCCCTGCATGTGACCCATTGATGTTACACATAGGTGGCATGTCACTAATGTCACTGGCTGCGCCAGTCACGTCACCCACGTCAAACAGGATGTTGCTGCAGGTAGACCCAGGAACCTGTGACGCCCAAGGGGGAGTGATGGAGCCAGATAGGGTAAGTATGCTCACCACTGGGTGTCCTGCCATGCTGAGGGTCTAAAAAAAGTACACCAAGGGTGAACAACCCCTCTAAGTATAATGGACAAATAGAAAGATCAGTGTGGCTGCTGTGTTCATAGTGGATTGAGGTGAAGTCAGCCAACGTAGTGGAACGCCAATTGGAAGTGAGTCGCATTAGTCTACATGATGATGATTGGGGCCTGGATTAGTATTTCAGCAGTTTCAGTGGTGAGCCAGGGATGCATATGAGATATGTTTTTATGTAGTGACAGGAACCAAATGCCCATCCTCCCAGCTATAAGGAAATCAATGGCTTCAAAATGTATAAGCAATGGCTTAGCCTAGGTCTATTTTAGGCACTCCATAGCATAATCCTAATTTTCTGCAGGTAAAAGTATAGAAATTGTGAATGCATTTGTTTGTTCCAGTAGTACATTTCCTTTCAAAGCACAGTAGAACTGTTCAGCTTCCTGAAAATTAAAAAAAAAATTGAATTATTTCCAAGATGACTCATGGCTGTGAATTCTAACAAAGTCTGGTAGAATTTAATCTGCCGTAACCTTTTTTTCCCCTTGGCAAGAAAATTAACATTAAGTTGGGACAGATCTCCTGTTCACTGAACTGCATTTTCCATGTGTTATAAAATGTTAAATTGGCGTTAATTTTTATCCTAAGTAATAGATGTAGGTTACATTAAGAGTTCAAAAGCAGCTTTGTTCTGTTATGTCATCATAGACTGAAGAGAAGAAAGCAGATCACTCACATTACCATTAAGAAGCAACTAAGGCAGAAAGGTCTTAATGATGAGTAGTCACCATGAAATCTAGATCAGTATATAGCAAGTATACATAACTAATAAATATATAACGCATTTTAAGCGTTATATATATACTGTAGTTAAAATATCCTCTTTAGTGGCGCAAAACTAATATTTGATATAGAGTTAACCATACTCACAGTAGCACAAGCAACATCCGGCCTGGTATTGTCCTGTTGAAAAATGGATTCTGGGACACTTTGAAGAAATGGCTGTACCACTAGTTCCATGACCAAATCAATGTAACACTGAGCTGTTAATGTACCTGAAGTAAAGACTAGAGGGGTCTGGCTACGTACATTATGCCACATTAAACCATAATTCCAACAGTAGAACTAGTGTGATGTTCCCTTGTGAAGGCCTCTTCATGTAATTGCCCACGTGGTCTCCAGACCAATCTCCAGCTATCATTGCATTAGAGACAAAAGTGGGACTCATCGCTGAAGAGGATAGACCTCCATTCCAGCCTCCATTGCCCTTTTTTTGTGCACCATGAGAGCCTTTGAGAGTGGTGGCATGAGGACAATGGAACATCTGTAGATGGACGTTTGGCTTGTAGCCCAATATTGTGCAAACATAGCAGCACCTACTACTTCCTCTGTTTGCATAACCTTACGGTTTTTGCTTATTGGCATTGCAATTTTAATGTTGATCAGTGTATAGAGATAGACAGATAGAGAGATGACCCTGAAAAAAAGTACTAAAAGTGGCCCCATGTGGTAAGTGGGTCCAAAGAGGCAGAAAGCTGGGGCCAACACAAGTAGGTGGGAGCAGGAAACCATTAAGCATGGTAAGATTGTTGACTTAAAAGCCGCACTGGATGTCAAATCGGCAGCGTTTACAGTAGAAGTAGATGAGAATTCGAAAATTCTTCTCCATACTATGAAAAGTTTGCTCAATCAAATCTGCAGATAACTTCACATAAGGTGCTGACTTTAAACTACATTACCATGTTGCTGATTCTACATTCTGAAAGGGAACCTGTCACCATTCTACTACTCCCCCAACCGTCCACAATACCTTACAGCTTGTTATCTTGTCTCCAGCGCTGTCTTTTGCTATTTAATCTGATGGCCAAGTTTGCAGCAAAACAACTTTATTCCCGCTGCTCGGTTTATGCAAATGTGCAGCTTGAAGTCAAGGAGGCAGCAGTCTTCAAGTCAAGATTGCCACGCCCCCTCCCTGCCTTTTCACAGACACTTCTTTATTCTTTCTTCAGGCGCGATGTGCCTAATATCCCGTGCATGCGCCATCCTCTACACGTTTATACTGTATGCCATGTCACTGCATATAATGTTATTTTATAATACTGTTGAGGGGGCCCTGACAATAAAATCTCTCAGTCATCATTCTGGCTGGGCCCCTTCTGAGTTTGGGCCCCATATCAGCCGCTTCCACTATAGCTATGCCCCTAGCTGTAAGATACTGCAGGTGGTTAGGGACGTATTATGGTGGTGACAGGTAACCTTTAATAATAGTTAGAACTGAGGAGGACATCAGCAGCCCACTATAGAATGTTCTCTGTAGAATCTATTGCCAGTCCACCCCTGGATGGATAGATGGATAGATAGAGAAAGAAAGAGAGAGAGAGAGAGATAAAAAAGCCGTTGATCCACACCTTGGGCCACAAGGTGATAGAAGGTTCTTAGTTTCTCTCAGATTACCAGAAACTACGAATAAACCATGGGTTTGGGGGTTTCATTTGGGGAATCTACACTTTGTGACAGAATATAAAATATGTGAAAGCTTTCTGAATGCGGGGACAGTACTGTACAGCAGGGCTCAGAGGTGAAAATTACAGAACAGATGGCTTGTTGGATGTGTGTAATGATACAGAAGAATGAAACAGACTGTCATTTTCTCTTCCTGCAAGGAGACAGCCTGAAGGCACCAACCTCTGAGATATGACCGCTGAGTGTAGATAAAACATTTCACTGTGATATGGTGACCAGCAATCAATTTACAACTATAATTCAGTTCTTTATTACCTAGAAAGACAGAAAGATAGATAGATAGATAGATAGATAGATAGATAGATAGATACAGTAGATAGATAGATAGATAGATAGATAGATATGAGATAGATAGATAGATAGATAGATAGATAGGAGATAGATAGATAGATAGATAGATAGATAGATAGATAGATAGATAGATAGATAGATAGATAGATAGATACAGAATACATTACCATGACAATGCACATTAAGGATTTCTCTACAAGAAAAATTCTTTATGTACCGGTAAATTTGCAAGCCCTCATTTACGCAAAACATACATGAGAAAAGAGAAATAACTTTGCTCTAGTAGCAAATTAAACTGTCAGCAGAATAAATAAGTAATTGTCTGCTGCCGATATTAATTTCCCAATAAGAGGTTATTGTGTGTCATTTTTAGATTAAATAAATATTTAATTATCTATTAGTTGGTGGTCCATGTGGTCCTAGTATTGCGTGCCCCCCACACCTATTTTCTCTTTTTCCTGATACATATACGGGCTGTGGGTGAACCTGAGGGGTGTGCAGCGGCTTCATCTTTGTTTGGTGGGTGTGCCGCTTACAGTTCGTTTTTCACTTTTTACTTTGTAGTTGTCCAAAACTCCCTCTATGTGTGTTGTATGTTGACATTTATTACAAGTGATGTTTTATATCATATATTAATACAAATTATACTATACTATTAATTGTATGTTCATAAAGGAAAACTTATGTTTTTACAGTTTAATAGTCAAATACAGAACAGCCCCATATAGTGGCCCAATCAGAGCAAATAACATGGGCATTACATGGACAGCCACTTGATGTAGTTATTGGTACTGTAGTAGACGAAGACAGGAACTGGGCAGAGCAAATGAGTTGTTACAATCCTAGGAGCCAGAAATGGAGAGTGTACGGAAGAGAGAAACAGTTATCATGTTGCAGGGCACCAAAAATGGCCAGAGGAGGCAATCAAGTGGCCAAGAGTGACCCAGACAAAGCAAGAGGTCAGTGACAGCCTACCTGTCTGTTGGCATCAGAGCGGCAAAGTGCATGCACAGATTGTATCATCCCCAAGTCAGCTGTTTCCACTGTGGGTTACGGAGCCAAAGGCCACCAAGGCTGGAAAGTCAAAGGTAAAAGACAGGGCAGCCAACAAACAGGAGGCATATGTCTGTAGTCGCCTGGAGCAAGGTTGCTTTAGACTATGTATGTCTGTGGACATTTGCTGCCCCTATTGCTACTATGCAAAGCCATCATCTCCCTACTTTATTGCACAATAAAGGATTAACTTGCACTGTGATTTATGCTGTTGTGTGCACTAATACTGTTTCACATTGTAGAACTGCATTTATATGTTTATTGTAATATATCCTGTTGATTTGCAATGTTATTAAACTACAGCTGCACTGCACTGTGGAAAGAATTCATGCAGAGCCAGCTAAAAGGCTACTTTCACACTTGCGTTTGGGGTTCCGCGTTTTGCAGCGTTTTGGTGTCCGCCTGGCCGTGCGGAGCCAAACGGATCCCTCCTGACTTACAATGCAAGTCAATGGCGATGGATCTGTTTGACGTTGACACAATATGGTGCAATTGCAAACGGATCCATCCCCCATTGACTTTCAATGTAAAGTCAGGAGTCCCTATTAATATACCATCGGATTGGAGTTTTCTCCAATCCGATGGTATATTTTAACTTGAAGCGTCCCCATCACCATGGGAACGCCTCTATGTTAGAATATACCATCGTATTTGAGTTAGATCGTGAAAACTCAGATCCGACAGTATATTCTAACACAGAGGCGTTCCCATGGTGATGGGGACGCTTCAAGTTAGAATATACTAAGAACTGTGTACATAACTGCCCCCTGCTGCCTGGCAGCACCCGATCTCTTACAGGGGGCTGTGATCCGCACAATTAACCCCTCAGGTGCCGCACCTGAGGGGTTAATTGTGCGTATCATAGCCCCCTGTAAGAGATCAGGTGCTGCCAGGCAGCAGGGGGCCAGACCCCCCTCCGTCCCCAGTTTTAAATTCATTGGTGGCCAGTGCGGCCCCCTCCCTCCCCAGTATTAAATTCATTGGTGGCCAGTGCGGCCCCCCTCCCTCCCCAGTATTAAATTCATTGGTGGCCAGTGCGGCCCCCCTCCCTCACCAGTATTAAATTCATTGGTGGCCAGTGCGGCCCCCCCTCCCTCCCCAGTATTAAATTCATTGGTGGCCAGTGCGGCCTCCCCTCTCCCCCCCCTAATTAAATTCACCCCCCCCCCCCCCATCATTGGTGGCAGCGGAGAGTTCCGATCGGAGTCCCAGTTTAATCGCTGGGGCTCCGTTCGGCTACCATGGCAGCCAGGACGCTACTGCAGTCCTGGCTGCCATGGTTACTTAGCAATTTTAGAAGCATTATACTTACCTGCGTTGTCTGTGGCCGGCCGGGCGCTCCTCCTACTGGTAAGTGACAGGTCTGTGCTATAAGCAATGCGCCGCACAGACCTTTCACTTACCAGTAAGAGGAGCGACTGGCCGGCCACAGACAGCGCAAGTAAGTATAATGCTTCTAAAATTGCTAAGTAACCATGGCAGCCAGGACTGCAGTAGCGTCATGGCTGCCATGGTAACCGATCGGAGCCCCAGCAATTAAACTGGGACTCCGATCGGAACTCTCCGCTGCCACCAATGATGGGGGGGTGATTTTAATTAGGGGGGGAGGGGAGGCTGCACTGGCCACCAATAAATTTAATACTGGGGAGGGAGGGAGGGGGCCGCACTGGCCACCAATGAATTTAATACTGGGGAGGGAGGGGGGCCGCAATGGCCACCAATGAATTTAATACTGGGGAGGGAGGGGGGCCGCACTGGCCACCAATGCTTTTAATACTGGGGAGGGAGGGGGGGGGCCGCACTGGCCACCAATGCTTTTAATACTGGGGAGGGAGGGGGGTCTGGCCCCTGCTGCCTGGCAGCACCCGATCAGGGGGCTGAGATCCGCACAATTAACCCTTCAGGTGCGGCACCTGAGGGGTTAATTGTGTGGATCACAGCCCCCTGTAAGAGATTGGGTGCTGCCAGGCAGCAGGGGGAAGTTACAGTGGGGTGCGAAAGTTTGGGCAACCTTGTTAATCGTCATGATTTTCCTGTATAAATCGTTGGTGTTTACGATAAAAAATGTCAGTTAAATATATCATATAGGAGACACACAGAGTGATATTTGAGAAGTGAAATGAAGTTTATTGGATTTACAGAAAGTGTGCTATAATTGTTTAAACAAAATGAGGCAGGTGCATAAATTTGGGCAATGTTGTCATTTTATTGATTCCAAAACCTTTAGAACTAATTATTGGAACTCAAATTGGCTTGGTAAGCTCAGTGACCCCTGACCTACATACACAGGTGAATCCAATTATGAGAAAGAGTATTTAAGGGGGTCAATTGTAAGTTTCCCTCCTCTTTTAATTTTCTCTGAAGAGTAGCAACATGGGGGTCTCAAAACAACTCTCAAATGACCTGAAGACAAAGATTGTTCACCATCATGGTTTAGGGGAAGGATACAGAAAGCTGTCTCAGAAATTTCAGCTGTCTGTTTCCACAGTTAGGAACATATTGAGGAAATGGAAGACCACAGGCTCAGTTCAAGTTAAGGCTCGAAGTGGCAGACCAAGAAAAATCTCGGACAGACAGAAGCGAGGAATAGTGAGAACAGTCAGAGTCAACCCACAGACCAGCACCAAAGACCTACAACATCATCTTGCTGCAGATGGAGTCACTGTGCATCGTTTAACCATTCAGCGCACTTTACACAAGGAGATGCTGTATGTGAGAGTGATGCAGAGGAAGCCTTTTCTCCACCCACAGCACAAAAAGTGCCACTTGAGGTGGGCTAAAGCACTTTTGGACAAGCCAGCTTCATTTTGGAATAAGGTGCTGTGAACTGATGAAACTAAAATTGAGTTATTTGGCCATAACAAGGGGCGTTATGCATGGAGGAAAAAGAACACAGCATTACAAGAAAAACACCTGCTACCTACAGTAAAATATGGTGATGGTTCCATCATGCTGTGGGGCTGTGTGGCCAGTGCAGGGACTGGGAATCTTGTCAAAGTTGAGGGACGCATGGATTCCACTCAGTATCAGCAGATTCTGGAGACCAATGTCCAGGAATCAGTGACAAAGCTGAAGCTGCTCCGGGGCTGGATCTTTCAACAAGACAACGACCCTAAACACTGCTCAAAATCCACTAAGGCATTTATGCAGAGGAACAAGTACAACGTTCTGGAATGGCCATCTCAGTCCCCAGACCTGAATATAATTGAAAATCTGTGGTGTGACTTAAAGAGAGCTCTCCATGCTCGGAAGCCATCAAACCTGAATGAACTAAAGATGTTTTGTAAAGAGGAATGGTCCAAAATACCTTCAACCAGAATCCAGACTCTCATTGGAACCTACAGGAAGTGTTTAGAGGTTGCCATTTCTGCAAAAGGAGGATCTACTAAATATTGATTTCATTTCTTTTTTGTGGTGCCCAAATTTATGCACCTGCCTAATTTTGTTTAAACAATTATAGCACACTTTCTGTAAATCCAATAAACTTCATTTCACTTCTCAAATATCACTGTGTGTGTCTCCTATATGATATATTTAACTGACATTTTTTATCGTAACAACCAACGATTTATACAGGAAAATCATGACGATTAACAAGGTTGCCCAAACTTTCGCATCCCACTGTATGTACACAGTTCTTAGTATATTCTAACTTGAAGCGTCCCCATCACCATGGGAACGCCTCTGTGTTAGAATATACTGTCGGATCTGAGTTTTCACAATAGTGAAAACTCAGATCTGAAAAAGCTGTTATGCAGACGGATCCGCACTAAACGGATACCATCGTTTGCATTTATAGGTGCGGATCCGTCTGTGCAGATACCAGACGGATCCGCACCTAATGCTAGTGTGAAAGTAGCCTCATACTGAGAGACTTTATGACGTTTTACCTATGCAAAGTTTTGGAGGGGAAAAAAACCAGACACACTGACATTCTGAGTGTCTGGTTTAGCTTTGTTGTTTATGTCTGAAGATTTGTTTATGCTTATGTATTCCCATCGTCTCTATACATGTCTAAGATAGAAAGAAATAGTAACAATATTTCTGTTTAGGCTGCGTTTCTCCACTCCACCCCTCCTGCTGGAAGGTTCTAGTTCAGCTAGACACTGACAGCGGTCAGACTTCCTAGTTGTCTACAGTTAGGGACCAGTGCTTAGTAGGAGAGACTCTGCCAGACTGCATGAGTGACCAGAAGAAGATGCTGATATAGGGATGCTGAGCCACAGACCCTGGGTTACCAGCCCATTGACCAGGGAGCCAGCCAGACAACTGAGCTACTGACCCTGGACCACCAGCCTTTGGCCAGGGTACTAGCCTTCTGAGAGAGAGAGGGACAGCTAGCTCAGGCCTTTCTTCAGCGTGAAACCTTCTTCTCAGCGTGAAACCTGTATTGTTTTATACTTCAGTCTTTCCAGTAAAGAAGCCCACTGGTTAACTGTAGACCCTGACTCTCTGTACTTATAGAAACATAGAATGTGTCGGCAGATAAGAACCATTTGGCCCATCTAGTCTGCCCAATATACTGAATACTATGAATAGCCCTTATCCCTATCTTATATGAAGGATGGCCTTATGCCTATCCCATGCATGCTTGAACTCCTTCAATGTATTTGCAGCTACCACTTCTGCAGGAAGGCTATTCCATGCATCCACTACTCTCTCAGTAGAGTAATACTTCCTGATATTACTTTTAAACCTTTGCCCCTTTAATTTAAAACTATGTCCTCTTGTAGCAGTTTTTCTTCTTTTAAATATTCTCTCCTCTTTTACCTTGTTGATTCCCTTTATGTATTTAAAAGTTTCTATCATATCCCCTCTGTCTCGTCTTTCTTCCAAGCTATACATGTTAAGGTCCTTTAATCTTTCCTGGTAAGTTTTATCCTGCAATCTATGTACTAGTTTAGTAGCTCTTCTCTGAACTCTCTCCAAAGTATCAATATCCTTCTGGAGATATGGTCTCCAGTACTGCGCACAATACTCCAAATGAGGTCTCACTAGTGCTCTGTAAAGCGGCATGAGCACCTCCCTCTTTCTACTGGTAATGCCTCTCCCTATACACCCAAGCATTCTGCTAGCATTTCCTGCTGCTCTATGACATTGTCTGCCTACCTTTAAGTCTTCTGAAATAATGACCCCTAAATCTCTTTCCTCAGATACTGAGGTTAGGACTGTATCACTGATTTTATATTCTTCTCTTGGGTTTTTACGCCCCAGGTGCATTATCTTGCACTTATCAACATTAAATTTTAGTTGCCAGATTTTTGACCGTTCCTCTAGTTTTCCTAAATCCTTTTCCATTTGGTGTATCCCTCCAGAAACATCAACCCTGTTACAAATCTTTGTGTCATCAGCAAAAAGACACACCTCACCATCGAGGCCTTCTGCAATTTCGCTGATGAAGATATTAAACAATATGGGTCCCAAAACAGATCCCTGAGGTACCCCACTGGTAACAAGACCTTGGTCTGAATTATACTCCATTGACTACAACCCTCTGTTGTCTGTCCCTCAGCCACTGCCTAATCCATTCAACAATATGGGAGTCCAAGCCCAAAGACTGCAATTTATTGATAAGCCTTCTATGTGGGACTGTATCAAAAGCCTTACTAAAGTCTAGATAAGCAATGACTACTGCACCTCCGCCATCTATTATTTTAGTCACCCAATCAAAAAAATCGATAAGATTAGTTTGACATGATCTCTCTGAAGTAAACCAATCAATCCATGGGATTTTAGATGTTCCACAATCCTCTCCTTAAGTATGGTTTCCATTAATTTCCCCACTATTGATGTCAGGCTTACTGGCCTATAGTTGCCCAATTCCTCCCTACTACCTTTCTTGTGAATGGGCACAACATTTGGTAATTTCCAATCTTCTGGGACGACTCCTGTTACCAGTGATTGGTTAAATAAATCTGTTAATGTTACTTATTTCCCATTGGGGCCTTACCATCCTTTCCAGAAAGCAGCAAAACGCAGTGACACCATAATGGTATCCGGGGTACCCAGAGTAGTGTTAAGGCTTCCGCAAATCTGGCCACTGCATGGTCTACAAATGCCCAGTAGCAAGTAGAATGAATTGGAACTGCAAGTTTATTCTTGAGGTACACTGTGATCACACTGCTCGCAGAAGAACACCTTATCGTCTGAAACCCCATCAAATCTTGTGTACTGAGAGCCATGTTCTCCTAAAGAGCTTGCGGTGGATCGGCAGTGGGGCCATGTTGATGTTTAACAGAGCATGGAAATGTAGTTTAAACCTGTAGGGACTAGCCTTAAAAGTATAAAAAGAACCCTATAATTCCAATGGAAACTCATGGATTCTCATTGGAGTTTCCTATATAACGTGAGGAGTCCATGCTGTAAAAAGTGAAATTACTCTTAAAATCCTAGGTAACCTCTGCTAGAAAAGGGATATGTTTCATAATACCCCTCGATCTTCCACTATCCCTGGAGTACCCATCCCAGTATGCCTTGTGTTAACATTGTCTTCAAGGACCACATGTGCTCGCAGATCTTGGAAGTTTCACAACATTAGGCAACACCCACCAGGTGCACTGTCTGCCTGATAACTCATATCAAAGTCATCAGACATTATTGTCCTAAGAGAACAAAATAAGAATTTCTTAATGTTTTCCAGAGTCTGTTTTGCATTGCAGCTTCAAACAGATTCCTCCCAAGTTTGTGACACAATAATAAGATTAAAGTGTTCTTGCAGAAATGAATGGCATAGGAGTGAAGTCTTTCAGGACAGATAGGTAGCTGCATCATACTGGGTTATGATGTGGCACGCAGGCATACTTTACAAGAAGGGGGGGATTTATTAAACTAAATACACCAGAATTATGTCTCAGTTTGCTTCAAAAACGTACATGCCTTGCACCATATTTTCTATTTGTCTTAGACACTTTGGCCCAAATTTACTATGAGTTAGATAGGGTAGACACCTGGATAGGGAGTCTTTAAATACACCAGAATTATTACAGTGGTTCAGCTTTATAATAAACCTGGCTTACGTTAGTTTCACATCTGCGGTAAAGGTTCACCAGATCCTGCCGTTCACCAACGGAGCCCATTGACTATAATGGGATTCAGCTGCAATCCAGACAGTTTTTAAGATGAGCACTGGGTTTCAACTGGATAAAAACCAGTACTGGCTGAATGCTCATTGAATCCCATTACAGTCAATGGACTCCAGTGGTGCATGGCCCTATCCAGCTGTTCCTTTGTTAGCCCTCCGGATACCTTGACCGCATATGTGAAAGTAGCCTTATTTATAGACTGCCCGGCTAAAAATCCAAGACAATTTTTTGTTGTCTTATTTTCTATTTTATTACATTTTCATGCAAAAAGTTGCATTTCAAGCCATCCTTCCTTTCCTACAAAAGTCATGCCCCCTTGGCGACAGTGACAAAAAACTTTGTATGCAACATTTTGTGCCAAAATTCACCAAAATTGTAGACAAAATCAAGGCACAGATTCAGTTGTGAATCTGTGCCTTTTAGCCCCTCACTAGACAAGGGGTGTGGCTTAAAATGTGACAACATGACCTACAATTTTGGCGTAAGTTAAGAAACCAATAGGTGGTGTAAAGTTAGAAAAAAGTATCTAACTTGAAGCAAGACGCACCAAATCTATTGTACAGCATGGGCCACAGTCATGCATTAGACTGACTAAGTCTAAATTTACATGGTCTAAATATTAGACAGGGTTAGTAAATTTGCCCCAGTGTGTGAAATGAAAGCATTGTATGGGGTGCATAGGTATTCTGTAGAATGCCACGTCATGAATAATGGACAACAGAGGCGGCACTTTATTCCAGATTTCAAACCTGTGAAACTGAATAAAAATGAAACATAGAACAGAGAGACATTTCTATTAACAAACTGTTACCTGAAAGCTACCATTGCCTCATTTTAGTCTTTTATCTATTAGGGTGGATGAATATTACATATTATTTCCTCCAGCAGCCTCTTCCAGTTGGGAGGGATGGAGGAACAGCACACAAGTCTTCTCCTTCCCTTTTCTTCTTCCTCCTTCAATCACCCAGCAGCAGCCCTGATGGGTCACATTACTGAGCCATGTTTCATGCCAGGAGAAATCATGGTCATCACTGCATGATGCTGTCATCTACTGGACTTAATAATTATGTCCCCTGTAAACAAGGGAAGACAATTATTACGGCCTTCACACTGCGCCCTCTTCCTCTGGGCCCCTGTTCAGCTGAGTCGGCTGCATAGTTGGTTTGTCCTCCCCTTACAATAACACAGCAACAGAGGTTGAAATACTAATACTTGTATATCCCATAAATGCATCATTTCTTAGAACGTATGTGTTATTCCACCTGGAAATGTATGAATAAAAATGGAGAACTAGGTGTTTTCCGTCCCATTACAATAAGCTTTTCTATGTGGGCATCTGCTGTACAAATCCCTCTGCTGGTTTTTCACAAAACATCAGTCTGGAGTCCAGGCTGTTCAGCTCGCAGAGCATTGCCTAGACAATACAGTTCTATCCAGTGTAGGTAATGCTCTGTGAGCTAAATACATCATCATCTGCTGCACAAATCCCTCTGCTGGTTTACTACAATGTATCAGTCTGGAGTCCAAGCTGTTCAGCTTGCAGAGCATTGCCTAGACAATACAGTTATATCCAGTGTAGGTAATGCTCTGCGAGCTAAATACATCAGCATCTGCTGCACAAATCCTTCTACTGGTTTACTACAATATATCAGTCTGGAGTCCAGGCTGTTCAGCTCGCAGAGCATTGCCTAGACAATACAGTTCTATCCAGTGTAGGTAATGCTCTGTGAGCTAAATACATCAGCATCTGCAGCACAAATCCCTCTGCTGGTTTACTACAATGCATCAGTCTGGAGTCCAGGCTGTTCAGCTCGCAGAGCATTGCCTAGACCAGGCATGCTCAACCTGCGGCCCTCCAGCTGTTGTAAAACTACAACACCCACAATGCCCTGCCGTAGGCTGATGGCTGTAGGCTGTTCGGGCATGCTGGGAGTTGTAGTTTTTCAACAGCTGGAGGGCCGCAGGTTGAGCATGCCTGGCCTAGACAATACAGTTCTATCCAGTGTAGGTAATGCTCTGCGAGCTAAATACATCAGCATCTGCAGCACAAATCCCTCTGCTGGTTTACTACAATGCATCAGTCTGGAGTCCAGGCTGTTCAGCTCGCAGAGCATTGCCTAGACAATACAGTTGTATCCAGTGTAGGTAATGCTCTGCGAGCTAAATACATCAGCATCTGCTGCACAAATCCTTCTACTGGTTTACTACAATATATCAGTCTGGAGTCCAGGCTGTTCAGCTCGCAGAGCATTGCCTAGACAATACAGTTCTATCCAGTGTAGGTAATGCTCTGTGAGCTAAATACATCAGCATCTGCAGCACAAATCCCTCTGCTGGTTTACTACAATGCATCAGTCTGGAGTCCAGGCTGTTCAGCTCGCAGAGCATTGCCTAGACCAGGCATGCTCAACCTGCGGCCCTCCAGCTGTTGTAAAACTACAACACCCACAATGCCCTGCCGTAGGCTGATGGCTGTAGGCTGTTCGGGCATGCTGGGAGTTGTAGTTTTTCAACAGCTGGAGGGCCGCAGGTTGAGCATGCCTGGCCTAGACAATACAGTTCTATCCAGTGTAGGTAATGCTCTGCGAGCTAAATACATCAGCATCTGCAGCACAAATCCCTCTGCTGGTTTACTACAATGCATCAGTCTGGAGTCCAGGCTGTTCAGCTCGCAGAGCATTGCCTAGACAATACAGTTGTATCCAGTGTAGGTAATGCTCTGCGAGCTAAATACATCAGCATCTGCAGCACAAATCCCTCTGCTGGTTTACTACAATGTATCAGTCTGGAGTCCAAGCTGTTCAGCTCGCAGAGCATTGCCTAGACATACAGTTCTATCCAGTGTAGGTAATGCTCTGCGAGCTAAATACATCAGCATCTGCTGTACAAATCCCTCTGCTGGTTTACTACAATGTATCAGTCTGGAGTCCAGGCTGTTCAGCTCGCAGAGCATTGCCTAGACAATACAGTTGTATCCAGTGTAGGTAATGCTCTGCGAGCTAAATACATCAGCATCTGCAGCACAAATCCCTCTGCTGGTTTACTACAATGTATCAGTCTGGAGTCCAGGCTGTTCAGCTCGCAGAGCATTGCCTAGACAATACAGTTGTATCCAGTGTAGGTAATGCTCTGCGAGCTAAATACATCATCATCTGCTGCACAAATCCCTCTGCTGGTTTACTACAATGCATCAGTCTGGAGTCCAGGCTGTTCAGCTCGCAGAGCATTGCCTAGACAATACAGTTATATCCAGTGTAGGTAATGCTCTGTGAGCTAAATACATCAGCATCTGCAGCACAAATCCTTCTGCTGGTTTACTACAATGTATCAGTCTGGAGTCCAGGCTGCTCAGCTCGCAGAGCATTGCCTAGACCAGTGGTGATGAACCTATGGCACGGGTTCCAGAGGCGGCACTCAGAGCCCTCTCAGTGGGCACCCTCACCCTGGAAAAAGTCTATGGTGTACCAATATGCCTTAGACTTTTTCTGCCACTCATCAGCACAGGGTGCGCTATGAACGTACCGTTGAATGTAGGCAGCACGTTGAATGTAGACAGGCTATTATAGCTAAATGCTAAAGTACACGGAAGATATACTATATTGGTATTCAGGTTAAATTGCCGTGTTGGCACTTTGCGATAAATAAGTGGGTCTAGGTAATGCTCTGCGAGCTAAATACATCAGCATGTGCTGCACAAATCCTTCTGCTGGTTTACTATAATGTATCAGTCTGGAGTCCAAGCTGTTCAGCTCACAGAGCATTGCCTAGACAATAATGGCTCCCTCCGGTGGGGATTGGTGGAGCCGCAGCACGTATGCTGTCCTGCATGTATGCATGTATGCTGCTGCATATTAGTTTCTATGAAGCCCCTTGCTGTTGCAGGACTCCATAGGGACATAGTAAAATTCTTATTGACTCCAATGCTAATGTATTGGAGCCTATGAGACAAGCAATCTGATGATTACTTGTTATAGTTCCCTATGAAAAAGTATTTTTAAAAATGTGGTATGGCCACTGACCTGGAGAATAAAAGTAACAGGTCAGTTTTACCGTATAGGAAATGGTATTAAAATAAATAAATAAAAACATTTGGAATTTTTTTTCATGCTTTTCCTTTATGCAACCGTATATGGTGCCATTAGAAAGTGTATCTTGTACCGCAAAAAACAAGACCTCATATGGCTATGTAAATGGGAAAATAAAAAAGTTATGGCTCTGGGAGGGCTGAGAATAAAAAACAAAAATGGAAAAGTTCTTGGTCATTAAATGTATATGTAAAACACATGCCATACAGTGGAATCCAACTTTTTTAAATGGATACCAATGTATGGAACAGGGTTGTCTACTGCGCTCTTCCACGTTGTATTTTTCTACAGTATCCTGATTTATACCTGCCAGCTGTAGCAGAGAAGGGCACTCTTTGGCCCAGGTCAAACACATGTAATCCTATGGACATATTTAGCATGCACACAAAAAGTACATCATATTCAATGAGTGGTCTAATTCACTAAAAATAAGTATCTTGAAAATAATGTGGAAGTAAAACATAAATGGGGCCATTTATCAAGTTGCTTATAACCCTACGATGGTGCTTGATAAGCCTAAGTTATGTAGAGGAGTTGGCAGGGGCGGAAATTTCCCGGTGGGCTGATGCCTAGGCCACATGAGTCCTCCTCACGGCTGGTCAATGGAAGTTTTTGGGGATGTATTTTGTGCCGATGGGGCAGTATTTTGTGATAGACTAAGTTCCCAGTCCGCCCCTGACCGGCCGCATACAACAGTCTTAAATCTACACCAGCTCTACGGCATAGATTTAGATCATTTTCTATGGCAAAATCTGGCATAGAAAATTATAAATGAGACAGACTTGCTGGTCCACCCTTTTCCCCATCTACATCACACCCCCTTTTTTAGAACTGGCGTACATGCCATGGAAGGTGAAGAGGTCACAGATTTTCCAGCAAATCACCTTCGCGACAAAATCTGCCCCAAATATACACCAAAAAGTGGCTTATATTTGATAATAAAGGTGTAGAACTTCTCATGTATACAGCAATTAACCTATGTACACATAAACCCTTCCATATATTCAAATGAAATGCTTTCTCTTTGAGGCCTGTGCATTATGTAACATGACACGGTGAAGTGTATTATTCCACCCCCCACTACCCACCGCACCACATCTAAATGCAACTTTTAAAAAACTTTAATCGAGATTCACATTTCAAAGAAAATATGGAAAAAGCAGGTATATGGCGGCTAGTTTGGTGAGCTGCATGTAATGGAAAATATGCTTTGAACTAACAATAAAATACATTTCATTAAAAGAAAATTCTAATGCAAGTTGACTGCAGTCGCTGGCAAATATCCGAAAAGACAGGCTCCTCCATCTTCACTAATGACTTTAGTTCCTTCCTGAAACTCTGGGAAAAACTTTGAAGCTGATTTATAAGATTTAAGGTGGAAAGTATGCTACATCCATTCCAAGGAAATCAGTTCTCTCAACAAACCTACTGACATGCCCTCCTGGCTGGGGTAAGATCCTTTTACTATATGTGACCACTTCTAATCATCTAATCAGCTGGTGAAATGCAGACAACATTATTCTGCTCTTAAAGGGATGGTAAACTAAACTAAACTAAACTTCTAAACCTAGTAGAGGGTCAACTGAACTGTCTGCCGCACCAAACCTTCCCCACACAGTATTTTACATTGTCCCCCAACCAAAGCAATACAGACCTGGTAAAGTAAAACAGACCCCAGACTGTTCCCCTAAAGAAATACAGGCCCTAGACCCCCTAAAACTGCAAACCTCAGACCACAGCCCCTAAATACAGACCCCTGTCCACACCTCTAAAATAATGCAGATAACCTTAAAGAGGTTTTCCAAGATTTTAATATTGATTACCTATTCTGTGGATAGGTCATCAGTATCTGATCATGGGGGTCCGACACCTGGGAGCCTTGCCAAACAGATGTTCGAGAAGGTAGCAGTGCTCGCAGTAGCGCCGCGCCTTCTCTCAGATTTTCCTAGGCTGTGTGACGATACGTTTATGGACCAGGCACAGCTCAGCCCCATTGAAGTGAATGGGGCTGAGCTTGGATATCAAGCACAGCCGTTATACAATGTATGGCATTGCAGTGAGCTGCGAGAAGTAGAGCAACGGAGCGGGGCGCAGACAGTAGCGGAGTGTAGCTTGACTTAGGGGGAAGTATGTAGGCAGGAAAGGGTTAAGTGGATTTTCAGGATAGGTGTATGTAGGGTTAAGAAAGGGGGTGGGGGTTATAATTTGCGGGCTGTTTATAACCAAGGTGGGGGTGGGATCTGCAGCAGTGTCCGGGGATATTCGGTGAGTTAGGGTGTAGTTTGTAGCGCTGCTTTGGTTAGGTAATGGCGTCCCAAGATTAGTTGTTGCTAGCGGTCAGGGCCGCAGCAGAACAGCATGGTTCTGCGTGGCTACAAAGGAGCTTGCAGGCAGCTATGGAGGCGCCTCCGGCTGCTTTAGTGGGGAGGGTTAGGGCCTGGCGGTCAGTACCGCCGGAGCGCTTGAGTCCGGAAGCGACCCCCCGGGTGCGGCGCTGTTTGCGGAGCCCCCTTAGGGACCCTCTGCTGCGACCAGCTGGGGCTGATCGGGCTACGAGCAGCCGGCGTAGTGGCAGGAATCTGGCACCGCGGCGAGCGCCTGCGGGAGAGGGTCGCGTTAGTTCCCGCCGCTCATCCCTGGTTCGGCAGGGGGGGGCGTGCAGTGCTGCGGGGAATGCTTACCTGGACGTGCGGTGGGCGGTGGATCGGCGGTAAGGAGGTCGGGGGACGCGGCCTCACTGTCCTGTGGTGAGGGCCCTTCTGTGGAGGTGACAGCGGCGGAGCAAGAGGCGCGGCGGCCTGTTCCAGTGGGCCGGCAGCGGTCGTCTTCTGTGCAACAAGTGGAGAGTTCTGTGGGAACAGCGACACCGGTGGAGAGTCTGGGTACTGCAGGCCAGAGGTTCAGAGGAAGAGCACAGGCTCGGGGTTCGCAGCAAGAGGAGAGTTCTGTGAGCACAGTGACACCGGTGGAGAGTCTGGGTACTGCAGGCCAGAGGTTCAGAGGAAGAGCGCTAGCTGGGGGTTCCAGTGTGGTCCTGCCCCAGTGCAGCAGTCAGGTGATTTGTCCGAAATGGGGCGCTATGCGGCTATCAGTTTCAGTGCCGGTGGGCCACGGGACGGCGGCAATAATGAAGAGGCAAGCGAGGTTGCGGGACGGCGGCTACCTTCTGGTGGGCCTAGGGGCGACATGCCATCAGGTCTTTGACCCTGCCACGTGGACGGTGGCAGGGGTTTCCAGTCGGCTCCGTTTTTGGAGGAGGGAGAACTCAGCCTGGAAGATTGCGAGGCGGACGACAGGTCGGAGGTCGTTGGTGTCGGGCCATCGTCTTCTACACGTCTGGTTGGTGTGATGCCAGGAGGAGTGACAGAGCGGTCTGCGGCGACTGGGAGGATACCCCAGGGTCAGCCAAGTGAGAGATCTTCGTGTCAGGCCCTGGGGGTCAGTTAGGGCAGGCGGGGCCTGAGGGTTTGGCGCAGGAATTGCTGTCGGGCATGTTGTCTCTTATCGCACGTTTGGGTAATGGGGCGGCTGCTTCCCCAACGGCGGTTGCCAAGGTTGGGTTGGGCGAACAATCTAGTGGGGTTACGGCAGGAGAGGCGCCTGTTGCGGCGGTTGGTGCCCCGGTGGGGGAAGTGGTGGTGAGCAGGGGAAGTAAAGGAAAAGCTGGTGAGGAAGTTAGGTTGGCGGATGCGGCAAAAGGGGAGGTATACGTGTGCTTTGAGGGGCCGTTGGGGGCGCACTTGAAGCCTGAGGTCAGGGAATAGATTTGGAAGGACGAGTATGTGGAAATATTTTCGTTACTTCCGTTGGAGAAGTTTCAGTTGGATAGGGTGAGGTTGGATGAGAGCAAATGGGAGGAGGAGGAGAAGCAGTGGTATAGGCTTATACCGCGCACTTTTCTGAATTGGCTGCAGGATTTCGCCATATTGGCTAGTGTGGTTGGCGAGAAGGCGCCCGAACACTGTTCGGCGCTTTTTTGTTATATGGATGCAGTTGGGGAGGCATATCGGACTTATGGGGGGTTGGCTTGGCTCAGGTACGACGAGCAGTTTCGTCAGCGGAAGGCGGTCCAGCCTAGTATTAGGTGGGACCATAAGGACATCAGCCTATGGATGTCTGCTCCAAAAGGCGGTAGCCAGTCCTTTCGGGGGGCGGCCGGGGGTTCCTCGGCTGCCGACTTCAGTAGTGGGAATAAAAAGGGATACTGTTGGCAATTTAATGAGGGGTTCTGTAAGTACCTGGCCGATTGCAGGTTTAAGCATGAATGCTCCGGTTGCGGCGGGGTTCACAGCTTGTCAAGGTGTTTTAGGCACGGAAAAAGCAAGGGATTCGAGGTTATGCAGAAGAGGGGTGACTCCGGTGAAGGTGGTCGAGATGGAGCCTTTCCTAAGGATTTATCCAAATAGGGAGGCGGCGGAGTTGTTGTTATAGGGTTCCAGGGACGGTTTTAAGATCCTGTGTGTTTCGGAGGGGGTTGTGGTTGCCGATCGCAACTTGTCCTCTGCGTTGGCTCACCCGGTGGTAGTTGCTGACAAAATTGCCAAGGAAGTGGTAGCGGGGAGGATAGCAGGCCCGTTTGCAAAGTGTCCGTTTGCGGGGTTTGTGGGTTTCGCAATTGGGATTGGTACCAAAAAAGGAGCCAAACAAGTTTCGGCTTATTCACAATTTATTTTTTCCTGTGGGGAGTTCCGTCAACGATGGTATTGATGACGAGTTATGTTCAGTGTCGTACACGTCGTTTGACGAGGCTGTGCGGTGGGTGCGACGTTTCGGGTATGGGGCGTTGTTGCCAAAAACGGACATTGAGGCCGCTTTTCGTTTGTTGCCCATTCATCCAGATAGTTTTCACTTACTCGGTTTTAGTTGGAGGGGCAATTTTATGTTGATTGCTGTTTACCTATGGGTTGCACTATTTCTTGTTCTTTGTTTGAAATGTTTAGTTCATTTTTAGAATAGGTGGTGAAGCAAGAAGCGGGTTGGAACTCGGTGTTACACTATCTGGACGATTTTCTGTTTCTTGGTCCTGCTGGTTCGGGGGTTTGTTCGGTGTTGGAGCGGGTGGCAGCCAAGTTCGGGGTGCCGTTAGCAGTGGATAAAACGGAGGGACCGGCTACATCGGTCAAGTTTTTGGGCATAGTAATTGATAGCGTGGCAATGGAATGCAGGTTGCCAGAAGATAAGGTGGTAGATTTGCGAGGTGAGGTAGCGTTTCTGCGTAGGGCGAAGAAAGTGCAGTTACGTCGCGTACAGTCGGTTTTGGGTAAATTGAATTTTGCTTGCAGAATTTTGCCCATGGGTCGGGTGTTTTGTAGGCGATTGGCCATGGCTACTGCGGGAGTTATGGTACCTTTCCATTTTTTGAGGTTGTCTGCGGAGGTGCGGGAGGATTTAGGCGTTTGGGAGCGTTTTTGGGGGGATTATAATGGCCGTTCGATTTGGATGGAGGCGCCCGTTTCTAGTGCAGATTTGGAATTGTTTACGGATGCGTCCGGTTCTTGCGGGTATGGGGCGTATTGTCAAGGGCAGTGGAGTGCGGGGCCTTGGCCGGAGGAGTGGAGAGAGGCCGGTTTGCTTGGTAATCTGCAGTAAGCCGGATTGGGACTGATGCACACTGGCGCAATATTAATAGTTTTTGTTTGTGACGCCAATTGCAATGTGCGCAGGTTATAGTCTCAGGGCCCTTTAAGGTGTTGTAACTCACCTACCAGGTTAGGAATGCCAGAGTGGTATAATGTCTCTGTGTAGTAGTAGGTATAGTGTCAACGGTGTCTCCTACCTGGGTACGGCTGGACTCCTGGATCCTGGCTCACTTGCAATAAAATGAGTGTTTCTGGTAGGAGTAATTGAGGGATTTTGGTAATAATGAATGAGATCCAGACTTGTAATAAAGTTCAACTTGTCTTTACTGGTTGCAGCTTTAATCCTTACGAGTTACAGCATTAGTCTTAGGTCCCAGCAGGTATTTGGCAATGTATGGCAGGGATCAATATCTCTTCTGCTCCTATACTATGTGCCTGGAGAATATGGCAGGAATCTGTCTTCTGCTCTGTCTATCTTCTGCTGTGTATGGGACTGACTAGCTGAGGAGGAATTTGGCTTCTCCTGGTCTCTGGATAGTTACTCACAGTTCAGCTCACAGGGAATGGTTCGTCCTGGAGATCTGTAGTTCTGGAGGTGCTGCTTGCTTGTCAACCAGCTGAGGCTGAAGGCTCAGACTGGGGGTGAAGATCTTTGGCCTCAACCGAGACGAGATCCTGGTCTGGGATCCCTATTTCTGGGAGCTCCTACCAACACAGCCTACCCCTAGCCGGGGTGGCTGGTACACTAACTAGAACTTTCCTTCCTCCCCATGAGACAGGACATGGGACAGCCCACTTCTGCTCAAAGAGGGGGGAGCTAGACTGGAATGAACTATTCCAGTCCAGATATACTAAACTGGCTAAGATCCTGTTACATACTGCTGCCACCTGCTGGTGTACATGGAAATTACAGCATAATATATAAAACAGGCCTAGAAAATACATATAGGGTCATCTTCATGTTTGGCGTGGATTCTGGGTCATTCCTACGTTCACTGGGGAGCGCTGAGAGCCTACGTGCGGAGGAACGGAAGGCAATTGGGTTTTCGGCCGGAGGAGTTGCAAGTGCGGTGGATTGGCGTGAGAGGGATGTTGTGGGGTCGGGTGTTGCCGGAGTTTCATGCTTTTGCGGAGTTGGATAGGCCCCCAGACATTTTAGTTTTGCACGTTGGGGGGAACGATTTAGGTGTTCGTCGCTCTAGGGATGTGATACTTGACATCAAACTGGATTTGTTGCGGTTGCTGATTTGTTGGTCGTTTGGTCTGAAGTGGTTGCTAGAAGGTCATGGCGGTTTGCGAGGTCAGTAGATCGAATTAATAAGGCGTGGGCGAAGCTTAATAAGGAGGTTGGTCGTTTTGTCCGTCGTCAGGGCGGATTTGTGGTCCGACATAGGGAATTGGAGGCTGCGTCGCCTCAATTCTTAAAGGCTGATGGTGTGCATCTTAATGATGTGGGTATGGATTTGTGGGCCTCGGGGTTACAGGATGGTCTTGAGACAGCTTTGAGAGTGTGGCAGGATGTCCACAGGTGAGGTGTCTCTTGTGTTCGTTTGTGGCAGGTTAATGGAGGGTCCTGGAAGGCAATACAATGTTTAGGAGGTGCATGACACGTTGGAGCGTGCATCTCATGAGGTTCGTTAAGCTGATGGCTGGGACTCCTGTTTGGGCTAAAATGCCCACAGGGGTGGATGGAGATATAATGTTGGAGGATTTGGTACCTTTGGGTCGGTGACTGCGGCCAAGGGTAAGGTGGAGAGTCAAGTGTAGATAGGAGTGAAGAACGCAGCTTGCTTGGGTTGCCTTCTAGGATCCTTTCGCAATGTGTTGGAAGTTATTGCATTTTATTTATGTGTTTATGTGTTCATTATTATGATCGTTAAAAGAAAGTTGATGAGGAATTTGTTGTTTAATAAACCGGCTGCTACGGCCATTTATACCAAGAAGTTTGTGTCAGAGTGTTATTTGGGAGTGAGGGTATTTGGTGGTTGGTTTGGCAGCTGACGGAATGTGATCTTCCATCCTAGTAAGTCAGGCCGCAGTAAGCACCGGTGCTTTCTCAAACAGCTGATCGGCAGGGGTACCAAGTGTCAGACTCCACAGATCAGATACTAATGACCTATTCAGAGGATAGGTCATCAATATTAAAATTCCAGAAAACCCTTTTAAAGAGGACCTGTCACCTCTCCTGACATGTCTGTTTTAGTAGCTTCATGAATTCCCCACATACTAACAATTCTGGAGCATCTATTCTTATGTCTGTATGATGATGATGATGTCCCATTCCTCTATTATTTCTACTAGACATTATGAATAAATTTCTAGCAGTCTGCAGTAAGGGTACAGAGGGGAGGTAACCAGTTGGGGGGGTGTACCTGCACAGTCTGAAAATGGCAGCACTGATTGGATAGAGTAAGTCTGTGCAGGTACATAATGCAGTATGCCTTTTG
Source organism: Bufo bufo (assembly GCF_905171765.1). NCBI lineage: Eukaryota > Metazoa > Chordata > Amphibia > Anura > Bufonidae > Bufo > Bufo bufo. Next base: position 291,690,298 of record NC_053389.1, read on the forward strand.
TTTCCGATTCTGGCTTCACTTGACTACATTTGACTACGGCTGTATATCAGAACCTTTTTTTTCTATTTGTTTTGGTCAGAAATACACATTTTAGTGCAAACCATATTTCAGTTAAAAAGTGTGATTCATAACATTTATAAGTTATGGTCACACAGAGTTTGTTATGAAGCATTATACTACCATCTACAGGTCACCCACAGAACTGCAGTTTATAGACAAATTACTGTTTATGGTATCTAACAATGCATATTATGAGTATTAAAGGGTTACATTAAGCAATTAGTTGTTAATTCATTTTCTCTGTTGTAGCAGTTAGGATACGACCACATGGTCAGGTTTCCTGATGCAGTTTGGAAGCCAAATTCAGGAGTGGATCATAAAAGGAGAGAAAGTATAGGTAAGTATAGGTAAAGTAAGGACAGATATGACTTCTCTTTTTATGAATTCACTCCTGGTTTTGGCTTCTGAAACTGCACCAGGAAACCTGACCATATGGCTGTACCCTAACTTTTTGGGAAACTAACTAACTTGCATTGATTGTGACTGTATTTTGGACTACGGTAAGTGCTTAACTGTGGTAGATAAGGACTCATAATGGCCATTTAAAAACACTGGTGGTCTCGCAGTTGACCACTGCCCAATTACAAACCCTCAATTTTCCCTTCTAAACACGGATATAAAGATACAGGGAGTGCAGAATTATTAGGCAAGTTGTATTTTTGAGGATTAATTTTATTATTGAACAACAACCATGTTCTCAATGAACCCAAAAAACTCATTAATATCAAAGCTGAATATTTTTGGAAGTAGTTTTTAGTTTGTTTTTAGTTTTAGCTATTTTAGGGGGATATCTGTGTGTGCAGGTGACTATTACTGTGCATAATTATTAGGCAACTTAACAAAAAACAAATATATACCCATTTCAATTATTTATTTTTACCAGTGAAACCAATATAACATCTCAACATTCACAAATATACATTTCTGACATTCAAAAACAAAACAAAAACAAATCAGTGACCAATATAGCCACCTTTCTTTGCAAGGACACTCAAAAGCCTGCCATCCATGGATTCTGTCAGTGTTTTGATCTGTTCACCATCAACATTGCGTGCAGCAGCAACCACAGCCTCCCAGACACTGTTCAGAGAGGTGTACTGTTTTCCCTCCTTGTAAATCTCACATTTGATGATGGACCACAGGTTCTCAATGGGGTTCAGATCAGGTGAACAAGGAGGCCATGTCATTAGATTTTCTTCTTTTATACCCTTTCTTGCCAGCCACGCTGTGGAGTACTTGGACGCGTGTGATGGAGCATTGTCCTGCATGAAAATCATGTTTTTCTTGAAGGATGCAGACTTCTTCCTGTACCACTGCTTGAAGAAGGTGTCTTCCAGAAACTGGCAGTAGGACTGGGAGTTGAGCTTGACTCCATCCTCAACCCGAAAAGGCCCCACAAGCTCATCTTTGATGATACCAGCCCAAACCAGTACTCCACCTCCACCTTGCTGGCGTCTGAGTCGGACTGGAGCTCTCTGCCCTTTACCAATCCAGCCATGGGCCCATCCATCTGGCCCATCAAGACTCACTCTCATTTCATCAGTCCATAAAACCTTAGAAAAATCAGTCTTGAGATATTTCTTGGCCCAGTCTTGACGTTTCAGCTTGTGTGTCTTGTTCAGTGGTGGTCGTCTTTCAGCCTTTCTTACCTTGGCCATGTCTCTGAGTATTGCACACCTTGTGCTTTTGGGCACTCCAGTGATGTTGCAGCTCTGAAATATGGCCAAACTGGTGGCAAGTGGCATCTTGGCAGCTGCACGCTTGACTTTTCTCAGTTCATGGGCAGTTATTTTGCGCCTTGGTTTTTCCGCACGCTTCTTGCGACCCTGTTGACTATTTTGAATGAAACGCTTGATTGTTCGATGATCACGCTTCAGAAGCTTTGCAATTTTAAGAGTGCTGCATCCCTCTGCAAGATATCTCACTATTTTTGACTTTTCTGAGCCTGTCAAGTCCTTCTTTTGACCCATTTTGCCAAAGGAAAGGAAGTTGCCTAATAATTATGCACACCTAATATATAGTGTTGATGTCATTAGACCACACCCCTTCTCATTACAGAGATGCACATCACCTAATATGCTTAATTGGTAGTAGCCTTTCGAGCCTATACAGCTTGGAGTAAGACAACATGCATAAAGAGGATGATGTGGTCAAAATACTCATTTGCCTAATAATTCTGCACGCAGTGTATTTGCCAGAATTTTATCAACTAGACTAGCCCCCCTCATCCCTTCGCTAATACACTCTGACCAGGTCGGCTTTGTTAAAGGCCGGCAAATTCAGGAAAACTCTAGAAGGGTTTTAAACATACTCTCATATCTTCAGAGAAAGAAAACCCCAGCGCTTTTTGTGACGCTTGACGCTGAAAAAGCGTTCGACCGCATCTGCTGGTCCTTTTCCTTCGCGGTTCTCTCTAAGATGGGAATAAGTGGCCCTGTTTTAGCCTCTATCCAAGCACTCTATACAGATCCTTCTGCCAGAGTCTGGGTAAATGGGTCCCTGTCCAAGTCATTTGCCATATCCAACGGGACCAGACAGGGATGCCCCTTCTCCCCTCTCATGTTTATTTTATCTATTGAACCCCTTGCCCAAGCCTTGCGATTAGATAGTAAAGTGTCGGGGGTCCAGATAGCTGATCGCACCCACACTCTGAGCCTATACGCAGACGACGTAATACTCACACTCACTGACCCTTCATCCTCTCTATCCTCAGCCTTAGACATTATCGCCCAATTTGGCCAACTTTCCTATTACAAGCTGAACTCATCTAAATCTCAGGCCGGGGGCTTAAGTCCTCCTTAATATACATCAACACCCTGGCACTTCCCTCAGGTGAGTGGATGGACCCCCAGGCAACAAATACTCTTTTAAACCCTCATCCATGTGATATCTTCACCATTGCATACTTCAGAGCCTATTTGAAACAACATATCAGTATAGGGGATTTGACACGCCCCATGGTATGGTTTGAGTCGATCATTTCTCTCCACCCCACTCCAAGGAAACTAATTTCGCTGATTTACAGTAAGTTGCGCTTACCGCCTACGTTTGCCAAACCACCATTTGTGAGATGTTGGGAAAGGGATCTCAATATAGTTGTCCCGTTTCAATAGCCTGCCCAGACTCCTGAGTTCTCCCCATGGGGCCTCCTGTTGCGTCCGAATTCAGGAAAATAGTTATAAGATCCTCACCAGATGGTATAATACGCCTGACAAAACATCACTATACTCTGAATCTGCTTCGGACGCCTGCTGGAGGTGCCGTGGGGAAAAAGGAACCTTTTTCCACATTTGGTGGACCTGCCCCCGCATTCACAAATGATGGATGGAGATTTTTGCTTGTTCAAACAAGATCTGTGGGACCTCTATACCACCGTCTCCGCAGCTTGCTCTCCTATCCCTCTCTCTAGATGAGCATGTGGTGAAACCGCCATATGTTTTTGCGCAAATGCTAATGGCCGCCCGCCTTTTGCTTCCCAAGCATTGGCTACAATCCCAGGTTCCAACCATGGATGATTGGATCCAAAAAATGGACCAAATCCATAGGTTTGAAGAACTTTCTTCTTGGGAAATGCGATCTCATGACACTTTCCACAAAAAATGGCTCCCCTGGTCAAGGTTCAGAAACCCCCAACAGTAGGACCCCCAACAGTAGGTTGGACTCCTAGCTTACTACACTTTGACCCCTGACTCAGTGGATGTACTCTTGCCATAGATGATCTTCCCTTGGTCGGCCTCCTACCTTGGTGGTCGCTAGGGATGGGAGTATACTCTGAGCTTCAGACTATCATACACAGAGACCAGACTCTCACTCCTCTTGGTCTGTGCTCTGACAAGGGGTATTCCCTAACTTACGCCTTCGTGTTTGTCTGCCACTCCTCCGGGTTGTATTGACTTTGTTCATTAACATGCTCTTGTCTCTTCCATAACCTCGCCTTACTTGATTATGCAATGTTTTAGGTGTTCAAAATGTGAATCTCGAACCCATACTGTATCATTTGCTTATTCGCAAAGTACTCTTTTTTCTTTGTAATCAGACAGGCCTGCGTGCCTATACCTTGTTTCCTTGTTACCCCCTGTTTATTATTGGAAATACCAATAAAAATATAATTTAATAATAATAAATCCCAGGCCATGCCCCTAAACCTTACCCCCTCAACAATTAAACCCCTCCAAGAAAAATTTATGTTAGATTGGCAATCTGACCAAATCCAATATTTGGGCATTAACCTCACCTCCTCAATCCATAAACTATATCTAGCCAATTACCCTCCTTTACTGAAGAAAGACCTGGAACAATATAATAAGTTCGAAATTTCCTGGCTTGGTAGACTGGCTACTTTCCAGATATTTGCTCTACCTAAACTTCTCTACCTTTTCAGAGTTCTCCCTATAAAGCTTCCAGTGTCATACTTTTCTCAGTGCAATAAATTATTAATCTCCTTTCTCTGGCGGGGTAAAAAAACCAGAATTGCTACAAAAATCCTGCAGGTCAGGAAACAATTAGGTGTCTATGATTATTATCTGGCGACACAAATAGCCCAGCTGGAGAGCTGGTGGAGGATGGACCTTTCCAAACAATGGACTCATATTGACTCCTCGGAAATCGCAGGAGGTAACCTTAGAGCATTATTGATAGCCTCTCTAGGGAAGTCATTTGTTAAACCAAGCCTATCCTTCCTGGCCTCCAATGCCTTAGATTGTTGGATTAAGTACCACACTCTCACGGTCAATGGAACTCTTCCTTCTCGGGGCCCTATCCCCTTAGCTGTACTAGATCACCTCATCCCGGATTTAGGAGTGGCGGCTTGGAGTCAATATGGTATCACAGAAACTGTACAACTATTTCAAAAGAATAGCTTAGTTACCTTTGAAAGTCTTCACCTTACCTTTAAAGTCCCCAATGTAGACTTTTACAAATATCTTAGGATAAGACACTACCTAGGGGAAAACCCATCCTTTCCTGCAATTAACGGACGGATATTAGAGATGTGGTCATCACCAAAACAGACTATTAAAACCCTTCGTCCCTTGTACTCTCAGCTTAATTGTAAAGACACTTTCACTTTGACTGCACCGTTGCTATCTTGGGAACAAGATCTAAAAGCAAAGTTTACACCTTTACAATGGCAGACAGCTTTTAAGTTTGTCTCAAAAAATATTACCTGTGTAACTCATTATGAATCATTTGTCAAAACCACATTAAAGTGGTATTTCACCCCTGAAAGGCTGCATCTCATATACCCGTCCGTTTCCCCCCTTTGTTGGAGGAAATGCGGACACAGAGGCACGTTGTTCCATGTCCTGTGGGATTGCCCAATAGTCAAATCCTTTTGGATAGAAGTCTTCACCCTAATCGCGCAGTTCTTGGGTCCACAACCAACTCTGTGCTCCCCCTCCCCCTCGTTGGCATTGCTTATGATTGGAATCTCTGACATACCCGTAGCATGTAGGGGTTTGGTTTGTCATATCCTCCTATCAGCTAAACTAGCCATCACCTCAAAGTGGAAATCCCTGCACCCGCCTACAATATTAGAAGTAATCCAAAGGGTTAATAGAACCTGTCTCTTTGAACAAATTATGGCTTCTGCATCTAGTAATGCCTCCTGCAATACCACAAAATATGAGAAAACATGGAGATTATGGAAATCCTCCAGACATATGTCCACCTCATAATTTTCACAGCTAAAGCAAGGCTTATAACCTACAACCTATACCCTTGTACTCCCCCCCTCGCTCTTCTTCCCCTCCCCTATTGGTACACCTTGAGGAATTGCTGATACATTTTGTTTTATTATTTGTCATTTGATTTATCAATTGCTTTTATCCTTGTTTTGGACTCCCCTGTTTGGGAGATTTAATTCTAAGCATGCCTGTGCTCACCTGCGTGTGTTGTACAGCATTACTTGCCTTTATGATATACTTCAATAAAAAAAATTATTGACTCTAAAAAAAAACACTGGTGGATATGTTGGCACTATTGGTGGAGTAGTTGTGGATGATACAGAGGTAGCAGTTGTACCTGGCCCCTAGTGTCTGAGGAGTCCCAAAGGCCCCTCTGTCATAAAATAAGGTAGCATTACAAATGGGACATCATGAAAGGCAAGAGATCTGTGCAACATATTTGCAATGGGTCCCAGGAGCTTCACGTTATGCTTCTAGGCACTGTAAAAGCAACAATAAACAAAGGAATAATCAAATTATTGCAAAAAGCTATACAAGTGCATAAAACTCAAAGCAGTTTGTCTTCATCTAGGTCTGCAGTGACATCTAGGGGATGATGTTGGTAAAGGTTATGGTTAGGTAGATCATAATGTCTTCATGTTCTCATGCTTGGCAGCGCTCCAATATACAGCATTTTAGTTTCTACAATGCTTTTATTGTGAAGGCAATACAATTTCAGTGTCAAGTTACACACAGGTACCTTTTCAAACACGATTGGACAGATGACAAATCAAGGTGTGACTTCATTCATGTACCTTCATCATCTGGGTCAGTAACATCACAAAGATACCACATTTGTATAGTTTTAATACTGAAAAAAATCAAAAACTGTAGATTTTTTTTTTCTTTTTATTGACATATTCTGACCCCCATAACTTTTTTATATTTCTGTCTACGGATCTGTGTAAAGCCTCATTTTTTTGTGGGGCAATCTATACTTTTCAGTGATACTATTTTGGTGTGCATGACATTTTGATCACTTTTTTTTTTTTTAAATGGCAAATTGAACATTTTGAATTTTTTTCCATTACGCTGTTTGCTGTATAGGATACATCTTTTTACAGTACGGGCGTTTTCAGATGCAGTGATGCATATGATGCCTTTTTTTATTGTTTATTTTTCATTTTTTATTTATAACTTTTATATAAAAAAATATATTTTTTGAGTAAGTAAACCTAGATGACTATAACAAGCAATCATTAGATGGCCAGTTGTATACTGTGATGGATATTTAGCTATCAAAGAAGAACGCATTCACCATATTCCAATGTAGTGCTGCCACCTGTAGGTCTGTATTGGAATATACCGGTGATAGGCATCGGAGCCTCAAGCAGGCTCCGAGCTATCACTGGAATATAACAGCTTCCCCGATCTCAGTCAGGGAGGCTGTTACTGGTACGGGAGTACGCTACTACTGCATTTTCACCGCTCAGATACTGTAGTCACTCAGTGGCTATACAAAATTTTTAAAAACAGCCAATTGCTAAAGTATTCAAATCCAGGTGCTGGTTTGAAAAATGTTGAATATTTTTTATGGGACAACCCCTATAATTGAGATGTACAGCCTTTGGCGACAGTTGGTCGAATTTGTTTCAAAATTCAATGCTAATTAATTTTTTTACAATATCTTTGTAACAGTTACAGATCCATTTTACAGATCCAGTCCTCCGAATCCTTTGCATAAATATAGCTAAATGATCAAATTCACCACTAGAGGGAGCGCAGGTACTTACTGCATACTTTTACTACTTTTAGGAAAAAAGTACTCACACTAGTGATGTTAATAGCAGGGTAATTCATTTTATTAGCAGTGCCTTTATTCATAAGCTTACTTGCCCCGGACCACGAGACCAGCACTCAACTTTACTTACAGCATGTGGACCAGTATTCACTTTCTCAGTTCACTCCTATGAGATGCTCAATGTGAGGCTCTTAGACATGAATACAAAAAGGGACTTTTGAAAAAAATAAAAAATAATAATCCAGCTCAGTGATGTCCAGCACTTTTTTTAATCATATGCAGGGACCCTGTCTAATTCAGTGTGAACTAGCAAACAAGAAATCCAGATCAGCACATTTAAAAAAAAACAATCCAAGTTAAGTCAAAGGGGTTGTCTCCCTTCAGCAAATGGCATTTATCAGGTAGAGAAATTGTGATTGTCCATATTGCTTCCTTTGCTGGCTTTATTTATTTTTCCATCAAATTATACACTAGGTTACGACTAGTGCTGAGCGAAACATTCGAAGTGGAATTTGGTCCGAAGTTTAGGAATCCAAATTTCCTCTTGCTTCTTGCAACAAATCTTTTTTTTCCTAAAATGGCGGATGCACGTGTTACAAAGTGGTAAGAAGACTGGGAACGCGAAATCACCCATAATGCCATGCAGCCAGCCAATCCGCAGATAGCCATCCCCTGTGATGTCACAGTTCTATAAAACCCTCATCCCGGTCGGTCTCCGCCATTGTCCTATGAGCTGAGTATAGGGAGAGACGTGGCAAGCGATCATGCACTAGGGACAGTGTTGCTGAAAACGATTAATAGAAGAATATTGGAGAGGGAGAGTGCAGGGAGACTTATGCTGCGTCAGTGTTATTTATTTATTCCTACATTTATTTATTTCTACATCAGCCATAAAAGAAATTCCAGTGGCGTTGCTAGGGCTGGTGTCACCCGCTGCGGTAGAAAATGGTGTCACCCTTCCCCCCGAAGCAATAATTTTTTTTGCCATATATGGGGGCTATGATGGTGCTACTGCCATAGGGGGCATCCGTTAGCTCAGCAGACCCCCCCTAGCAGTCAGATCCTGGTCTCGGGAGGGGCACTTCCAGATTATTTTCTGTCCGCCGCCACAAAACAATGGTGCTTATAGAACAGACTACACAGTGTAGCGGTATACTTTATATTGTGTGGCACAGTGTAGGTTATATGTGTATAACAAACATATTTCACATGAAAACTTACAGTTACTTGGCTTGACCCTTGGGGATCTCGGACACCACTTCAACACTTGGCCGGGGGCTCGGCGGAGCTGATGTGTTTTATCCTAATGACAAAGATTTCATAATAAGGATTTGGAGAAGGGGCAGAGGGATAGCAGAGCAGGGAGAGGCTGGTGCTGCTACTAGGGGGTCATACCATGGGGGAGTAATAAAGCCCACCATAATGCCCCCCCAGTAGAAATAATTCTCCTTATAATGTGACAGTGCAAAAAATACCCCCTTGTAATGCCCCCAGTTGAGCTAATGTCCCCATAGTGCCCCCATAATGTCCCAGTATAAAATACCCCTATATAGTGCCCCCAGTAAATTCCCCCATAGTGCTCCTCTCACCCCTTCCTGCTAGTGCCCCCCATAATGTACCAGTATAAAATACCCCATATATAGTGCCCCAGTAGATGCCCTCAGTGTCCAGCCTCTGATAGGCTGCCGGTATAGTGTCCCCCATAATGACCCCCAATAATGTGCCAGTAAGTGTCCACATAGATGCCCCCCCATCTTGTGCCAGTATCAAGTGCCTCTCTCCTCCCCCCCACATGTCCCAGTATCATAGTGCCATCTCCCCCCAATGTGCCAGTATCAAGTGCCTCTCTCCTTCCCACCCCCATGTGCCAGTATCATAGTACTTCTCTCTTTCCCCCCCCATGTCCCAGTATCATAGTGCCATCTCCCCCCCCCCCAAAAAAAAGTGCCAGTATCAAGTGCCTCTCTCCCCCCCATGTGCCAGTATCATAGTGCCATCTCCCCCCCAAAAGTGCCAGTATCAAGTGCCTCTCTCCTCCCCCCATGTCCCAGTATCATAGTGCCACCCCCCCCCCCCCCAAAAAAAGTGCCAATATCAAGTGTCTCTCTCCTCCCCCCATGTGCCAGTATCAAGTGCCTCTCTCCTTCCCCCATGTGCCAGTATCATAGTGCCATCTCCCCCCCAATGTGCCAGTATCATAGTGCCATCTCCCCCCAATGTGCCAGTGTCAAGTGCCTCTCTCTTCCCCCCCATGTCCCAGTATCATAGTGCCATTTCCCCCCCGTCAAAGTGCCAGTATCAAGTGCCTCTCTCCTTCCCCCCATGTGCCAGTATCATAGTGCCAACCCCCCCATGTGCCAGTATCAAGTGCCTCTGTCTTCCCCCCCATGTCCCAGTATCATAGTGCCATCTCTCCCCCCCCCCAAAGTGCTAGTATCAAGTGCCTCTCTTCTTCCCCCATATGCCAGTATCATAGTGCCAACCCCCCCATGTGCCAGTATCAGGTGCCAACCACCCCCCCCATGTGCCAGTATCATAGTGCTTCTCTCTTCCCCCCCATGTCCCAGTATCATAGTGCCATTCCCCCCCCCCCCCCCCCAAAAAAAGTGCCAGTATCAAGTGCCTCTTTCCCCCCCATGTGCCAGTATCATAGTGCCATCTCCCCCCCAAAAAAGTGCCAGTATCAAGTGCCTCTCTCCTCCCCCCCATGTCCCAGTATCATAGTGCCACCCCCCCCCCCAAAAGAGTTCCAGTATCAAGTGCCTCTCTCCTCCCCCTGTGCCAGTATCAAGTGCCTCTCTCCTTCCCCCATGTGCCAGTATCATAGTGCCATCTCCCCCCCCCCAATGTGCCAATATCAAGTGCCTTTCTCCTTCCCACCCCCCATGTGCCAGTATCATAGTGCCAACCCCCCCCCCATGTGCCAGTATCAAGTGCCTCTCTCTTCCCCCCCATGTCCCAGTATCATAGTGCCATCTCCCCCCCCCCCCCAAAGGGCCAGTATCAAGTGCCTCTCTCCTTCCCCCATGTGCCAGTATCATAGTGCCATTTCCCCCCCCAATGTGCCAATATCAAGTGCCTTTCTCCTTCCCACCCCCCATGTGCCAGTATCATAGTGCCAACCCCCCCATGTGCCAGTATCAAGTGCCTCTCTCTTCCCCCCCATGTCCCAGTATCATAGTGCCATCTCCCCCCCCCCCCAAAGTGCCAGTATCAAGTGCCTCTCTCCTTCCCCCCATGTGCCAGTATCATAGTGCCAACCCCCCCATGTGCCAGTATCAGGTGCCAACCCCCCTCCCCCCATGTGCCAGTATCAGATGCCTCTCTCCTTCCCCCCATGTGCCAGTACCATAGTGCCAACCCCCCCCATGTGCCAGTATCAGGTGCCAACCCCCCTCCCCATGTGCCAGTATCAAGTGCCTCCCGCTCCCCCCATGGCAGTAACAGTTGGGTATTAAAAAAAAAAAACTTGTACTTACCTCCATGTCAGCGATGCAGCCTCTGCCTGTGTCCCGCCCTGTATGTCCATATATGGAGTCAGTGCTTGTGTATTCTAATTTAGCCTGTATTCCAGAAAAGTTTCTGCTGGGATTTGAACCCATGACCTTCTGTTTTAGAGGCAAACCACCTAACCACACAGCCATAAGAGCTGCATTGCCACTGACAGAAAAATGATGAGACTTCTACTGTTATAGCTGGCTAAGTGTACATCTATACACATGACAGCTTCCCTAACACACCCAGCACTGCTATATCTCTATATGACAGCTGTCCCAGCACACTCAGCTCTGCTATATCTCTATATATGATAGCTGCCCCAGCACACCCAGCTCTGCTACATCTAATACACATGACAGCTGCACCAGCACACTCAGCTCTATTATATCTCTATATATGACAGCTGCCCCAGCAAACCCAGCTCTGCTACATCTATACACATGACAGCTGCCCAAACACACCCAGCACTGCTATATCTCTATATGACAGCTGTCCCAGCACACTCAGCTCTGCTATTTATCTATATATGATAGCTGTCCCAGCACACCCAGCTATGCTACATCTAATACACATGACAGCTGTCCCAGCACACTCAGCTTTACTATATCTCTATATATGACAGCTGCCCCAGCACACCCAGCTCTGCTACATCTATATATCTCTAAGTATTGCTATACAGTAGATAGATATATAGAGATATAGTAGAGCTGAGTGTGCTGGGGCAGCTGTCATGTGTATGGATGTAGCAGAGCTGGGTGTGCTGGTGCAGCTGTCATGTGTATTAGATGTAGCAGAGCTGGGTGTGCTGTACAGTAGATAGATAAGTATTGCTATACAGTAGATAGATATATAGAGATATAGTAGAGCTGAGTGTGCTGGGGCAGCTATCATATATAGAGATATAGCAGAGCTGAGTGTGCTGGGACAGCTGTCATATAGAGATATAGCAGTGCTGGGTGTGTTTGGGCAGCTGTCATGTGTATAGATGTAGCAGAGCTGGGTTTGCTGGGGCAGCTGTCATATATAGAGATATAGCAGAGCTGAGTGTGCTGGTGCAGCTGTAATGTGCATTAGATGTAGCAGAGCTGGGTGTGCTGGGGCAGCTATCATATATAGAGATATAGCAGAGCTCAGTGTGCTGGGACAGCTGTCATATAGAGATATAGCAGTGCTGGGTGTGTTAGGGCAGCTGTCATGTGTATAGATGTACACTTAGCCAGCTATAACAGTAGAAGTCTCATATTTTCAGTCAGTGGTAATGCAGCTCTTAGTAGAAGTCTCATATTTTTCAGTCAGTGGTAATGCAGCTCTTATGGCTGTGTGGGTAAATGCTTTGCCTCTGATACAGAAGGTTGTGGGTTCGAATCCCAGACACATCTTACCCTCTCCTGAGGTCGGCAATACAAATGACTATACCTGGGATTCGTAAATGCCGGCCCTGCTGGTGTCACCCGGTGCGGCTTGCAACGCCACTGTGTAATTCAATACCAATAAGATAGAAGCCTTAATTATTCCACTGCCAGTGTGCCAACCAATATCATCTAGTCTGCACCCCTTAGAGGGGATAAGTCTTAATGATGACCATCCTCCTCTTTTGCTGACTTTACTTCTTCCAAATCAACCTTCAAAGTCTCCATGTCCTAGAGAAGTCAGCAAGATGCAGAGAGGAGGAGCAGGAGGTTCCTGATGGCATATTCTCATTGATATTAGATGATGTGGAAAAGGAGGAAAAGCAGATGGCAGAAGAATGGCTCCCACTTGTAGGGCAGGAGAGCACTGGGGTTGGAGAAGTGGGTATGCCAGAGCTGATTAATATTCTGTGCTTACTGTCAAATAACCTGCAGGAGATTTCAGGCAAGAACAGCAATAATCTGCATATTGTGCCCCCACCGAATCAGCCAAATCCCATACCAGCAACAGCCCCTGTTTAAGGTGCCGTGCGGCCATTAACAATGAAGAAGGACTATGCAGTGCAGTTTTCTTTTCTTTATTTATTTATTTTCTTTATTAAATGAAAGGAAGCTTCACCACAGCATGGCGGCAACCCGCCCGCAGCACGGCCACTCCATGTGGCCGTACTCTAAGGCAGAGTGGCCTGGAGTACCTGATTTATAGCGATTCATGCCAAATTAATTAAAAACAAATTTCTCGGCCAACTTCAGCAAAGTTGCCGAAACAAATTTATAGGATCTGCTGCACATGCATGCCTATGTGCGCTCTTACGGTCCCAACTACCAGAGAGTCCATACCTTTTTCCTATAGTGTGCACGCATGACCACCAATGCTGGTGGTCATAACCCCTGGATACAAGCAGTGTATAATGTGATGGAAAAATTAATCCAGCCAGCAAAGGAGGCAATATGGATACTAATAATACATTAGTAGGTGCCTTGTATTAACTTTCTATACATGATAAATGCCACTTGCTGAAGTGAGACAAACCCTTTAAGGCTACTTTCACACTAGCGTTTGGGTGTCCGCTTGTGAGCTCCGTTTGAAGGGGCTCACAAGCGTCCCCGAACGCATCCGTACTGCCCTAATGCATTCTGAGTGGACGCGGATCCGCTCAGAATGCATCAGTCTGGCAGCGTTCAGCCTCCGCTCCGCTCAGCAAGCGGACACCTGAACACTGCTTGCAGCGTTCGTGTCTGCCTGGCCGTGCGGAGGCAAACGGATCCGTCCAGACTTACAATGTAAGTCAATGGGGACGGATCCGTTTGAAGATGACACTATATGGCTCAATCTTCAAACGGATCCGTCCCCCATTGACTTTCAATGTAAAGTCTGGACGGATCCGTTCAGGCTACTTTCACACTTAGAATTTTTTTTCAACTATAATGCAGACGGTTCCGTCTGAACGGATCCCAAGTCTGCATTATATGAGCGGATCCGTCTGGGCAGACATCAGACGGATCCGCTCTGAACGGTAGTGTGAAAGTAGCCTAAGGCATATAGAAAAATCCATGTAATACAAACAAAAGATACAAATACTTTTGCATTTCAAACACTTGAGTTCTTAAAAGGGTTTTCCAAGATTCCTAGTGTGGAGAGAATCGGGTTCGGACTGCTGTATCTGAACACGATTAGTTTCAAAACTTCATTTATAATATGCGCTCTGTACTGCAGTAAAATGTATGGGCTCCTATGAGGCCTTCTTCTTCTAGCCACAAGTAACTTGAGACTTGCTTAGTCTCGTGCCTGTGACGTTACAGTTCAGTTTTGTGCATACATTACTGTTTCAAAGTCTGAAGCTGAACTCGGCTTCGTGAATGAGGCACAAACCCAAGTTTGGCTTTGGCTTTAGAGACAGTAATGTACGCACAGAACCGAACTGTAACGTCACAGGCACGAGACTAAGCAAGTCTTGAGTTAATTGTGGCGAGAAGAAGGCCTCAGCGGAGCCCATACATTTTACTGCGGTACGCAGTGCATATTTTAAACAAAGTTTTTAAATGAAATGGGTTCAGATAGAGCAGTCCGAACCCAATTCGCTTTAATACTGATGAGCTATCCTCAGGATAGGTCATTGGTACCTGATCAGTAGGAGTCCGACATCCGGGATCGATCAGCTGTTTGAGAAGGCAGCAGCACTCGCGGTGGAGCCAGATGTCAGTGTATGTAGACACTGCACAAATCGTACAATTTGGCACATCTAGTTCTTGATAAATCCTCTGCCCCTTGCGAAACAAGGGGGCATGACTTACCAGAAAAGGGCCGGGGCCTAAGATGCTTTATTTAGCACCAAAATTGCTCCACAGTTCTGGTGTAAAATTCTATCTTAAACTAAGCCAACCAGTAGTTGGTATAGAGTTAGACAAAACTGTCTAGACATTCGCCACATTGGGGGAGATTTATCAAAACTGGTGTAAAGGAAAACTGGCTTAGTTGCCCATAGCAACTAATCAGATTCCACCTTTCATTTTTCAGTGCTCCTGTGGAAAATGAAAGGTGGAATCTGATTGGTTGATATGGGCAACTAAGCCAGATTTTCTCTAGACCAGTTTTGATAAATCTCCCCCATTTATTATCAAGCCTAATGTACTGTGATACATCTGGTGCAGGTCTGGACAGCCTGTCTAATTTTACACCATTTATAGAATTAGTAAATCTGGGACACTGTGTGCAAACCGCACCAGGAAGAAAATGCCACAAATATCACAGATGCAAAAAGAAAAACGGCCAGACAAAATTCACGAATGTAAGGACCTCAAAGCAGTGGGGACAGAAGCCTCTTCCATTCACACTGTTAAATCTCACTTCTCCTTCTTCTTTCAGTCACTTAGCAGAGATGGGATGGTCGTAATACCAGGAGATGAAAGCATGGAATGCGTTAGTGCAGATAATCGGTGAGCGCCACTCCTAGATAAACACTCACTCACTTATAACCCGCTCAGCCTTTACAAGACAGATGAACTTGTTCTGTTCAGAAAGAAAATCCCCCAGAGGAAACTGCTAAGAGAGACATAAAGAAGACATTGGTTCTGCCAAGGCAGGGAGGCTTCATCCTCAGGAATGATAACAGCCTTTTTATCACTTGATGACACACTTTGCCGCTCCTCGTCGGCACCGCTTGTCTCTGTTATCCATATCTGGAGGAGTGTTTTCATGGTTCTTCTACATCTGCTTTACTTTAGAAGACGATGAAACTGTTACAAGGATTTTTTTTTTTTCAAATTACTGGAGAAATCAGAGAACAGTTAACCAAATTTTGAAGCTGGGAAGGAAAGTGTGTTGTCACAGACTTTAAAGGGGTTGTCCAGAATTTACTAAATGATGGCCTATCCTCAAGATAGGCCATCACTAGCTGATCAGCAAGGGTCCAACTCTCTGCAGGCGAGTCGACATGACTATTTTTTTCGTCATGTATAATGGAACCAGACTGAACCGTTATTTGTCCCCATAGACATGTATTAGGACGGAACAAAATGGAATGCCTCTTAAAGGCTTCTGTTTTGCATTCCGTCCTAAATTCCCTTATATTCTGTTATAACTCTGTTATTAAAGAACCTATAACAGAATTCTATAACGCAAATGCAAACCCGCCCTTAAAGGGTTGTTCAACCCTGGGGGCCTTTCAGGCAGACTCCCCACCACCACCCAGTATAGCTGGACCTGCATACAAAATTATACTAACCTGATCCCCACCGCTGGTTTCCGTTTTCTTCGCTCCCCGTGCAGCCAATGAATGGCCACAGCGGTGACGTGTCCCTCATGCATCATGTGACCCAGTGAGTGGTCAGCTAAACAGCCTGGACTCCAGACTGATACACTGTACCAGTGAGGTGTGCAATGGGCACCTCTCCCTAGGCCCCTCTATATAACGCGTCCAAGGTGTAGGAAATGCCAAGTGGTATGTTGCGGCCTAAAATGTCTCTTTATGTGTGTCTGGTCCCCAGGCTTTGGCTCCGAAGCAATAAATAAAGGGAATAATTGAGGGATAAAAAAATAACTTGAGTCCAGACCTTGAGATGAAGTTCAATGGCAGCTTTACTTTGCATAAACGTTCTCCAAAACGGTTTTACAGGCTTTGTCTTGGTTCCAGCAGGCTTTAGCATAAAACTGGCAGGCAAACTCCACTCTACTACATCTGTTTCTCTCTGAATCTGATGTACTGACAGGCTGGCTGTATAACTCAGCTTCTTCTGTATGCTGCACTTAACTTTGTAGTCTGACTATAGGTTATGCCAGGGAACTTTCCTCCTGGCTCCTGAGGCTTCAAGCTTTGGCCTCCATTGCCAGCAGAGCTTAAGGTGCTCTGGCTGGCGTGGGCATGTCCAGCAGAGACGTCCCCCGCACACCCTTCCCCTAGTTGGGGGTAAACTAGACTGGAACTAACTGGTCCCCACCTTTCCTGCAGGAAATAGGGCTAGCCCACTTCTCCACAGAGGGGGGTTAGAATGGAATGGAAAGATCCATTCTACCTAAGTACAGCTCTGCTGTGTTTGCTGCCACCCGCTGGTGAACCAGCCACAGTACATGAACAATTACATAACATTATTATAAATGCACAGTGTTGAGGGACCTGGAAATAAATGCATAAGATGACATGAGGTTAGCCCAATAAGGACAGTAGCAGGGTGTAGGAGTGGCAACACCACTCGGGAGTGTTACAGATGCATGTAGTAGCAGCCGACAGGGTCGTAGTCAAAGGCTCATGGGCCCCCCTTCCCTCAGTGCTTTGTGGCCAAGGGCAGGGAAGCACATTGCCTTTGTGCTGTCTGAGGCAAAAAATTGAAAAGACACCCCCCCATGCCAATTTCTTGACCTAACCCCTTCCCTCCAGCCAGAGATGTATCTTGAAGATTCGTGTCCCCAGTGCAAAATCTACCTTTTCATTTATACAGAGATTAAGCTTTATACATAAAACCGGAAAAAATTATGGAAAATAGAAGTACTGCAGTTGTGAGCACAAAATGTAGTTAGATACATGTACATGTCTGTACTTAAAGAGGACCTTTCACTAGAATAAAACATCTAAACTAACTATACAGACATGTAGAGCGGCGCACAGGCATCCCCCTGCACTTACTATTATACCTGGGCGCCGCTCCGTTCTCCCGTTATAGCCTCCGGTATCTTCATAGTTAGGCTCCACCCAGGGGAACCTGCCCGCGTCTCATTCTCCCATGCTGTAGCGCTGGCCAATCGCAGCGCTCCGCTCATAGCCTGAGAGGCTTTTCTTTCTCTCAGGCTATGAGCTGAGCGCTGCGAGTGGCCAGCGCTACAGCATGGGAGAATGAGACGCCGGCAGGTTCCCCTGGGTGGAGCCTAACTATGAAGATACCGGAGGCTATACCGGGAGAACGGAGCGGCGCCCAGGGATAATAGTAAGTGCAGGGGGATCCCTGGTCGCCGCTCTACATGTCTGTATAGTTAGTTTAGATGTTTTATTCTAGTGAAAGGTCCTCTTCAAAGGGGTTCTGAATATTTTTCTTTCTGATGATTTATCATCTGGATAGATCATCAGCATCTTATCGGTGGGGGTCTGATATCCAGGACCCCCGATGATCAGCTGTTTGAGAAGGCAGTGCTGATACTGCAGCACCACCCCATCTCCTTTTACCACAGGCCCAGTGACATCTCGACTACTATCATTGGTCTGGGCGCGGCTAAGCTCCATTCAGGGTTTAGTCGCGCCCAGACCAATGATACTAGTCGAGATATCACTGGGCATGTGGTAAACAGAGAGAAGACCGGGGCACTACTGGAGTGCCGCTGCCTTCTCAAACAGCTCATGGGCCGAGCTCTCATGTGTCGGGATCCCACCGATCAGATGCTAATGATCTATCCAGAGGACAGATCATCAGAAAGAAAAAACTGTAGAACCTCTATAACTGTAACCACCGAGTACCTGCTGTTTTACACAGAAGACATCCAGAAGTATTTTCCATGATTGGCGATTGCGGACATTTAACCCCACCGAGGCAGTTGTCAATTGTGACCACGGCATTTGAGCGGTGAAATTCCAGTTTTATAATACCTAAAAATAAATTATAATATATAAAATAAACATAAAAAATGAGGTCATAAAAAACTTATGAGGTCAGAATTTCGTCGATACAAAGAAAATAATTTTTTCGGCTTTTATTTTTTTCAAGTAAAAAAATATTTCAAAAACTATATAAATGTGGTATCGCCAGGCTCGGACTTGCCCACAGGGGTACTGGTGAATCCCCCAGTGGGCCCCAGAGCAAGGTGGGCCTCTAGTCTACCACCCCCTGCACCAGTGGCACATAACACAGTAGACTTACTTCACTACATACATATATTCAAGTACAGCACCAGGGCCGGCGTCAGCACCCGGGCCCACTGCTCCTAGGGGGCACACTCAGGTCTATGCGGAAGATCGCTGTACGGGGAATCCCCCAGTGCTACTGAAGATATATGGCTATGTCCATATATGGAGTAAGTGCTATGAACATAATGGGGGTATCCACAAGCATTATCAGTATGGTTGGGGACACCCAGTGTATTTAAGTCTAATTTAGCCTATATTTCTGAAATGTTTCTGCCAGGATTTTACCTCACAACTAGAGTTGAGCGGACACCTGGATGTTCGGGTTTGGCCGAACTTCGGAAAAAAGTTCGAGTTCGGGTCCGGAACTTGACCCGAACTTGACACCGAACCCATTGAAGTCAATGGGGACCCGAACTTTTGAGCACTAAAATGGCCGTAAAAATGTCATGGAAAGGGCTAGAGGGCTGCAAATGGCGTCAAAATGTGGTTAAGAGCATGGCACGTAAAAATAAAAAAATAAAAAAATCTTGATCTAGGAGGACCAGGTCCATATGAAGTAGGAGGTTGAGGAGGCGGTGGATGTGGCGGTGGAGGAGGAGGAGGTAGCCTACACTGCTTTTTGTTTTAAAATTTATTTTTAGTTTTTTAAATTAGGGTACACCCCAAAACATTGGGAAATATAACCCTCCAGTCGTGCTAAACACACGCTCAGACAATACACCGCCTGCAGGGCAGGCCAGCACCTTCAAAGCGTAAAGGGCAAGCTCAGGCCATGTGCCCAATTTGGAGACCCAGTAGTTGCAGGGGCTGACCCCTGTCAGTCAGTTCGTGTAGCGTGTGCACACTTACTGCCCCACCATGTCGCACGTCCCCGTGATGTTCACCATCCAATTTGATATCTGCTCTATCAACTTTCGATGTTCTTTTATGCGCCTACCATGGTGATCACGGGTGGCGGGGAATCAGGGTTCCAGGCCAGAGAGGGAATGTGAGAAAGAGAGACCACATCCAAGGGAGGATTCATTTTTTCAAATTTAAAATGTGAGTTGAAATATGGGAGAAATTATTAAAGCATAAAAGTGTGACAACTTTTCAAAGTTTAAGCATTGAATGAAAGGATGTGGTGCGCATTAATTACTGAATAATTTATTAAATTTTATTCCCTGTCACCTATTGTAACGGTCACGTCCACACACACACAGGGGGAAGGATAGTGACCACTGCGCTCCACTCTCACCCCTGGCCCTGGCTACTTGCCTCACGAGTCCTGATGACAGGGGACAACTGGACGACAGTCCCTAACTTAGGATACGTGCAGGGAAGACAGACAAGACAAAATACGGAACATGAACGGACCGGGTCAGAATCAAGAGAGATACGCAGTACAAAGGGTTAAGCAAAGAATGGTCAGGAGAAGCCGGGGTCAAATACCAGGAGAGTAGAGAAGTACAAGAGGAGTTCTAAGAGAGTAGTCAGGTCGGAGCCGAGGTCACAATAGACGGATGCACAGTACAGGAGGAGCAGGCAAAGGATCGTCAGGGAACGGAATCAGGTGAGTATTCAGTAGTCCAACAAATAGCCAGTAGTGATGAGCGGCAGGTGCCATATTCGATTTCGACGAAATTCGCGAATATTCGATAGAATATTCGTTTTATATTCGTCGAAATCGAATATTCGTCATTATTCTTGTTATCGCGATTAATATGCGATTTAAATAATCGCGTATTGCGATTTTAACTTAAAGGCTACTCTCCTATTGAAATAGCAATGCGATTAATTCAAGTTTATAATAATCGAATTTCGATTTTAACTTAGCACTGCTATATTCCATATTCGTTAATTCTAGCTTAATATGGAATATAGCAGTGCTAAGTTAAAATCTAAATTCGATTATTCTAACTTGAATTTTTTTTTTTATTGTTATATTTTTTTCTTTCCCACTTCCCTAAAGTTGTTCTTACCTGTCCTTTGGATTCCTGGCTTCCTGGCTGCTCCAGTCAGTGCCCGTTGCCGCTTCTGCCGACTTCCGTGCTCATGGAGCGTCCCCATCACCATGGGAACGTCTCCATATACTAGAATGTACTGTCGGATTTGAGAATTACGTGAAAAAAAAAATCAAGTTATAATAATCGAATTTTGATTTTAACTTAGCACTGCTATATTTAATTCTAGCCTAATATGGAATATAGCAGTGCTAAGTTAAAATCGAAATTTGATTATTATAACTTGAATTAATCGAATTGCGATTTCAACTTGGACCTGGTTTACTATGGTTGGCTTGGTAGAATTAGCGAATATGACGAATGTATTCGTCATATTCCACAAAACGAAGATAACAAAGTATTCTGCATCTTCGTTTTAGCTACCTATTCATCAACTTCGCTAATTCTAGCAATCATATAGGAAAGTTTACTATAGAGACAGCTAAGTTTAATTCGCTATGCGATTATATTACTTTGCTTTTTTTATAAATAGAATAATTATAATAATTATCAGGTATTATAATTATACCTGTTTATGGGCCATGACAGCCACATAAAGTCTAGGGAATGCAGGTCAGCATGCAAGCCAAGTACACTCTATTCTATAAAGAACCTACCATTAGCCATTTGGCTCCAGGAGAAGTATATGGTGGGCTCAGCATGCATGTTGGTACTTGCATCCCTGGATCCGATGAAAGCTGTAATGGCACCGGACGGGGTTTAAAAGCAGAGTGTACTTGGCTTGCATGCTGACCTGCATTCCCTGGACTTTATGTGGCTGTCATGGCCCATAAACAGGTAGGAACAAGAGTTAGGGACCACTCAAATGAGACGACCTTGACGCGGTGAGTGGCTTATTACGCTTTGGCCAAAATGTACACCAATGTCTTATCCAGCATGGAGGGCAGAGTGCTGGATGTAGTGTGCGATCACATTTGCATTTTCCGTTTGTATATGTATTTCGCCATAGTGATCTGCACCTACAGGCAGGTTGTGCGGGCTCAACCCCCCACATTTTTTCTTTTTCTTTGTAGCATATATTGGAGGCGTGGCGATCTCTTTTGAGTCAAGCACACCTGACCAGTCAATCTGTCCTGGAGGCTGGTTTTAAAGTCAGTATAAAAACTGAGTCTGCTTATAAAGAACCTACCATTAGCCATTTGGCTCCAGGAGAAGTATATGGTGGGCTCAGCATGCATGTTGGTACTTGCATCCCTGGATCCGATGAAAGCTGTAATGGCACCGGACGGGGTTAAAAGCAGAGTGTACTTGGCTTGCAATGCTGACCTGCATTCCCTGGACTTTATGTGGCTGTCATGGCCCATAAACAGGTAGGAACAAGAGTTAGGGACCACTCAAATGAGACGACCTTGACGCGGTGAGTGGCTTATTACGCTTTGGCCAAAATGTACACCAATGTCTCATCCAGCATGGAGGGCAGAGTGCTGGATGTAGTGTGCGATCACATTTGCATTTTCCGATTATAATTATTCTATTTTTTTTTTTTTAAAAGCAGTCATATAATCGCATAGCGAATTAAACTTAGCTGTCTCTATAGTAAACTTTCCTATATGATTGCTAGATATATGGGTTGCCTTGATTCTGTAGTTTGCAGAAACACCCCCATATGTGGTCCTAAACTATTGTTTGGCCAAACGGGAGGACATAGAAGGAGGGGGAACGCAATATGGGTTTTGGAAGGCAGATTTTGCAGGACTGTTTTTTTTTATACCATGTCCCATTTCAAGCCCCCCGTTGCACCCCTAGAATAGAAATTCCAAAAAAGTGACTCCATCTAAGAAAGTACACCCCTCAAGGTATTCAAAACTGGGTTTACAAACTTTGTTAACCCTTTAGGTGTTCCACAAGAGTTAATGGCAGATGGAGAAACAATTTTGGAATTTCAATGTTTTGGACAATTTTCCATTTTAACCCTTACTTTATTACTGGAAAAAATGGGTTAACTGCCAAACAAAACCTCGATATGGGTTGCCCTGATTCTGTAGTTTGCAGAAGACACCCCATATGTGGTTGTAAACTACTATTTGGATAAACGGTAGGACATAAAAGAAGGGGAACGCCATAGGGTTTTTGGAAGGCAGATTTTGCTGTACTGGTTTATTTACACCATGTACCCTTTCAAGCCCCCTGCTGCACCCCTAGAGTAGAAACTCCATAAAAGTGACCCCATCTAGGAAACTACGGGATAAGGAGGTTGTTGTTTTGGGACTATTTTAGGGTAAATATGATTTTTGGTTGCTCTATATTACACTTTTTTGAGGCAAGGTAACAAAAAATTGAAATTCTAAAATGTTTCTACATTCGCCATTAAGTTTTGTGGAACACCTAAAGGGTTAACAAAGTTTGTAAAGTAACTTTTGAATACCTTGAGGGGTGTAGTTTCTTAGATGGGGTCACTTTTTTGGAGTTTCTAGTCTAGGCTACATCAGGGGGGCTTCTAATGGGACATGGTGTAAATAAACCAGTCCATCAAAATCTGCCTTCCAGAAACCATATGGCGTTCCTTCGTTTCTATGCCCTGCCGTGAGGCTATATAGCCATTTACGACCACATATGGGGTGTTTCTGCAAACTACAGAATCAGGGCAATAAATAAATATTTTGTTTTGTTTGGCTGTTAACCCTTGCTTTATTACCGGAAGAAAAGGATTCACCGTTTTGGCACCGTTTATTTTATATTTTAACGCTGTTCATCCGAGGGGTTTGGTGAAATGTTATTTTTATAGGGCAGATTCTTACGGATGCGGTGATACCTAATATGTCTACATTTTAAAATGTATTTAGATTTTACACTATATTATCATTTTAGGAACACAAAAAAAAATTATTTTAGTATCTCCAGAGCTACAGGTTTTTTTTTTTTGTCGGGCGACTATCTAATGTAGAGGCTCATTTTTTGCGGATGAGATGCGTTTTTTTGGGAACTAATTGGGGTGCATATGACATTTTGATCGCTCGTTATTACACTTTTTGTGATGTTAGGTGACAAGAAAATGGCTTTTTTATTACACTTTTTTTGTTTGTTTTTTTTAACGCTGTTCATCTGGGGGGGTTGGGTTAAATGTTATTTTTATAGGGCAGATTCTTACGGACGCAGAGATACCTAATATGTCTACTTTTTTTTTATTTATTTAGATTTTACACTATATTATCATTTGAGGAACAAAAAAAAATTATTTTAGTATCTCCATAGCCTGGGAGCTACAGTTTTATTTTTTTTTGTTGGTTGACTGTCTAATGTAGGGGCTCATTTTTGCGGGATGAGATGGCGGTTTGATTGGCACTATTTGGGGGTGCATATGACTTTTTAATGGCTTGTTATTACACTTTTTGGGATCCAAGGTGACAATAAAAATGGCTTTTTTTACATAGTTTTTATTAGATTTTTTTACGGCGTTTATCGAGGGGCTAGTTTATGGGGTATTTTTATAGAGAAGATTTTTACGGGCGCGGCGATGCCCAATATGTATGGCTCTCAGACTTTGGAGACACTAAGCAGGCATCCTCAACTGCGGCCCTCCAGATGTTGTAAAACTACAATTCCCAACATGCCCTGCTGATAGCTGTAGGTTGTCTGGGCATGCTGGGAGTTGTAGTTTTACAACATCTGGAGGGCCGCAGTTTGAGGATGCCTGCACTAAAACGAATATTTTTTTGGGGAAAAAATTTCCATGTCTCCAAAGTCTGAGAGCCATAGTTTTTTATGTTCTCTAGGGGACTGTTGGGGATTATAAAAATTTAGTACACCATGGAAGTGTGATACTCCCTGAAGCAATCGATAACGCAGAGGCCCGGATGATCGGGGCAAGTGTCACATTGAGTGGTCGTGTCCTTCCGTATCCCCCTCTTGTGACACACTCTGCATCCTTTTTGGGTTCGTCCCTTCTTTCCAGTATGGGGGACCACACCTGGAAAATGTTGGCCAGGGACGATCCGGGCGCCTCCAATTCCCGAGGTACTCCGGCCTGCTCTTTCCCGGTCTGAAAAAATCAGGTCCTTGAGGACTGCCTCATAGAATTGGAGGAATGTCCCTGTGCTGCCAGCGCTTCAGGATAGTACAAAACTTTGTACAAGGCACACCTGTACCAAGTAGACCGCAACTTTTTTGTACCATGCCCGGGTTTTGCGCATAGCATTATATGGCTTGAGGACTTGATCAGAGAGATCAACTCATCCCATATACCAATTGTAGTCGACGATACAATCAGGCTTGAGGGACCCTCGCACATAGACGGGGGTGGTGCTGTTACCGTGGATTGTGGACAGTATAAGGACATCTCTCTTGTCCTTATACCTGACCAGCAACAGGTTTCCACTGGTAAGGGCACGGGTCTCACCCCTGGGGATAGGCAACTGGAGGGGGTGGTCAGAGAGGCCGCACTGATTTTTCCGCACGGTCCCACAAACGGACGTGGATCTGGCGGCAAGGGACCTGAACAAGGGAATGCTAGTATAAAAGTTATTCACGTACAAGTGGTAACCCTTATCTAGCAGTGGGTGCATAAGGTCCCACACGAGTTTCCCGCTAACACCAGAGTGGGGGGGACATTCTGGGGGTTCAATACGGGAATCTTGCCCCTCGTACACACGAAATTTGTAAGTGTACCCTGAGGTACTCTCACAAATTTTGTACATTTTCACGTCATACCTCACCCGCTTAGTGGGAATGTATTGGCGGAAACTGAGTCTCCCCTTAAAAGCAACGAGAGACTCATCAACCGCGACCTCCCTTCCAGGTACGTAGGCCTGCGCAAATTTGGCCCCAAAGTGATCGATGTCCGGCCGTATCTTATACAGACGGTCATAGGCAGGATCACCTTGGGGGGGACATGCTGCATTATTTGCATAATGCAGGCATTTCCGGATGACCTCAAACCGGGGGCGTGTCATGGCCATACTGTAGAGTGGGGTCTGGTAGAGGACGTCCCCACTGCAGTATTGCCTGACACTCAGTTTTTGCACTAGACCCATGTGCAGCACGAGGCCCCAAAAGTCCTCATCTCGGCTGCAATGACCGGCGTCCAGCCACCGGGTCTAGCTAAAAAGGAGGCCGGGTGCTGAGCAACGAACTGTTGGGCGTACAGGTTCGTCTGCTCCACCATCAGATTCACAAATGGGTCACTGGGAAAAAAAAAAGTCAATTTCAGTGAAGCCCACTGTGGGAATCTGGATTCCTGGATTGCCAACAAAATCCAGAATCTCGGGCTCAAAATCCACTGGGGGACACCAGCTAAGTTCACCAGTAGAGGGCTCCGGTGGGCTTATTTGGTGGGCCGGGAAACCAGTACGAGCCCCAGGGCTGCTCGTACTGGTGTGGGCCACAGGGTCCCTAGCATGTGGGGCCCCTGTCTCCGCCGCCTTGGGGGCTCATCGTCATCAGATGAGGATGAGGAGGATGCGGATGACAAGAGGAACGTGGGGTCATCCTCATCCTCACTGGGGCTCTCGGAGTCGGAGAGCATATGGGCATATGCCTCCTTCACCGAGAACATCCGGCGGGCTATGGGTATGTGTGTGTGCATGTGTATGTGTGTGCGTGTAAAACTTTATTGTATGTGCGTGTGTCTGGGGGCACGGGTGTTCAGGTACTAAAAAGCTAAAGTAAAAAAAAAATGGACAAGTGTTAGAAAAAAATAAAAGTTCAAACTTGCTGATCAGCGGTACATGCGCTAACAGTGGCCGGACGCTAAGATTGCCGGCCACAGTCAGCGCACGCAAAAAAAAAAGTGGTGGGGGCGAAGGGGGGCAAGTGCAGCACTCCTGGGTGGGTCTAAGTGCTGTGGACCCCAACCACCAGAAACACTGAATAAGTTTTTTTTTTCCCCCTAACTCTCCCTTCTATCCCTGCCTAATCGTGCCTCTCCCTCACTGACCCTAACCTACCTGGAGGGTGTTGGGTGCAGGAGGGTGATGGGTGCCGACAGGGGGGTCACAGGAGCTGGTGCAGAACGGTCCTCACAGTGCAGGAGCAGCAGCATGAAGAGGAGGGGAGAGAGGAGCGCCGGGGGTTTGAATCTCCCTCCTCTCTCCCAGCACCAATCAGCACCGAGGACAGCACCACCGCCCCTAAATGCTCAGACTGTGCTTGGTGGTGTATAATCACACACCAATTACCGTCCTTTTCCGGTTCATCGGGTTACCGTCATAAGTCCTTAAGGGGTTAACCGGCCTACTAGGTATAGCAGTAGTACTATACACCCAAAAATCTGTTAATTTCACCCGAAAAAGTAAATGACAATTTTTTTATTTTTTTTTACCGGTCCACTAGGTATAGCAGTGGTACTATACACACCAAAATTGGTAAATTTCCCCCTAAAATGTAAATGACAATTTTTTATTTTTTTTAACGGGCCTACTAGGTATAGCAGTGGTACTATACACCCAAAAATTTGTTAATTTCACCAGAAAAGGCAAATGACAATTTTTTTTTTTTTTGTTTAACCTGTCTACTAGGTATAGCAGTGGTATACCGGATCCGCAAAACACATACGGACGTCTGAATGGAGCCTTACAAGGGGGTGATCAATGACAAAGGGGTGATCACCCCATATAGACTCCCTGATCACCCCCCTGTCATTGATCACCCCCCTGTAAGGCTCCATTCAGACGTCCGTATGTGTTTTGCGGATCCGCGGCATCCGCGGCATCCGCAAAACACATACGGACGTCTGAATGGAGCCTTACAGGGGGGTGATCAATGACAGGGGGGTGATCACCCCATATAGACTCCCTGATCACCCCCCTGTCATTGGATCACCCCCCTGTAAGGCTCCATTCAGACGTCCGTATGTGTTTTTGCGGATCCGCGGATCCGCGGCATCCGCAAAACACATACGGACGTCTGAATGGAGCCTTACAGGGGGGGGTGATCAATGACAAGGGGGTGATCACCCCATATAGACTCTCTGATCACCCCCCTGTCATTGATCGCCCCCCTGTAAGGCTCCATTCAGATGTCCGTATGTGTTTTGCGGATCCACGGATCCGCAAAAACACATATGGACGTCTGAATGGAGCCTTACAGGGGGGTGATCACCCCATATAGACTCCCTGATCACCCCCCTATCATTGATCACCCCCCTGTAAGGCTTCATTCAGACATCCGAATGTGTTTTGCGGATCCGCGGATCCGTGGATCCACGGATCCACGGATCCGCAAAACACATTCGGACGTCTGAATGAAGCCTTACAGGGGGGTGATCAATGACAGGGGGTGATCACCCCATTAAGACTCCCTGATCACCCCCCTGTAAGGCTCCATTCAGACGTCTGTATGTGTTTTATGGATCCGCGGATCTGCAAAACACATACGGATGTCTGAATGGAGCCTTACAGGGGGGTGATCACCCCATATAGACTCCCTGATCACCCCCCTGTCATTGATCACCCCCTGTCATTGATCACCCCCTGTAAGGCTCCATTCAGACGTCCGTATGTGTTTTATGGATCCGCGGATCCGAAAAACACATACGGACGTCTGAATGGAGCCTTACAGGGGGTGATCACCCCATATAGACTCCCTGATCATCCCCTGTCATTGATCACCCCCTGTCATTGATCACCCCCCTGTAAGGCTCCATTCAGACGCCGTATGTGTTTTGCGGATCCGCGAATATGAGACTTTGTAAGAGAAAAAAATATATAAAAATCATTTTCCGCTAACTTGTACCAAAAAATAATAATTCTAGGAACTCACCATGCCCCTCACGGAATACCTTGGGGTGTCTTCTTTCCAAAATAGGGTCACTTGTGGGGTATTTATACTGCCCTGGCACTTTAGGGTACCTAAAGCGTGATAAGTAGTTTGGAATCCAAATGCGTAAAATATGCCCTGTGAAATCGTAAAGATTCTCATTGGAATTTGGGCCCCTTTGCGCACCTAGGCTACAAAAAAGTGTCACACATGTGGTATCGCCATACTCAGGAGAAGTAGGGGAATGTGTTTTTGGGTGTCATTTTACATATACCCATGCTGGGTGAGAGAAATATCTTGGTCAAATGCCAACTTTGTATAAAAAAATGGGAAAAGTTGTCTTTTGCCAAGATATTTCTCTCACCCAGCATGGGTATATGTAAAATGACACCCCAAAACACATTCCCCAACTTCTCCTGAATACGGCGATACCAGATGTGTGACACTTTTTTGCAGCCTAGGTGGGCAAAGGGGCCCATATTCCAAAGAGCACCTTTAGGATTTTTACAGGTCATTTACCTACTTACCACACATTAGGGCCCCTGGAAAATGCCAGGGCAGTATAACTACCCCACAAGTGACCCCATTTTGGAAAGAAGACACCCCAAGGTATTCCGTGAGGGGCATGGCGAGTTCCTAGAATTTTTTATTTTTTGTCACAAGTTAGTGGAAAATGATGATTTTTTTTTTTTTTTTTTTTTTTCATACAAAGTCTGATATTCCACTAACTTGTGACAAAAAATAAAAACTTCCATGAACTCACTATGCCCATCAGCGAATACCTTGGGGTCTCTTCTTTCCAAAATGGGGTCACTTGTGGGGTAGTTATACTGCCCTGGCATTCTAGGGGCCCAAATGTGTGGTAAGGAGTTTGAATTCAAATTCTGTAAAAAATGACCAGTGAAATCCGAAAGGTGCTCTTTGGAATATGGGCCCCTTTGCCCACCTAGGCTGCAAAAAAGTGTCACACATCTGGTATCTCCGTACTCAGGAGAAGTTGGGGAATGTGTTTTGGGTGTCATTTTACATATACCCATGCTGGGTGAGAGAAAGATCTGGCAAAAGACAACTTTTCCCATTTTTTTTATACAAAGTTGGCATTTGACCAAGATATTTATCTCACCCAGCATGGGTATATGTAAAAAGTCACCCCAAAACACATTCCTCAACTTCTCCTGAATACAGAGATACCAGATGTGTGACACTTTTTTTCAGCCTAGGTGGGCAAAGGGGCCCATATTCCAAAGAGCACCTTTCGGATTTCACAGGTCATTTTTTACAGAATTTGATTTCAAACTCCTTACCACACATTTGGGCCCCTAGAATGCCAGGGCAGTATAACTACCCCACAAGTGACCCTATTTTGGAAAGAAGAGACCCCAAGGTATTTCGTGATGGGCATAGTGAGTTCATAGAATTTTTTATTTTTTGTCACAAGTTAGTGGAATATGAGACTTTGTAAGAAAAAAATAAAAATAAAAAAAAATCATCATTTTCCGCTAACTTGTGACAAAAAAATAAAAAGTTCTATGAACTCACTATGCCCATCAGCGAATACCTTAGGGTGTGTACTTTCCGAAATGGGGTCATTTGTGGGGTGTTTGTACTGTCTGGGCATTGTAGAACCTCAGGAAACATGACAGGTGCTCAGAAAGTCAGAGCTGCTTCAAAAAGCGGAAATTCACATTTTTGTACCATAGTTTGTAAACGCTATAACTTTTACCCAAACCATTTTTTTTTTACCCAAACATTTTTTTTTTATCAAAGACATGTAGAACAATAAATTTAGAGAAAAATTTATATATGGATGTCGTTTTTTTTGCAAAATTTTACAACTGAAAGTGAAAAATGTCATTTTTTGCAAAAAAATCGTTAAATTTCGATTAATAACAAAAAAAGTAAAAATGTCAGCAGCAATGAAATACCACCAAATAAAAGCTCTATTAGTGAGAAGAAAAGGAGGTAAAATTCATTTGGGTGGTAAGTTGCATGACCGAACAATAAACGGTGAAAGTAGTGTAGGTCAGAAGTGTAAAAAGTGGCCTGGTCTTTCAGGGTGTTTAAGCACTGGGGGCTGAGGTGGTTAAAGGGCTTCGGTCACCCCCAAAACCCTTTTTTTTTTTTTTGGGCTTGTTAAAATCCTTTTATAACGACTGGTCCCTACATAAGGCTCTTACCTTTGGCTGTGGCTTATTTTCCTTAAAAAACAATCTTTTAAAATATGCAAATCACTTCACTACCAGCAAGTAGGGCGTCTACTTGCTGGTAGCAGCCGCAAAAACCGCCCCCTCCTCTTGTTGATTGACAGGGCCAGCGAGCGCTCTCCTCCTCCGGCTGGCCCTGTCATCATTTCAAATCCGCGCCTGTCTTCAGTCGGTGCAGGAGCTCTGAGAGAAGGAAGCTCGCCTCCTCAGCACTCCATCAGTGCACCTGCGCCAATGACATCACCGAAAGAGAAGACGTCATCAGCGCAGGCGCACTGAGGGAGAGCCTCCTTCTCTCAGAGCGCCTGCGCCGAATGAAGACAGGCGCGGGATTTGAAATGCTGACAGGGCCAGCCGGAGGAGGAGAGCGCTCGCTGGCCCTGTCAATCAACAGGACGAGGGGGCGTTTTTTTGCGATGGCTACCAGCAAGTAGACGCCCTACTTGCTGGTAGTGAAGTGATTTGCATATTTTAAAAGATTGTTTTTTAAGGAAAAGAAGCCACAGCCAAAGGTAGGAGCCCTATGTAGGGAATAGTCGTTATAAAAGGATTTTAACAAGCTCAAAAAAAAAAAAAAAGGGTTTTGGGGGTGACAGAAGCCCTTTAAGTTTTTATAATAGCAATTTGCATATACTCCAGAATGTTATGAAGAGTGATCAGATGAATTGCATAGTCCTACTTTGCCATGAAAATTAACTTAATCCCAAAAAAAACTTTCCACTGCATTTCATTGCTGTCATTAAAGGACCTGCTGAGATAATTTCAGTAATCGTCTTGTTAAGTCAGGTGAGAATGTTGACGAGCACAAGGCTGGAGATCATTATGTCAGGCTGATTGGGTTAAAATGGCAGACTTGACATATTAAAAGGAGGGTGATGCTTGAAATCATTGTTCTTCCATTGTTAACCATGGTGACCTGCAAAGAAACGAGTGCAGCCATCATTGCGTTGCATAAAAATGGCTTCACAGGCAAGGATATTGTGGCTACTAAGATTGCACCTCAATCAACAATTTATAGGATCATCAAGAACTTCAAGGAAAGAGGTTCAATTCTTGTTAAGAAAGCTTCAGGGCATCCAAGAAAGTCCAGCAAATGCCACGATTGTCTCCTAAAGATCAGCTGCGGGATCAGAGTGCCACCAGTGCAGAGCTTGCTCAGGAATGGCAGCAGGCAGGTGTGAGCGCATCTGCACGCACAGTGAGGCGAAGACTTTTGGAAGATGGCCTGGTGTCAAGAAGGGCAGCAAAGAAGCCACTTCTCTCCAAAAAAACATCAGGGACAGATTGATCTTCTGCAGAAAGTATGGTGAATGGACTGCTGAGGACTGGGGCAAAGTCATATTCTCCGATGAAGCCTCTTTCCAATTGTTTGGGGCATCTGGAAAAAGGCTTGTCCGGAGAAGAAAAGGTGAGTGCTAACATCAGTCCTGTGTCATGCCAACAGTGAAGCATCCTGAGACCATTCATGTGTGGGGTTGCTTCTCATCCAAGGGAGTGGGCTCACTCACAATTTTGCCCAAAAACACAGCCATGAATAAAGAATGGTACGAAAACACCCTCCAACAGCAACTTCTTCCAACAATCCAATTTGGTGAATCACAGTTTGGTGAAGAACAATGTATTTTCCAGCACGATAAGGCAAAAGTGATAACTAAGTGGCTCGGGGACCAAAACGTTGACATTTTGGGTCCATGGCCTGGAAACTCCCCAGATTTTAATCCCATTGAGAACTTGTGGTCAATCCTCAAGAGGCGGGTGGACAAAAAAAAACCCACTAATTCTGACAAACTCCAAGAAGTGATTATGAAAGAATGGGTTGCTATCAGTCAGGAATTGGCCCAGAAGTTGATTGAGAGCATTCCCAGTCGAATTGCAGAGGTCCTGAAAAAGAAGGGCCAACACTGCAAATACTGGCTCTTTGCATAAATGTCATGTAATTGTCGATAAAAGCCTTTGAAACGTATGAAGTGTGTGTAATTATATTTCACTACATCACAGAAACAACTGAAACAAAGATCTAAAAGCAGTTTAGCAGCAAACTTTGTGAAAACTAATATTTTTGTCATTCTCAAAACTTTTGGCCACGACTGTACACCCAAAAATTTGTTAATTTTACCATAAAATGTAACTGACAATTTTTTTATTTTTTTTTACCGGTCTACTAGGTATAGCAGTGGTACTATACACCCAAATATTGGTGTATTTCACCCGAAAATTTAAATGACAAAGTAGTGAAATGATATAAAATAAAACACGTATAAAAAAAAATAATGGATTTTTGGTTTTAATTTAATTTAGTAAAATTAAGGTACACTCCAAAAAAGTGTGAAATATCCAAAATACATAAATGAGCAATTGCGCTGCAGTATAACAATGGCTGCTTAGTGCCGGTATACATGTCTATTCTGCACAAGGTACGGACAAGTCCTGAGGGATCCATGCCTGGTTCATTTTAATGAACGTGAGCTTGTCCACATTGGCTGTGGACAGGCGGCTGCGCTTGTCTGTGATGACGCCTTGTCTGTGATGACGCCCCCTGCCGTGCTAAACACACGTTCAGATAATACACTGGCTGCAGGGCAGGCCAGCACCTCCAAGGCGTAAAGGGCAAGCTCAGGCCATGTGCCCAATTTGGAGACCCAGAAGTGGATGGGGCAGACTCGTCATTCAGTACGTGTAGGCGTGTGCACACATACTGCTCCACCATGTTGCTGAAATGCTTCCTCCTGCTAAGACGTTCCATATCAGCTGGTGGTGCTGGTTGCTGTGGCGTGCAGACAAAGCTTTTCCACATTTTGGCCATTCTAACCCTGCCTTCTGAGGTGCTGGGCGGTGCCCCAGCTGCGTTGGAGACCTCTTCCTCGTCCTCTGCCTTCGCCTTGTGCTTCCACTGTGCCCCCGCTGTCAGGTGGGAATGCCACCAGCAGTGCGTCTACCAGCGTGCTCTTGTACTCGCGCATCTTACGATTACGCTCCAGTGACGGAATTAAGGACGGTACGTGGTCCTTGTAACGGGGATCCAGCAGCGTGGCCACCCAGTAATCAGCACAAGTTAGAATGTGGGCAACTCGGCGGTCGTTGCGGAGACACTGCAGCATGTAATCGCTCATGTGTGCCAGGCTGCCCAGAGGCAACGAAAAGCTGTCCTCTGTAGGAGGTGTATCGTCTGTGTCCTCTGTATAACCCCATTCACGCACCAGTGATGGCCATGAGCTAGTCTGGGTGCCACCCTGCTGTGAACATGGTTCCTCCTCCTCCATCTCTTCCTCCTTATCCTCCACCTCCTCATCCTCCAGAACTGTGCCCTGGCTGGACAATTGTGTACCTTGGGTTTGTGGGTGCAGGAACCCACCCTCGGAGCCACTTGGGAATGACTGGCCGGAAACCCTACGAAATGATCCCTCTTCCTCCTCCTCCTCCTGTGCCACATCCTCTTCCATCATCGCCAGGAGCGTTTTTTCAAGGAGGCATAGAAGTGGGATAGTAATGCTGAGAACGGCGTTATCGGCACTGGCCATGTTGGTGGAGTACTCGAAACAGTGCAACATGGAACACAGGTCTCGCATGAAGGCCCAGTCATTGGTGGTGAAGTAATGCTGTTCCACCGAGCGACTCACCCGTGCGTGCTGCAGCTGAAACTCCACTATAGCCTGCTGCTGCTTGCACAGTCTGGCCAGCATGTTCAAGGTGGAGTTCCACCTTATGGGCATGTCGCATATGAGGCTGTGAGCGGGAAGGCCGAAGTTATGCTGCAGCGCTGACAGGCGAGCAGCAGCAGGGGGAGAACGCCGAAAGCGCGCACAGACGGCCCGCACTTTATGCAGCAGCTCTGACATATCGGGGTAATTTTTAAGCAATCTCTGCACCACCAAATTCAGCACATGCACCAGGCAAGGGATGTGCGTCAAACCGGCTACTCCCAGAGCTGCTATGAGATTTCGCCCATTATCGCACACCACCATACCGGGCTTGAGGCTGACTGGCACAAACCACTCATCGGTCTGTTGTTCAAGGTCCGTCCACAGCTCCTGCGCGGTGTGGGGTTTGTCCCCCAAACAGATAAGTTTTAAAACTGCTTGCTGTCGTTTACCCCTGGCTGTGCTGAAGTTGGTGGTGAAGGTGTTACGCTGACCGGATGAGGAGCTGGTAGAGGATGAGGAAGCAGAGGTGGAGGAGGAAGCAACAGGAGGCAAACTGAAGCGCCCTGCAATCCTCGGTGGTGGAAGGACATGCGCCAAACTGCTATCCGCCTCAGGCCCAGCCGCCACTGCATTTACCCAGTGTGCTGTTATGGAGATATATAACGGCCCTGACCGTTCTTATACTGGTCCACGTATCCGTAGTCAGGTGCACCTTGCCACAGATGGCGTTGCGCAGTGCACACCTGATTTTGTCCCCTACTTGATTGTGAAAGGAAGGGATGGCTTGCCTTGAAAAGTTGTGGCTGCTGGGTACGACGTACTGTGGGACAGCCACTGCCATAAGGCCTTTAAAACTATCCGTATCTACCAGACGGAATGACAGCATTTCAAAGGCCTGTAATTTAGAAATGCTGGCATTCAGGGCTAGGGATCGCGGGTGGGTAGGGGGGTTATGGAGAGCTGAACGCTTCCGTGGGACATTGTGGAGATGCTTGGTGACCCAGATTTTGGTGTTGCTGGCAGATCCTCTGTTTGCGGGGTGGCAGGTGGCACTGTCACTCCAGAGGTGGATGAAGAGGCCGCGACTTCAGCAGAAGAGGAAGCAGGAGGAGCCAGAGACCTTTCTTGGTTTTTGAGGTGTCTACTCCACTGCAGCTCGTGCTTTGCACTTAAATGCCTGGTGTAACGGTCACGTCCACACACACACAGGGGGAAGGGTAGTGACCACTGCGCTCCACCCTCACCCCTGGCCCTGCCTACTTGCCTCACGAGTCCTGATGACAGGGGACAACTGGACGGCAGTCCCTAACTTAGGATATGTGCAGGGAAGACAGACAAGACAAAATACGGAACATGAACGGACCGGGTCAGAACCAAGAGAGCTACGCAGTACAACGGATTAAGCAAAGAATGGTCAGAAGAAGCCGGGGTCAAATACCAGGAGAGTAGCGAAGTACAAGAGGAGTCCTAAGAGAGTAGTCAGGTGGGAGCCGAGGTCACAATACCAGGATGTATGCGCAGTACAGGAGGAGCAGGCAGAGGATCGTCAGGGAACTGGATCAGGTAAATATTCAGTAGTCCAACAAATAGCCAGGAACCTAGAAATTAACAGGCAACCTGTAGCCAGCAGGCTGCCTGTATTTATAGTGGGGAGTGAGGGTCATGTGACGTGGCCAGCGTCACATGACCGACAGACCAACCAGTCGAGCACCGAGTGATCAGCTCGGCGCTCAAGGCAGACTAGGAGCAGGGAGCCACCCAGCCAGCAAAGCCGCCCTGGGAATGAGGTCAAACACAGAACCTCATTCCAAAAGCTAAGCAACAGTTCTGCGGGCAATGGGGGACCGAGTGCACCTTCGGAACCCCGTGACACCTGGTCATGCAGGTTGTGCTCAGGTTGAGAACATTTATGCCTCGCCGGACGGTGGGTGCAGTTACACAGACACAAATTATGCAGTGGGTCAGGATATGTGTATAAACGTCTATGGTTTTTGTTCGTGACACTAATTGCAGCGTGCGCAGGGTACTGTCGCAGGGCCCTTTAAGGTGTTACAACTCCCGTACCAGGTTAGGAATGCCAGAGTGGTGTAATGTCTCTGTGTGGTAGCAGTAATAGTGTTAACGGTGTCTCCTACCTTGGTACGGCTGGACTCCTGGATCCTGGCTCACTTGCAATAAAATGAGTGTTGCTAGTAGGAGTAATTGAGGAACTTGGTAGCAATGAATGAGATCCAGACTTGGAATATAATTCAAACTGGTCTTTACTTGATGCAGCAGTAATCCATGAGAGATACAGCAATAGTCTTGGGTCCCAGCAGGTATTGGCAATATGTGGCAGGAATTACTATCTTCTGCTCTGTCTATCTTCTGCTGTGTATGGGACTAACTAGCTGAGGAGGAATTTTGCTTCTCCTGGTCTCTGGACGGTACTCACAGTTATGCTCACAGGGTATGGTTCTTCCTGGAGTTCTGGAGGTGGCTGCTTGCTTTCTACCAGCTGAAGCTGAAGGCTCAGGCTCAGTGGCGTTGCAAGGGGGGTGCGGTGGGTGCGGGCCGCACCGGGTGACACCAGTCTGATGGGGTGTCACCCGCTGGCCGCCGGAGTTCTCCTTACTTACTTGCAAGCACGTCAGCCTGGCCGTCATGTGGTGAAGAAGGTGTGACTGCCTGGTGAGTGGCGCCGCGGCGGCTGCACTGCAGGAGCAGCCAGCAGGCCCAGGACTCGGGTCTGGAGCTAATGGATTGGGTGGTGAGTCACGTGACAGCAGTGACTCACTCACTCACGCAGCCAGCCAGACCTGCCACTGCCGCGCCTGAGGGAGGAGGAGGTGTGGTAGGTAGCGCAGAGAGCGCATATTGACTTTTTATTTCGATGATTTCATTTAATACCCCAGTCCCCATTATAGTATTTATTATATTTAGGGGGGGCGGGGGGTTGGTGTCTACATCTCTCCAGGTCCAGCCAGGTTAAAGCTTGAACGCAAGGTGGAAATGCACTTTAATGCTCCATGACTCATGGAGCAGTAAAGTGCATTTCCTGGAAATACTGCAAACTACATAATGGAGGGTAGTGCGGGGGCAAATTACCTAGTGGGGGGGCAAATTACATAATGGAGGGCAGTGTGGGAGGCAAATTACTTAGTGGGGGGCAAATTACTTAATGTGAGGCAGTGTGGGAGGGGGGAATATTACTTAAAGGGGTTCTGCACTTTGTTTTAACTGATGATCTATCCTCTGGATAGATCATCAGCATCTAATTGGCGGGGGTCCGACACCCGGGACCCCCGCCGATCAGCTGTTTGAGAAGGCAGCGGCGCAATAGCAGCGCCGCAGCCTTCTCACTGTTTACCGCTGGCCCAGTGACATCACGACTAGTATCAACTGGCCTGGGTGCGTCTAAGCTCCATTCAAGTGAACAGAGCTTAGCCCCGCCCAGGCCAGTTGATACTAGTTATGACGTCACTGGGCCAGCGGTAAACAGTGAGAAGGCCGCGGCGCTGCTATAGCGCTGCTGCCTGTGACGTCACTGGGCCAGCGGTAAACAGTGAGAAGGCCGCGGCGCTGCTATAGCGCTGCTGCCTTCTTAAACAGCTGAACGGCAGGGGTCCCGCATGTCGGACCCCCGCTGATCAGATGCTGATGATCTATCCAGAGGATAGATCATCAGTTAAAACAAAGTGCAGAACCCCTTTAATGTGGGGCAGTGTAGGGGGGCATATTACTTAATGTGGGGCAGTGTAGGGGGGCATATTACTTAATGTGGGGCAGTGTAGGGGGGCATATTACTTAATGTGGGACAGTGTAGGGGGGCATATTACTTAATGTGGGGCAGTGTGGGGGCATATTAATGTGGGGCAGAGTAGGGGGCAGTATTACTAATTATGGCATTCTAGAAGGGACTATGAGGAGCACTATTACTATGGGGGCACTATTATTTCTTCAGGATAGTATTTGGGGGTATTGGGGAGCACAGCGAGCCGCAGGATAACACTGTGAGGACTCCAGGTTGGGGGATGATGATAGAAAAGTGAGGACACTAAGATGTTCGTGTGTCACACTCTGCAGAGACGAGACGCGGCTGAAAGAAGTGTCTGGACCAAATGGAGAAGATGATGACAGAGAAGATCTACATCGGAGGAGACGTCACCTGGGAGGCCCTGGATGTGAGAGGTATGTGCTGCTGTATAGTATTTATGTATGTGTACCATGTATATGGTGTATTTATGTGTATTGGATATATATGGTGTACGTGTCGTGACGCCGCACGTCCGCCGTTGAGCAGGGAACCTGTTCTCAAAAATTTTAATCTGACCCCCCCCCCTGTTGTCGATCTGCCTGCAGCACCCCCAACCCCCCAAAAAAATCCCCCCCTCCTGTTGGTAATCTGTCTGCTTAGCCCTCCCACCCTCCACGTTAGCGGTCTGTTTACTATCCAAAACCCTCCCCCCCGCATTACCGCTTGGGTCAGTCAGCAGGCTCAGTGAAGGACGTGAAGGGATGTGTAGTGTACGGCGACTGTAATACCCGTCACTACAAAAGTGTCACTTGGTGTGCTGTCGTCCCTCCTTAATCATGGGAAGTTGGTATATGTCAGTTTTTTTTTTAAAATGTCATGTAATGTAATGCTATGTGTTTCCCTGTTACTATGACACTTGCATGTACAGGCCTGCTAGGGGTGTCATTCCAGCTTCTAGTCACTAGAGGGAGCTAGGGAGCCCTAGTTGATATAAGGCCCAGTCAGGGAAGTGAAAGGGAGACGGAGTCTAGTGTCTGTAGTCTACAGTGGAGATTAGACAATGTCAGAAACCAGTCCAGGCCTGAAGCCTGCCATCAGGAGAAGGTTCCCCTCCTGAATTCCCTTATGCAGAAACAGGAATACTTAAGTAAAGAGCCTGAGGAAGCTGGGGAGAGAGAGACAGAGGCAAAGCTCAAGAAAGCAAGAGGTACATAAGAGAACAGAGGAGGTACTCTATAAAGCTAAACCAAGGATATAAAGCCAGAGCTAGGTTATTGGCCTTGGAGAAGATTTGCTATATTCCAGGATCAGTCAGAGATAGAGTGCAAGCTCCTGTACTGCAAGTCCTGTGTTTAACACTCTGTAATCACCTTGCTCAATCTGTATTGCCTGCATCAACCGTATTGCAAAATCGACTGTATGCCAAGGAACTGCGATTCCATATATTGTCTCTATGAAACCTACTAAAGTTGGAGTTCTGCTTTAACCTCACGGTGTTCCTCATTTATTCCTGCTATCCGCAAACGGCGTGCCACCGTTTAATTGGCACTGCGTCACGAACAATTTCTACCATCACCTGCCTATGCAGAGAGTCAGCCGTCTCAGGTTAGTGTCTATTGCACTACTACACCCAGGAACACCTTTACACACAACTTGAGTACGCTGCAGATGTCAGCGGTGGCAGGGCGGAGCTTGAAGGACGTCCCCTACGTGACTCGTCCCAGAGGGGGTGACACCATTTTCTACCGCATCGGGTGACACCAGCCTTAGCAACGCCACTGCTCAGGCTGGGAATGATGATCTTTGGTCTCTGCCTCATTTAGCATGTAGCATGGAGGTAGTACACATGCGCTATTTAGTGCTGTCTCCTGCAGAAATGCAGGGATGAGATCATAGCATTAGCAGTGGATGTGCGATTCATTTCTTCTTCTCTCTCATTATTTTATACATAGAACTCTGTCCCTGGATCTGCACTCCTTCCACTAGCCAGGTGATTTTAATTAGCCTAGTACTCAGTAGTAGGGGTTAAATTAGCCTATCATGCTCTTAGTTGGAGTTCCTGTGAGTTTCAGAGCAGGTGAGCCTTGACAACTGTTCACATGGTGCGGTGCTGCATGGGGGCCGCTGTGCTGTTTTCCTGGCTGGTTGGTGGGACCCAGAGCTAGGTATGGCATGGTCGAGCAGCAGGGGTGCTGTTTGGCCACTGGGTCCCGCCGCCGGCCGGGATGGCGCCACAGCGCTGGTAGTCGCCGTGCAGCGCCGCGCCAATTTTAGGTTAGGACCCACTCATAGAGGCAACCTTGGCGTGGTGAGTGGGCTTATTGCCTTTTGATCCAAATGTACACAAATGCCTCATTTAGCATGTAGCATGGAGGTAATACACATGCGCTATTTAGTGCTGTCTCCTGCAGAAATGCAGGGATGAGATCATAGCATTTGCAGTGGATGTGCGATTCATTTCTTCTTCTCTCTCATTATTTTATTATTAGAGATACAGCAATAGTCTTGGGTCCCAGCAGGTATTGGCAATATGTGGCAGGAATTACTATCTTCTGCTCTGTCTATCTTCTGCTGTGTATGGGACTAACTAGCTGAGGAGGAATTTGGCTTCTCTTGGTCTCTCGACGGTACTCACAGTTATGCTCACAGGGTATGGTTCTTCCTGGAGTTCTGGAGGTGGCTGCTTGCTTTCTACCAACTGAGGCTGAAGGCTCAGGCTGGGAATGATGATCTTTGGTCTCAGCCGAGACAAGATTCTGGCTTGGGATCCCCAGAACTAGGAGCTCCTACTTGCACAGCCTTCCCCATGCAGGGAGAGCTGGAACACACTGGATCTAACTGGTTATTCCCCTCCCTTGCTGCAGGGTGTGGGAAACTCCACTTCCCTTAAGCAGGGGGGCAAAACAGAACTGGATCGTTCCATTCTGAATGGCCATAACATTAAAACTACTCCTACCAACGATGCCGCCACCTGCTGGTAGACCTGAAACATTACAAAGAAAATATCACATGTAAAATGGTTTCATCTGCTCAGTTGTGAATGACATGAGGGAAATCACATCAGATGACCGTGTTGATGCTTTTAGCAGATAGTAGCGGGGTAAAAGCGTTAGTAACC
Source organism: Bufo bufo (assembly GCF_905171765.1). Lineage (NCBI taxonomy): Eukaryota > Metazoa > Chordata > Amphibia > Anura > Bufonidae > Bufo > Bufo bufo. The sequence goes on from NC_053389.1 coordinate 291,731,452, forward strand.
CAACTCTGGGGTGTTACAATTACACAGCGTGCAAACCACTCGTGTCTTGTCGTCAGCACATTGTCTGAAGAACTGCCACGCCAGGGAACTCCTTGGAGCTGGCTTTGGTGTGCTCGGTCCCTTGCTGCGGTGGGCAGTAGGAGGCGTACTGTCTAGAGGACGGCCGCTCCGCTTTTGCACCCTGCACACTCTTCTGCTGTTCTGGTGGCTCTGTGCGACCACCGCTTCTTCCTCCGAACTACATAGGTCACTCGCATGACTTTGATTCCATGTGGGGTCAAGGACCTCATCATCCTCCACATTATCTTCCACCCAGTCTTCACCCCTGCCTTCCTTGTCGGTCTGCATACTTTCGAAAGCCCCAGCAGTTAGTACCTGTGTTTCGTCATCATCCGAGACGTGCTGCGATGGTCCTCCCATGTACTCATCTTGAAAGATAAGTGGTTGGGCATCGGTGCACTCAATCTCTTCCACTTCTGGGGCAGGGCGAGGTGGATGACCCTGGGAAACCCTGCTAACAGAGTCATCAAAAAGCAGAAGAGACTGCTGCATGACTTGGGGCTCAGACTGCTTGGCTGATTTGCAAGGGGGTGAGGTGAAAGACTGATGGACATCGGCTGCAGGTGCCAACTGTGATCTTTCAGCAGGAGACTGGGTGGGAGACAATGTGAAGGAACTGGATCCACTGTCAGCAACCCAATCTACTATCGCCTGTACTTGTTCAGGCCTCACCATTCGTAGAGCAGCATTAGGCCCGACCAAATACCGCAGCAGGTTTTGTCGCCTACTCGCACCTGAGGAAGGGGTTTCACTTGTGCGTGTATCTGGCACAGATCGACCACGTCCTCTCCCTGCAACAGGAGCTCTAACAGCAGCACCACGACCTGGGCCACATCCCTTATTTGACACTCTCCTCATATTTTTCAAATTTAGGATCTTGCCCTAAAGTTGTAGAATAGAACGACAGTATGTAAAGGGTGTATCTCACACGGCCTGAACCAGACTAGGCCTCAATAAAAGATTTTTTTGCCCAAAATGGCTGTATTTCAAATGCCTGAATCAAACCCCTGTATGTAGAGGGTGTATCTCACACGTATTTACTTATATTTTGAGATATTATAGGTCCTCTCATCAATATTTTCTCTCTAAAGTTAGTTTACAGACCCTTTTTAAAATATACTTAAAATAAATGCCCCTTAATGGCGGCTTGATGTCATACACAGGGTGCAGGTCTCCAGCCGGCTACTCTAAATGTAAGATAGCATCCACCACGGTTATGACATACAAACAATACAGACTTACAAAGTGTACAGTCGTGGCCAAAAGTTTTGAGAATTACATAAATATTGGAAATTGGAAAAGTTGCTGCTTAAGTTTTTATAATAGCAATTTGCATATACTCTAGAATGTTATGAAGAGTGATCAGATGAATTGCATAGTCCTTCTTTGCCATGAAAATTAACTTAATTCCAAAAAAACCTTTCCACTGCATTTCATTGCTGTCATTAAAGGACCTGCTGAGATCATTTTAGTAATCGTCTTGTTAACTCAGGTGAGAATGTTGACGAGCACAAGGCTGGAGATCATTATGTCAGGCTGATTGGGTTAAAATGGCAGACTTGACATGTTAAAAGGAGCGTGATGATTGAAATCATTGTTCTTCCATTGTTAACCATGGTGACCTGCAAAGAAACGCGTGCAGCTATCATTGCGTTGCATAAAAATGGCTTCACAGGCAAGGATATTGTGGCTACTAAGATTGCACCTCAATCAACAATTTATAGGATCATCAAGAACTTCAAGGAAAGAGGTTCAATTCTTGTTAAGAAGGCTTCAGGGCGTCCAAGAAAGTCCAGCAAGCGCCAGGATCGTCTCCTAAAGAGGATTCAGCTGTGGGATCGGAGTGCCACCAGTGCAGAGCTTGCTCAGGAATGGCAGCAGGCAGGTGTGAGCGCATCTGCACGCACAGTGAGGCGAAGACTTTTGGAAGATGGCCTGGTGTCAAGAAGGGCAGCAAAGAAGCAACTTCTCTCCAAAAAAAACATCAGGGACAGATTGATCTTCTGCAGAAAGTATGGTGAATGGACTGCTGAGGACTGGGGCAAAGTCATATTCTCCGATGAAGACTCTTTCCGATTGTTTGGGGCATCTGGAAAAATGCTTGTTCGGAGAAGAAAAGGTGAGCGCTACCATCAGTCCTGTGTCATGCCAACAGTAAAGCATCCTGAGACCATTCATGTGTGGGGTTGCTTCTCATCCAAGGGAGTGGGTTCACTCACAATTTTGCCCCAAAACACAGCCATGAATAAAGAATGTACCAAAACACCCTGCAACAGCAACTTCTTCCAACAATCCAACAACAGTTTGGTGAAGAACAATGCATTTTCCAGCACGATGGAGCACCGTGCCATAAGGCAAAAGTGATAACTAAGTGGCTCGGGGACCAAAACGTTGACATTTTGGGTCCATGGCCTGGAAACTCCCCAGATCTTAATCCCATTGAGAACTTGTGGTCAATCCTCAAGAGGCGGGTGGACAAACAAAAACCCACTAATGATTATGAAAGAATGGGTTGCTATCAGTCAGGAATTGGCCCCAGAAGTTGATTGAGAGCATGCCCAGTCGACTTGCAGAGGTCCTGAAAAAGAAGGGCCAACACTGCAAATACTGACTCTTTGCATAAATGTCATGTAATTGTCGATAAAAGCCTTTGAAACGTATGAAGTGCGTGTAATTATATTTCACTACATCACAGAAACAACTGAAACAAAGATCTAAAAGCAGTTTAGCAGCAAACTGTGAAAACTAATATTTGTGTCATTCTCAAAACTTTTGGCCACGACTGTATATGGTGAGCGCATGTATGACTGCGTCTATGTATGTGGAGAGTGCGTGTATGAGTGCGGCCATGTATATGGTGAGCACATGTATGAGTGTGTCCAGTGTATATGAGTTAGCCCATGTATGTGGAGAGTGTGTGTATGAGTGCGTCTATGTATATGGTGAGCGCATGTATGAGTGCATCCAGTGTATATGAGTGCATCCAGTGTATATGAGTGCATCTATGTATATGGTGAGCGCATGTATGAGTGCGTCCATGTATGTGGAGAGTGCGTGTATGAATGTATCTATGTATATGTTGAGTGTGTGTGTGTGTATGAGTGCGTCCATGTATGTGGAGAGTGCGTCCATATATGTGGAGAGTGCGTCCATATATGTGGAGAGTGTGTGTATGACTGCGTCCATGTATGTCGAGAGTGCGTCCATGTATGTCGAGAGTGCGTGTATTATTGCATCCATGTATGTGGAGAGTGCGTCCATGTATGTGGATTGTGCATGTATGACTGCATCCATGTATGCGGAGAGTGCGTGTATGACTGCGTCCATGTATGTGGAGAGTGCGTGTATGACTGCGTCCATGTATGTGGAGAGTGCGTGTATGACTGCGTCCATGTATGTGGAGAGTGCGTGTATGACTGCTTCCATGTATGTGGAGATTGCGTCCATGTATGTGGAGAGTGCGTGTATGACTGCGTCCATGGTTGCAGTATAAAAGGTACAGAGGCTAAAATACTTGTGGATATGTAGAGGTAAATCAGACATGTCTATTACAATTGCAGCACAGGTTTTAAAGAGTTTGAGTTGAATATAAATGCCGTCAGCAACTGTAAATGTTAAAAAACAATAAAGTTGTGCTAAAAATGACAGGCAAATAAATAAATACAGTAAATAAAAAGTCACAAAATAGCCGTATGAGAGGGGTTTGCACAGGAGGAGTGGGTTTATGAATAAGTGTGTAAGTGTGTGTGGGGGGACCCCGTACAAAAATTTGCTGTGGGGCCCAGTCAGTTCTAGCTACGCCTCTGATCACACCCCTGCCTCAATCAGTTTGTTTGGGGGGCAACTGGTATATCACACTAGTTGCAATTAGTTGTTCCAATAGCGTTTGTCCCTCTGTATAGCTGCGGTATCGCTGCAGAACCGCACACAACTGCTGTACAATACAAATGCACTATATAGAAATTATATTATAGGTATATCACACCCCTGCCTCAATCAGTTTTTTTGGGGGGCAAGAGGTATATCACACCAGTTGCAATTAGTTATTCCAATAGTGTTTGTCCCTCTGTATAGCTGCAGTATCGCTGCAGAACCGCACACAACTGCTGCACAATACAAATGCACTATAATATACTTTCTATGTTAGAAAGTATATTATAAGTATATTACACTCCTCAGTATGTCACGCCTATCGATAGCACACCTATACCAGTCCTTAAAAGGACTTTTGTGGCCCTATTAGCTAGTGTTTGGTGTCCCTAACAGTCTGTTCCTGCTCCACACAGCAACCTCTCCCTACACTGGCAAAAGACTGAAAGTAAAATGGTGGCCAGATCGGGTTTATTTATAGGGTAGGGGGTGTGTCCATGTGCTGAAACTTCTCAATTGGCTGTCCTGTCCCACCTGATAGATGTGTCATGGATCAAAGTTCTGCACAATGCAAAAGAATATGGCGCCGGCGGACATCGCCATTTGTTCACCTGTTCGGTGAACCGCGAACTAGCAAAGTTCGCAGCGAAACGACCGCCGGGCGAACCGCAAGGCTATCTCTAGTGGTGACAGGTCGGGGCCAATTTCTTATCGCCTCTATTTTGTTTACGTGGGGTTTGATCACTCCACGCCCAATGGCATACCCCAGGTATTTTGTCTCCTTTAACCCTATCGCGCATTTCTTTGGGTTAGCGGTTAGTCCAGCTTTTCGAAGGGAGTCTACTACAGCCTGCACTTTGGGCAGGTGACTTTCCCAGTCAGTACTGTGGACGACAATATTGTACAGGTAAGCCAAAGCGTACCGACGATGTGGGCACAATGTCCATTAGCCTTTAGAAAGTGGCGGGGGCACCATGCAGACCAAAGGGTAACACCTTATACTGGTACAGCCCCTCCGATGTGATGACCTTTGTCTTCTGTAGTCCCAGATGACCCCCAAGAACATGTTGGTGGGCTAACTCTAACACGAGTTTTTACTAGGCCCTGGGCACCACCAACTGTTCAACAGGCTCACCCAGCAGCTGGTTTACCCGATATAGCATATTCTGGTGGACCAAAAAGCATGGAAACATCGACTCGGCCCCAGGTTGTTGGGGTATACCATAAAGTATTACCACATTCTCCCAGGCCCGAGATAGGGTTGGGTCTCGGCAATGGGCTATACCGAAATTCTCCCCGGAGACGTTAAGGTCTGTCAACCCAGGACCCAGTGGCAACTCCTCCATGTCTCCCACCATTACCCTACGTGGGGTTGTCTCCCCCTCTTCCACCAAAGTGGCAGTCACCCCTACTGCTGGCCCTTCAGCCTCAGTTTTCCAGGATTCTAGCCGTCCCCCTGAACAAGGCCAATCTGATGGGCTTTGTCCTGTCTCAGGGGTATCCTTAACTCTCACAACCGGCCATAGGGCAGGGAAAGTCTCTCCCTATTATGAGTTCATAGTCGAGATTTGTGGCGACTACCATTTCGTGGGTCCACCTGCTGGCCACCGTGATTAGAGACACCAGTGCGGTGGGGTAGTCTGTCAAGTCTCCATGAATGCACATCAACCCAACTTTCCGGCCAGTATACTCAGCGGATCACACCAGGGTAGCCCTTACCAGGGTCCCCAAGCTCCCTGAGTCCAGCAGCGCCTCCGCTTGAGTGTCTCCCACTTCCACCTGGCACAAGTGGTCTAGAGCAGTGGTCCCCAACCTTTTTTGCACCAAGGACCGGTTTCATGCAAGACAATTATCCAGGGATCGGGTGGGGGGGAAGGGGGCGGGGGTTCTGGGGCGGGGCTTAGGGGGTGGGCGGGGATGACTGATTCACGCGCATAACAAAACACAAGGTGCATATTCAAATATATAACACTATATAATGACTAAATAAACTGACTATGGTCTCTGCTGCACTGGTCTCTGCTGCACTGGTCTCTGCTGCACTGGTCTCTGCTGCACTGTACCGTATTTTTCGCCCTATAAGATGCACCTAGTTTTAGAGGAGAACAATAAGAAAAAAATATTTTTCATTACACTTCAGGTCAGACCAGCAATCAGACCCTGAATGTTAATCAGACCTCAGATCAGACCCCCAATGGCTCAGATCAATCCCAAACCTTTAGCCATCTATCAGCCCCCAATGTCAGCCATAAACCCCCCAATGTCAGCCATAAACCCCCCAATGTCAGCCATAAACCCCCCCAATGTCAGCCATAAGCCCCCCAATGTCAGCCATAAGCCCCCCAATGTCACCCATAAGCCCCCAATGTCAGCCATAAGCCCCCCATTAGCCCCAATGTCAGCCATAAGCCCCCCATTATCCCCTCATGTCAGCCATAAGCCCCCCATTAGCCCCTCATGTCAGTCATAAGCCCCCCATTAGCCACTCATGTCAGCCATAAGCCCCCATTAGCCCCTCATGTCAGCCATAAGCCCCCCATTAGCCACTCATGTCAGCCATAAGCCCCCCATTAGCCCTTCATGTCAGCCATAAGCCCCCCATTAGCCCCTCATGTCAGCCATAAGCCCCCCATTAGCCCTTCATGTCAGCCATAAGCCCCCCCATTAGCCCCTCATGTCAGCCATTAGCCCCTCATGTCAGCCATTAGCCCCTCATGTCAGCCATAAGCCCCTCATGTCAGCCATAAGCCCCCCATTAGCCCCTCATGTCAGCCATAAGCCCCCATTAGCCCCTCATGTCAGCCATAAGCCCCCCATTAGCCCCTCATGTCAGCCATAAGCCCCCCATTAGCCCTTCATGTCAGCCATAAGCCCCCCATTAGCCCCTCATGTCAGCCATTAGCCCCTCATGTCAGCCATTAGCCCCTCATGTCAGCCATAAGCCCCCCATTAGCCCCTCATGTCAGCCATAAGCCCCCATTAGCCCCTCATGTCAGCCATAAGCCCCCCATTAGCCCCTCATGTCAGCCATTAGCCCCTCATGTCAGTCATAAGCCCCCATTAGCCTGTCATGTCAGCCATAAGCCCCCCATTAGCCCCTCATGTCAGCCCCATGTCCCTCATGTCAGCCCCATGTCCCTCATGTCAGCCCCATGTCCCCCAGGTCAGCCATCAGCCCCCAGTGCAAATAAAATAAACACTTACCTCTCCTGCTCCTGGTCACCATCGCGATCCTCTTCATTCTGCTGTCGGCTGGCTGTGTATAGCGGCGCACAGCGTGAGGTCACAGAGAGACATAATGCTGTGCGCAGCCCTGCACAGCCAATAGCCGAGCCGAGGACCAGGAAGTGGTGAGTACAGATCCTTCACCGCTCCCTGGTCCTTCTGTACTAATGAAGCGCTTCCATAATGGAAGCGATTCATTAGTACAGAGTTAAAGACTGCCCTGATCACCGCGGCCCGGCTAACAATCCTCCACGGCCCGGTGGTTGGGGAACGCTGGTCTAGAGCCTCCTGGGTACCTGTGGCACACAGTTTGCTAGCATATAGCAATTGTCAGTAACCACAATTAGTGTCCATGGGCTCAACCCGATGAGGACACTCAGCCCTGGTGTGGCCAGGTTCCTGACACGGCCAGCAGATTAACTGGGTCCGGCCCATAGGGGGAACCTCCCGGGGGTGTTTCATTGGCTCAAACTGCTGGGCCTGGGTTGGGGAGTTTTGGAGTTTGCCTGCCCTCCTCCTAAAATAACCCCCTTTGAGATTCTTGGTGGCCTCATAGCGTTCCACCAGGTCCACCATTTCCAGGGCATTTCCAGGAGATATCAGGCCGATCCAGTGCGCCCTCCAGAATATGTCAGCCAATAGTCTATCCAGCATAGCCATGGGACTCAGCACATCAGGCTGTAGCCACTTTTGCAAAAGGTGGAGTAAGTCATAATACTGTGGTCTCGCAGGCTCACCCGGCTTAAACCCCCACTGATGTACCCGCTAGCCCCGGACCAACACATTCACCCCCAGTCTGGCTAAAATCTCACCCTTTACATTCGGGTAGTCGGCCGCTTGATCGTCTAGCAAGTCAAAATACAGCCGCTGGGACTCTGATGCCAGGAAAGGAGTGACGACCTCAGCCCACTGGTCTCGGGGCAGCATTTCCCTGGTGGCCACTTTCTCGTACATCGCCAGGTAGATTTCAATGTCGTCTGAGGGTGTCATCTTAGGGATCGCATCAGAGACTGCTTTCTGGGCATCGTGAACGCTTGGGGTTGCTCCTGCTGTCTGCAAATCCATCACGTGTTGTAGCAGAAACTGGTTGGTCTCTTGCTGCTGCTTATCAGCCTACCATTGGTGCATGTTGGTCTCTCGCTGCTGCAAATTAGTCTCCATGAGGGCCTTCACAACAGCCTCCATTTTGTCGTGCAGCACGGGTTGAAATACAGCTGGTTTGATGTACGACATACAACTGTGCACAAAAATGCAAACCCAAAAATATATCGGCGTTCACGCCAGCCTCACTGCGCTTGCCCGCATCCTCCACCAATTGCGGGGATTCGCTCTGGTAGTTAGGACTAGCGGATACAGTATAGAGGCAAAGTACACAGTTCTTGAATCAAATAGCGGTGTTTATTCACACAGTGTGTAACAAAATATGGGAATAAAAGAGGGGATAAAAAATAGGTGATCACCTTAGGTTGATAGTATATAACAATATAAAAATATGGTGATCTATAAGAATAACTGTCTATAACCATTGGACATAGGCCGAATATACAGTCAGGTCCATAAATATTGGGACATCGACACAATTAAAAAAAAAATAATTCTCTATACACCACCACAATGGATTTGAAATAAAAAATGAACAAGATGTGCTTTAACTGCAGACTGTCAGCTTTAATTTGAGGGTATTTACATCCAAATCAGGTGAACAGTGTAGGAATTACAACAGTTTGCATATGTGCCTCCCACTTGTTAAGGGACCAAAAGTAATGAGACAATTGGCTTCTCAGCTGTTCCATGGCCAGGTGTGTGTTATTCCCTCATTATCCCAATTACAATGAGCAGATAAAAGGTCCAGAGTTCATTTCAAGTGTGCTATTTGCATTTGGAATCTGTTGCTGTCAACTCTCAAGATGAGATCCAAAGAGCTGTCACTATCAGTGAAGCAAGCCATCATTAGGCTGAAAAAACAAAACAACCCCATCATAGAGATAGCAAAAACATTAGGGTGGCCAAAACAACTGTTTGCAACATTCTTAAAAAGAAGGAACACACCGGTGAGCTCAGCAACACCAAAAGACCCGGAAGACCACGGAAAACAACCGTGGTGGATGACCAAAGAATTCTTTCCCTTATGAAGAAAACACCCTTCACAACAGTTGGCCAAATCAAGAACACTCTCCAGGAGGTAGGTGTATGTGTGTCAAAGTCAACAATCAAGAGAAGACTTCACCAGAGTGAATACAAAGGGTTCACCACAAGATGTAAACAATTGGTGAGCCTCAAAAACAGGAAGGCCAGATTAGAGTTTGCCAAATGATATCTAAAAAAGTCATCACAGTTCTGGAACAACATCCTATGGACAGATGAGACCAAGATCAACTTGTACCAGAGTGATGGGAAAAGAAGAGTATGGAGAAGGAAAGGAACTGCTCATGATCCTAAGCATACAGTCTCATCAGTGAAGCATAATGGTGGTAGTGTCATGGTGTGAGCATGTATGGCTGCCAATGGAACTGGTTCTCTTGTATTTATTGATGATGTGACTGCTGACAAAAGTAGCAGGATGAATTCTGAAGTGTTTCGGGCAATATTATCTGCTCATATTCAGCTAAATGCTTCAGAACTCATTGGACGGCGCTTCACAGTGCAGATGGACAATGACCCAAAGCATACTGCAAAAGCAACCAAAGAGTTTTTTAAGGAAAAGAAATGGAATGTAATGCAATGGCCAAGTCAATGACCTGACCTCAATCCGATTGAGCATGCATTTCACTTGCTGCAGACAAAACTGAAGGGAAAATGCCCCAAGAACAAGCAGGAACTGAAGACAGTTGCAGTAGAGGCCTGGCAGAGCATCACCAGGGATGAAACCCAGCATCTGGTGATGTCTATGCGTTCCAGACTTCAAGCTGTAATTGACTGCAAAGGATTTGCAACCAAGTATTAAAAAGTGAAAGTTTGATTTATGATTATTATTCTGTCCCATTACTTTTGGTCCCATGACAAGTGGGAGGCACATATGCAAACTGTTGCAATTCCTACACCGTTCTCCTGATTTGGATGTAAATACCCTCAAATTAAAGCTGACAGTCGGCAGTTAAAGCACATCTTGTTCGTTTCATTTCAAACCTGTAACGGGGCGCCGACGGCGCACTCGGTCTCCCATCAACCGCAGACCTGCTGCTTAGCTTCGGGAGCGAGGATCTGTGTTTGGCCTTGTTCCCAGAGCGGCTTTGCTAGCTGGGAGGCTCCCTGCTCCTAGGTCTGCCTTGAGCGCCGAGCTGATCACTCGGTGCTCGACTTGTCTGGCTGTCGGTCATGTGACGCTGGCCACGTCACATGACCCTCACTCCCCACTATAAATACAGGCGGCCTGCTGGCTACAGGTTGCCTGTGATTTTCGTCCTATAGGCTGTGTACTTTATTGTTATTAAGCTACCTCTGGAATTGAACCTCGTTCCGCCTCTTGACACCTCTTCTGCCTGCTCCCTGTACCTTGACGCTACCTCTCGGATTTTGACCTCGGCTTGTTTACGGATTTGTCTTTGCCTCTTCCCTTGTTCTGACGTGACCTCCTGGACTGACCTCGGCTAGTTGACCCCCCTCGCCTTCCATTTTTGTTCTACCTCTTGTCCGCTTATTGTTACTTCTCAGTGGCTGTCCTCTTCCCTGCTGTCTCTTTCTCTCTGCTTGCACTTAGTAGGTTAGGGACTGTCGCCCAGTTGCGCTCCGTCACCTAGGGCGGGTGGTGCAAGTAGGCAGGGACAGGGGACCGGATGGCAGCTCAGGGGGTCCACCTCCGCTCTACCCGTGACTATACCCGCGACAAAACCCATTGTGGTGGTGTATAGAGACAAAAATGTTAGAATTGTGTTGATGTCCCAATATTTATGGACCTGGCTGTATGTTCAAAAGCTGCCTATAATGGGGCTGGAATGAGCTGGTCACTCATAAATTAATATAGAGTTGGTCACTCATAAGTTAATAAAGAACTTGTATACAGCAGCACTTGTAAACACAGTGTGGTATCAAAACATGGGTTGTCCAGATAATGTACTTAACCTCTTTAGGACACAGGGCGTACAGGTACGCCCTGATGTCCAGGTACTTAAGGACACAGGGCGTACCTGTACGCCCTGTGTATTTCCGATCACCGCCGCGTGGCGGGCGGTGATTGGAACAAAGTGCCTGCTTAAATCATTGAGCAGGCACCTCGGCTAAATGCGCGGGGGGGGTCCTGTGATCCCCCCATGTCGGCGATCGCCGCAAACCGCAGGTCAATTCAGACCTGCGGTTTGCGGCTTTTCATGTTGCGGGCGGCGGCGGTGCCATTGGGTCCCCATAGGTCTGTATGGGGTACCCGATGGCATGGAAGGCAGCGCGATGCCTTCCTGAGGCATCGCCACTGCCTTCCTGTGACGTGCCTGTGAGATCCAGCCCCCTCTCACAGGCAGGAAGCTGTATGAGTAATACACACTGTATTACTCAGCCAATGCATTGTAATTCATTGCATTGTAAAGGATTAGGCCCCCAAAAGTTGAAGTCCCAAAGTGGGACAAAAAAAAAAAGTGAAAAAAAAAGTTGAAAAATAAAGTTCCCCCCCCCCCCCCAAAATTAAAAATTTTAAGTAAAAATAAACAAAAACTTCATTTTCCCCAAATAAAGTAAAAAAAAATTGGGAAAAAATAGGGGGAGGGAAGAATAGACATATTAGCTATCGCCACGTGCGTATCGACCGGCTCTATAAACATATCACATGACCTAACCCTTCAGATGAACACCGTAAAAAATAAATAAAATAAAAACTGTGCTAAATAAACCATTTTTTTGTCACCTTACATCACAAAAAGTACAACAGCAAGCGATCAAAAAGGTGTACGCCCACCAAAATAGTACCAATCTAAAACATCATTTTTTTTATTTTAAAAAAGCTGTTAAAAAATGAGACCCTACCTAAAATAATCTCTTGTGTAATAGCAAGCGATCAAAAAGTCATATACACCCCAAAATAGTGCCAATCAAACCGTCATCTCATCCTGCAAAAATCATACCCTACCCAAGATAACCACCCAAAAACTGAAAAAACTATGGATCTCAGACTATGGAAACACTAAAACATGATTTTTTTGTTTCAAAAATGAAATCATTGTGTAAAACTTACATAAATAAAAAAAAAGTATACATATTAGGTATCGCCGCGTCCATAATAAGTTGCTCTATAAAAATATCACATGACCTAACCCCTCAGGTGAACACCGTAAAAAAATTAAAATAAAAACGGTGTAAAAAAAGCTATTTTTTGTCATCTTACATCACAAAAAGTGTAATAGCAAATGATCAAAAAGTCATATGCACCCCAAAATAGTGCCAATCAAACCGTCATCTCATCCCGCAAAAAATGAGACCCTACCTAAGATAATCGCCCAAAAACTGAAAAAATATGGCTCTCAGACTATGGAGACACTAAAACATGATTTTTTTTGTTTCAAAAATGAAATCATTGTGTAAAACTTACATAAATAAAAAAATTGTATACATATTAGGTATCGCCGCGTCCGTGACAACCTGCTCTATAAAAATACCACATGATCTAACCTGTCAGATGAATTTTGTAGATAACAAATAAAAATTAACGGTCCAGAAACAGCTATTTCTTGTTACCTTGCCTCACAAAAAGTGTAATATAGAGCAACCAAAAATCATATGTATCCTAAACTAGTACCAACAAAACTTCCACCCTATCCCGTAGTTTCTAAAATGGGGTCACTTTTTTGGAGTTTCTACTCTAGGGGTGCATCAGGGGGGCTTCAAATCGGACATGGTGTCAAAAAAAACAGTCCAGTAAAATCTGCCTTCTAAAAACCATATGGCATTCCTTTCCTTCTGCGCCCTGCCGTGTGCCCGTACATCAGTTTACGACCACATATGGGGTGTTTCTGTAAACTACAGAATCAGGGCCATAAATATTGAGTTTTGTTTGGCTGTTAACCCTTGCTTTGTAACTGGAAAAAAAATATTTAAATGAAAAATCTGCCCAAAAAGTGACATTTTGAAATTGTATCTCTATTTCCATAAATTTTTGTGGAACACCTAAAGGGTTAATGACGTTTGTAAAATCAGTTTTGAATACCTCGAGGGGTGTAGTTTCTAGAATGGGGTCATTTTTGGGTGGTTTCTATTATGTAAGCCTAACAAAGTGATTTCAGACCTGAACTGGTCCTTAAAAAGTTAGTTTTAGAAAATTTCTGAGAAATTTCAAGATTTACTTCTAAACTTCTAAGCCTTGTAACGTCCCCCAAAAATAAAATGTCATTCCCAAAATGATCCTAACATGAAGTAGACATATGGGAAATGTAAAGTAATAACAATTTTTGTAGGTATTAATATGTATTATAAAAGTAGAGAAATTGAGACTTGGAAATTTGCAAATTTTTCCAAATGTTTGGCAAATTTAGTATTTTTTTATAAATAAAAATGAATATTTTTTTTACTTTATTTTACCAGTGTCATGAAGTACAATATGTGATGAAAAAACTATCTCAGAATGGCCTGGATAAGTCAAAGCATTTTAAAGTTATCACCACATAAAGTGACACTGGTCAGATTTGCAAAAAATGGCCTGGTCCTAAAGGTGAAAATGAGCCGGGTCCCTAAGGGGTTAAATCACCCCTATGGAGTGTATGGTCATTGTGGGGGTAAGCTACTAGTGCAAAGGTTCAATCCTGACAGACTCTCGATAAAACGCTCTCCTGTATTACAGTAATCCACAGTAACAGTATTTGTTGTACGTTAACGCTCCCAGTTGTCTATGGAGTCGGGACGCGTTGTCCTGCAGACTGCGGGTTAATTGTGGTTCCCGGCAGTTCCTGGCAGATTTAGGCGTCCCACGTGGCATCCCACGTGGTTCGCCTCCACCTCTTATTGTGCGCCGCTCGATTGGAAAATTAATCGCAGTTGACAGAAAGTCCTGGAAAAAATCGGGAAGTGGAAGCACACTAGCCAACCTTTAACAACATGGCATAATCCATCTATTATATACATTTAACTCAGAAGTGGCCACTTCCCGATTAACGGATAAACAGATAATATAAAAAAAAATTCTCATGTTTTTATTTATTTTGATTTTATAACTGTTGAATTCTAATCCATGTCATTCCAAATTTGAGTGCCCTCCTCCCTTTTTTTATTTTCATATTTCTCTATGTATTTACATCGGTTAATTAGTCAAGACAATACATTAATAATTCCAAACAGCTCTCAATCACCTGATTCCCTCATACTGTTTATAATAAAACTGGCTGCATGCAGCCACCCCTAGAGGGAGCTCAGGGCATTGAACTCACTGGCAGCTGTAAAAATCTCTATGCACTGAGCTCCCCTTAGTGGTGGCAGCAGGAAACAGCCTTGGATTGATGTCAAGAAGCATAAAAATGGGTTCAACTCTGATTCCCCCCTTAAAGGGGTTCTGCATTTCTTTTAAACTGATCGGCGGGGGTCCGACACCCGGGAATCCTGGAGCGCTGCGGCCTTCTTGCTGTTTACAGCAGGTCCAGTGGGAACACGATATCACGATTAGTATCACTGGCCTGGGCGCAGCTAAGCTGCATTCAAGTGAACAGAGCTTAGACCCACCTAAGCCAGTGATACTAGTAATGATGTCACTGGGCCTGAGGGAAATATAGAGGAGGCCACGGCGCTACTGGAATGCCGCTGCCTTCTCAAACAGCTGATCGGCAGGGGTCTGCCGATCAGATGCTGATGATCTATCCAGAGGATAGATCATCAGTTTAAAAGAACTGCAGAACCCCTTTAACCATGGGACCCATAGCAGTAACGTGGTTTGCCTAAATGGTAAGTACATTACCGCCTGGATACCTTTCCAATGTATATGGCAAACAGAATGATGTGAACATATGCTTACATGGATGCAACGTAGCTTTTTTTTTAGCTTTCCTCTACATCCCTTGCCTGCCCTGTGTCCTCTTTTCCATCCCTTTCTATGTCCTCTTCTTGATTTTTGAAACTACAGTAATGGTCTCAAGTTTCCAGTGGGTCATAATTGAACTTTCATTTAAAGAATACTTGAAAAATCACTGTAGAATGACATCAACATCTAGCAATCTCATGAACGTTCTCAATGGGAAAGGGGTGAAGGGGTTAGCCAGCTCCCGCAGTCTCATGCATTGTGTTCTTTGCCCACTGGAAGCAAACGAACCAGGTCATTGACCTAGCTGAAAACTTGGAAAATGAATTATAATGAATTACAATGAAAGCTGCTCAAGAAGATGTATCTCTGACTTCCGATTCTTCTACATAACTTATTCAAAGACATAGCAAAGACCTATAAAGGTTTAATATCTAAACATAATTAAATATTAAAAAAATGAAATATGTGAGCTCACCCCACTGTACATCTCAACTTCTCGGCTACATTACTTACATGAACATCTTCTTCTTGTTACTTCCCATGGACTTAATCCGGTTTAGTCATTAATCTGCCTTTGCAGGCAGGCAATACATTTCTCTTTTATGCTCATTTTGCATGTTTTTTATTGATTGACAGAAATAAAAAAAAATTACATTCCAGCAATAAAGAGATATTAGAGCACAGATAAAAGATCACTTAAGAAGATCTAGCAATCCTTAAAGTTTCAGAAGAATTACATGATAAGAATTCATAAGAATATAATTAAAAGTCCATGGAAATAGGACAGCTCTACTCCTCACAGAGGAAATGCATGCATTACATGCATTCCAAGAAAATCTAAAAAAAACTCTGCCAGACATGACTTCAGACACTAGATGCAAATCTAACATGGTAGTATAATTGGTAGAATTGTATTGCTTATACAGCCAGTGATCCAACCAATTGATATCAACGGCGGGGATACCCGCAACAGGTACTTAAGTCTGCTTACCAACATGCATTAGGCAGCAACAGGGTATTGCTTTTACACCCCAGACCCAGAGAGGATGCGGAGTGCTCCACCCATATTGTCGACACTTTTGATGTAGCTCACCAAGAAGTGCAACGTATATTTGAACAGTACTGGGGCATCCTGCAGGCAGACCCTGACATTGGACATCTCGTTGAGTCTACTCCGTCAATTACGTTTAGACGGGGCCGCAACCTTCGTGACCGCTTGGTGCACAGCCTCTATAAATCCTCTATTCCCCGTACCTGGCTTACCCATGGTTTGACAGGCATCTTTAGGTTTGGCAACTGTGTGGCTTGTGAATTTATCGGCACGGGCAATTCGTTCACAGGCATGTCGGATGACAAATTGTACAGTATACGATCCTTCATCAACTGCAGAACCACAGGGGTGATTTATCTGATCTCCTGTATCTGTGGGGTGAAGTATATGGGTAAGACAGTCTGTGAACTGAGACGTAGTATTGGCGAGCACCTAGGGGATGTTCGAAATGAGAGAGACACCCCAATTAAGCGACACATTAAGACTTGCCATGACAGCGTGAGGCAATTCTCTCTGCAAAAGTCACTCCAACCATTTATTTGCCTTGCTTGCCAATCAATGGTGGGGTTATGTTTAGTGAGCCACGGTAGCCCCAACACTAGAGGAGTAGGTAATCCACTTAGGACATATCCTCAACATGAGCATCACCCACAGTCAAACGGATATTGTGAACTATGCCCTATAACGATTTTTGAGAAAGTGGAGCGGAATCGATAGCAAAAACAGGTATATCCTTTTCCAAAGTGCATACCTGGGAACCATGTGTTATAGCAAATTGATTATCAATGAGATTGACAGCTGCTCCACTATCTACAAAAATCTCACAAACAATGTTCTTTCTATCTAGCGCTACCCTGGCAGGTAGGAGAAAACGGGAACTACAAGCAAACGGCAAACCTTCAATTTCCCCATCAACCTTGCCAATAGTAGCAAATGGAAAGTTTTTAGAGGGTTTTTTTCTTTTTGTTTCTTTATTACCCTCAGAAAACTCCCTGAATCTCCTAGAGGGGCAAACATTAGCCAAATTATTTATACCCCCACAACAGAAACAAACCCTCCTCTGAGAGCTGAATCCTCTACTATCAGAGGCAAGCAAACCCAGCTGCTTGGCCTCCTGCTCAGAGGGGATTGAGAGCGACTGAGGCCCCTGCGCACTGAATGAGACCGCCCCACTGTCCTTGGACTGAATATGACAGGAAGGAGTGGTCTCTCCTCTCTCTCTCTCTAAGACGCCTGTCAATACGAACAGCTAGAGACATGGCAGACTCCAACGAGGCAGGTCTCTCATGAAAAGCAAATGCATCTTTCAATCCCTCCGAAAGACCATGGCAAAATTGACTTCAGAGTGCAGCATCGTTCCAACCAGTATCAGCTGCCCATCTCCGAAATTCAGAACAATATATCTCTGCGGACTGTTTACCCTGGCATAAAAGACGCAGTTTAGATTCAGCCAGAGCAATACGATTCGGGTCATCATATATCTGCCCCAGGGCTACAAAAAACTCATCCACCGATCGGAGGGGCCGTGCCCCCACCGGCAGTGAAAAGGCCCATGACTGAGCGTTATGCCTGAGCAGCGAGATGATGATCCCCACCCTCCGCTCCTCATCACCAGAGGAATCGGGAAGTAGGCAAAAATGGAGTTTGCAAGCCTCTCTAAAGCGAACAAAATTCTCACTACCCCCGGAGAACGTATCCGGAAGCGAGATCTTAGGCTCGGAACAAACTCCATGAACGCAAGCAGAACCGGTCACCTGAAACTGAGACACAGTTTTACGGAGATCTGCTACCTCCAGTGAAAGACCTTGCATGCGGTTAATCAAGGCTGAAACCGGATCCATGCTTAAGACGGTAATGGCGGTTTATAATGTCACGGATGATGTTGCAGATAGCTGGAAGTTATGGATAAACATCCAACTGGCTTGATCCCAAACTAAGGAGCATAAAGGTGACCCCTATAAAACCCTAAGAGCTCACCCTGACCGCTAAGCACATACAAGGGTCTCAGAGGTAGACAATTGCATGCCCTCATACCTAGACTGTGTGACACCTGAAAACCCTATAATAGTGAGGGGACACGACCACCGGCTCCCTGCACTTAATACGGAGGGAGCCAGGGTCACATAGAATCAAGCCAGCAAGGAAACACAATACATGAAAGGACTTATCTGAACAAACAGCAACAGAAGTCTCCAGCAGTGAACACTTCAATCCAGGAAGTAGTATAAACCGCAAAGTGAGGCAGTATGGGATGGAATATAAAGGAAAGAGGATTAGTCTAAATAGGTGACACCTGGGAGAAGGAAATGAGATGACAAAGTGAAACCAAAACAAAGAACATCATGCAAAAGGTAGAAAAGGACGTCTGTCAGACCTTGTCACAGAAGTGGCGGTGACAGTTTCCTGAGGCTGATGCCAGCACAAGGAAGGGACACTATGCCGACACTGCGCATACGCTAGCTCGCACATCAGGAGATTACAGTGCTCTAGCTTTTGTCGGGGAGCAAGGAGGAGATTCAGAGTATGCAGGGCAGTGCTGGGCTCCTTCACAGTGGGCGTGGCTGGGCTCCGGAAACGTTAGTAACAGCCCCTTGGGCACCTTACTTGCCTCATTTACATATACAGTACAGACCAAAAGTTTGGACACACCTTCTCATTCAAGAGTTATCTTTATTTTCATGACTATGAAAATTGTAGATTCACACTGAAGGCATCAAAACTATGAATTAACACATGTGGAATTATATACATAACAAACAAGTGTGAAACAACAGAAAATATGTCATATTCTAGGTTCTTCAAAGTAGCCACCTTTTGCTTTGATTACTGCTTTGCACACTCTTGACATTCTCTTGATGAGCTTCAAGAGGTAGTCCCCTGAAATGGTTTTCACTTCACAGGTGTGCCCTGTCAGGTTTAATAAGTGGGATTTCTTGCCTCATAAATGCAGTTGGGACCATCAGTTCCATTGAGGAGAAGTCAGGTGGATACACAGCTGATAGTCCTACTGAATAGACTGTTAGAATTTGTATTATGGCAAAAAAAAAGCAGCTAAGTAAAGAAAAACGAGTGGCCATCATTACTTTAAGAAATGAAGGTCAGTCAGTCAGCCAAAAAATTGGGAAAACTTTGAAAGTAAGGGCTATTTGACCATGAAGGAGAGTGATGGGGTGCTGCGCCAGATGACCTGGCCTCCACAGTCACTGGACCTGAACCCAATCGAGATGATTTGGGGTGAGCTGGACCGCAGAGTGAAGGCAAAAGGGCCAACAAGTGCTAAGCATCTCTGGGAACTCCTTCAAGACTGTTGGAAGACCATTTCAGGGGACTACCTCTTGAAGCTCATCAAGACAATGCCAAGAGTGTGCAAAGCAGTAATCAAAGCAAAAGGTGGCTACTTTAAAGAACCTAGAATATGACATATTTTCAGTTGTTTCACACTTGTTTGTTATGTATATAATTCCACATGTGTTAATTCATAGTTTTGATGCCTTCATAGTCATGAAAATAAAGAAAACTCTTTGAATGAGAAGGTGTGTCCAAACTTTTGGTCTGTACTGTATATAAAATTGTTTTTTTGACACAATAAAAGCTCAGAGAGCTATGGGGACTAGATATTGCGGATGTGCTAGCGGCGATCTAGCAGCCCATGTCCTCAGCTCTATACGCAAAATCCAGGTGACAGGTTCCCTTTAATGAACAGATCTGTTATGCTTGTTTTATTTAGGACCTGCACCTGCTGGTCCTGGAACCCCTTTGTTGGTTGCATGTTGCATATTTGGAGATCCTGTCTATATTTCTTTTTTCCCCTGGGACCTAATGACCCAATTATATGATAATGGATAGTGCGCACGGTAAATATACCTGTCCTGGCCCTAGTATTTATCTATGGTAATTGCCTGATATGATCGTGTCTACTTCACTGTAAATTCAGTGCCCTTTACCATCCTGGCTCTCCGATCTGGGGCCATTTCCTCTTTGGACATATATTTATATTCATGATTGAGTTAAATGGGCGTTTTTGCCCACTATATTCTGTTTCTAATTTTATTCTGGCCTCCGATTTCTTGTTTCTTTTTCACATTCCCTAATTTTTATGCCGCTTGCACTTCCTGTGTATACCTAGGTATACTTACCCAATTGGGATCGCATATGTGCAGGGTGCAGACTTGGGGACTCGGAGCTAAAGGGGGCTCGTCCTGCTCCCTCTCTCTAGCTGGCGGTGGCAGCGCCTATTGCCCCACCCAGGGGTGGGTTCTTCCCTTTATCAGCTGGCCATGTGATACGTGCGCCTATGGCCATACTAGTGCCGGACGATGCACCACACACCAGCAGTGTGGTTACATCTTTCAGCCTCATTTGATTTCTGTTACAGTTATGGGCTCCTGATGATACATTTATGTTGAAACGCGTTGAGCCTTCACAATTATCATTCTTCTCTCTGGTGTCCCAGCGTTGTGCCACTGTGCGCTTTACCTAGACTAGCTGGGGTGGAGAGTATACTGTAGCATCCGGTATTGCTTGCAGTCCAATTCTTTGGTCTGCAAGCAGTAGCTGTGATTTTTGATAGTAGGCAGCAGGGGTCTGTTGCACCAAAGCATGGGTGATATCCGCAGATGCAACATAGGTGGATGGAACCTTTAACATCCGTTTAGATTTTGGCATTCTCACCTGCTGGGAGCAGCACGATGCTTATAGCATACCATATATGCGTCGCTACCGAGCACTTGGTATGAATTATCTATGATGTGACGTTTAGTGACAAAGGTTAGCACTTTATTTATTACTTTTTAGGATTATTGGGACCACTTATCTGCTGATATAACATTGGAAACAGTCGGATACTGGATAGTAGCACTATTAACTCCATTTATTCCGACTTGCTTTCCCGCATGCTTTTTGTGCATGCTAATACAGACAGCAGTTGTGTAGAGTCCCAACATTACCCTATTTTTTCCTCTCGGACTGTACACTACGGGGATCTGCTCTACCCATCTATGGTGTACAAGTGATTGGGGTTCTGGTTGTCCAGAGGACTCTGTGTTTTTGTGTAGGCCTGTAATCGGGTGCCACCCCTCTTTTACTTTCGATCACTAATAAAGATTTATTATTTTCATATTTTACCATCTATAACAGGCAGTGATACGTTTTTCATAATAGACACACACCCTTTTATCTGTTTTCTGTGATGTTGCTTATACAGCACCAACATATTCCGCAGCGCAGTACAGCAATTATCGTCACATTCTAATTTACCTGTCTTAGGCCTCGTTGACATGTCCTTTTTTCATTGACATGTACTGTCTGCATTTTCTGCAGACAGCACTCACATATCAGTATATTTTTACTGACATACAGAGATATGCACTACTTTGGTGCGTGATGCAGACCAAACATATCCATTATAATCTATGAGTTTGTGAAAAAACATGGACTCAACATGGATGGTATCCGTGTTTTGTCCGCATTTGGTCCGTTTTTCACTGACCACTCATAGGAGATGGTTTGGAAATGAACTTAACAGCTAAGCATTTTCCGTGGAATACAGAAGACACAGAGGGCAAAAAAGGACACACAGACCAAACATCGACATCTTCATGGATGAAACACGTAATGTTTTTTTCGTGGACGTCAAATGGACACGGAAATGTGAACAAGGCCTTAGACCATACACCCTAGGCATATTTCATAGAAGGCCAATTAACCTAATAGTATAGTTTGGAATGTGGGAAGAAACTGCAGTACACAGAAGAAATTCTCATAAACCCGGGGAGAAAATACTAACTCTATACAGATGTTGTCCTTGGTTGGAATTGAACCCAGGACCTCAGTGCTTCGAAGGCAACAGGCGTGCATACCGTAGGTCATTCTGAGTTGTTTTTGACAAATACATTTGACTGGAGGGTAAGCACTTTATTGTATACGCTGATTGAATAGTGGCAGGAATATTACATCTGATCACGGAATGATGACAGCAGCAGGACATAAGTCAGCTGATGGTGTGGAAGGCAGTGACCTGTCCACTTATGTGATTATGCTGGAGAGCACAGATCATGAAGGAGGCAAGGTTAGAATCATTTGTGACTTGTCTTCTCATGTGGTAAGCAACAGGTGAAATAATTGGTTATAAAGTAAGCGAGAAAGTTATTTATAGACAAGAATATCATAGACTGCAGCAGCAGGGGAGAAGTGTGCTGATCTTGTGGGGGGCAGTGACCTGTCCCCTTATGTGATAGCTAGAGAGCACAGATCATGAAGTAGGTAGGGCTAGACTCATTTGTAATCAAAAGATCAAGCAATAATCACAGCAGCAGGAAATAAGTGTGTTGATTATCTACATAATCACAGATGTAGTAAGAGAGAATAGATTGTTCGTACTCAAAATCATAAATTGACCACAACAGATGTAAAGGAGTGTGCCTCTCTCGTGGGAGGCAGTGACCTGTTTTCTCATGTAATAAACAACTAGTGAAATAATTGGTTGTGAAATAAGCGAGAAAGGAGTTATTTATAGACAAGAAAATCATAGAATAACTGCAGCAGGAGAACAGTGTGCCGATCTTGTGGGGAAAGTGACTTTTCATATCGTAAGCAACAGGTGAAATAATTGGTTATGAATAGTGTTGATCACGAATATTCGAATTGTGAATTTTTATTGCGAATATTGGCACTTCGAGAAATCGCGAATATTTAGAATATAGTGATATATATTTGTAATTTCGAATATTCGAGATTTTTTTTAATCAGTACACATGATCCCTCCCTGCTTCTAGCTTGTGGGCCAATGAGACGGCTGCAGTATCTTTGACTTTAGGAGTAGTGTTGATTGAGAATTATCGTAATGCAAATTTTTATTGCAAATTTTTCAATTGCCGATTTCCGCAATCAAGAAAATAATGACTGGAAATAAAGAATTCTCGAATTCGCAAATATATGGCGAATATTCGCCCAAATATTCGCAAAATATCACAAATTCAAATATTGGCCCTGCCGTTCATCACTTGTTATGAAGTAAGTGAGAAAGGAGTTATTTATAGACTAGAATATCCTGGAATAACTGCAGCAGAAGGAGAGGAGTGTGCTGATCTTGTTGGGGGGCAGTGACCTGTCATCTCATGTGACTTTGATCATGAGCACAAGGAAACATATATTATGTATAGTGTCATGCAGTAGATCAGGACAGAAGCATTTGTAGTCAACAAGATCCTGGAATAATCACATGTGCATGAGAGCAGTGTGCTGATTTTGCAGGAGGCAGTAACCTGTCCACTCATATGGTTATTTTTACTAAGGATAAGATACATAATACAGAGGTAACAGTATAATATGAAGAGAGTAAGGATGGTAACCCACATTATATTTGTCTTGGCAGACTCCACAATATCCAGATCCCTCAAGGTATATAAGGATTTATAGTACAACCTATATGTTCCTCAGGAAATAATTATTAGATACGTTGGATTTTTTTAATATTATTTTCTATTATGGTAAACTGCATTAGAGGCATCTTGCAACAGTCCAATACTCGTAACTACACAGAAATTAATGGGGGATCACTAGTATTAATTGTGGACTCGTGGATTTTTCAGCTGGAAGCTATCCTATATGCAGCCAGCTTACTACTGTAAAAGCCCAAGCAGATAACTGAAAGGGCAGAAAATTCCATTAGAAGAAAAAAGTAATATGAGAATTCTATCCAGCTGATGCAGAAAGATTGTGACATACACTGTATTTACACATAAAGTTCATACATAAAACTATTAGAATTTTGGGAAGAAAGCTTTGCTGATTTGCATTTAATTTTGGATTATGTTCCTGTTGCAATATATCAGATTTTTCGTCCTATAAGATGCATCAGACCTCAGATAAGAGCCCTAATATAAATAAGACTCCCCATTCACACCTCAGATGAGATCCCCATACCTCAGATGAGACCTCCATGCCTCAGATCAGCCCCATGCTTTATATCAGCCCCATGCCATATATTAACCCCCCATGCCTTATATCAGCCTACATACCACAGAGCAAATATAATTTAAAAAAATCCACTTGCCCCTCGTGCTCCGGACGCTGCAGGTTCCCAGAATTCAGCTCTCTTTTCTTCTTCCTGCCGTCTGTGCTGTGACCCAACACGCACAGCGTCCTCACGCTGTGCGCAGCCACAGCAAAGCCGACAACAGAGGGCCAGTAAGTGGTGATTACAGAGCCTGGGGAGGGCTGCATTCAATGATTCCCAGTACTCTGGAACTAATGAGCGCTTCCATAATGGACGCACTCATTATTATTCGCCCCATAAGACAAACTGACATTTTCCACCCACTTTGGGGGTAAAAAGTGCGTCTTATGGGGCGAAAAATATGATAGTTGTAGCTGCCAACAGTTTCTCAACTAAAACTTGAACAAAACATTTTCGGCATGTGTAAGAAACATTATCCCCATATATTGTACCATATCTACAGTGGATTCTGAGGTTACAATGGGCTTAGATTACAACATTTTCAACAGACAATGGTTCTAGTAGTTTAAAACCACAATCAACATATAATGTTATGGACACTGTGTTGAAATTATGAGAGCTTAAAAGGAATCTGTCATCAGCAACCTTCCTATCAAACTGTTTGCACAGACACATGTGGTTCATAGCTGATCTGTAATGGAGGCCCTAACACAGATGTGATCAAAGCCTTATGTGTTCTGTAGCATCAGAGCATGAG
Organism: Bufo bufo; assembly: GCF_905171765.1. NCBI lineage: Eukaryota > Metazoa > Chordata > Amphibia > Anura > Bufonidae > Bufo > Bufo bufo. The sequence continues at coordinate 291,756,296 of NC_053389.1, forward strand.
CTGAGGTGTGTATTAGGAGGTTCTGCTGCAGCTGAGGTTGTGTTAGTAGGTTCTGCCGCAGTTCAGGTCAGTATTAGGAGCTTCTGCAGAAGCTGAGTTGTGTATTAGGAGATTCTGCAGCAGCTGATGTGTGTATTAGGAGGTTCTGCAGCAGCTGAGGTGTGTATTAGTAGGTTCTACATCAGTCAGAGAAACATCAGTTGCGAGTGACTGGATTAAATTGTTTATTCTGTGTCTGTATCATGTCAAATAATAACATAGTAACATAGTACATAAGGCCGAAAAAAACATTTGTCCATCCAGTTCGACCTGTCATCCTGCAAGTTGATCCAGAGGAAGGCAAATGTTTTAAAATAAATTTTATTAGCAAATTAGGTATTTTTTTATTATTTCTAGAAAGGGGTTCCACGGAACCTGTCATCAAATTTATGCTGACCTCACTGAGGGCAGCATAAATTAGTGACAGAAATGCTGACTTCAGTGATGTGTCATTCATGAGCTAAAAGTAAGAGGTTGCCGAGAACCAGCATCTTAGTCATTGCAGCACAGGCCTGGAAAAGAGTCAAATCTACCTGAGAAGAGTCATAGTTATTCATAATCTCCTGCTCTCCCGCCCATCTGCTGATGATTGGCTGTTCTCTACTAGAGAGAAAGAGAGAAAACTGGGTAGAAGACTGTCAGTCATCAGCAGGTGGGCAGGGAGAGCAGGGATTCAAGAATAACCATTCTAGGAGCAGAATACCAGAATCGCCAGATCCGGGTTATGCCAGACACTGCTGGCACCTGTCGGATCCCATTTACACTAATCGGGTCCATCGGGATCCGACATGATTATCAGCATTTTGCCAGATGAAATAATGCTGCATGCAGCGTTCTTTTGCCCTTTGTTTTTGCCAGAATCTTCGACAGAGACTTCTGCCGCAACCTCTGTAGCAGATGTGCATGTAGCCTCAGGGGTGCTATGAGTGGCTCATAAGACTGTAGCCACAGGGCCGGGCTGATAGGGTTGCGGACACAGTTCATGGTAAGTTTGTGATAAGACTGCAGTAGTTTATGATGGTGCATGAGAGGAAGGGAAGTTTGCAGCAGTCCATGATGTGGTGGGGGAAGTTTGCCAATAAGACTTTTGAGATCCAATGCATAAATGGCTGGGTGGTGGTTGATAAGACTGAATGCTACTGAATGGGCAGGGCAGTTAGTGGCAGGGGTTAGGGGTGGGTAGTGGGAGGGAGCAGGGCATGGGGGCCCAATTTCGTTATGGGGCCCAATGATTTCTATGTACGCCCCTGCCGACAACCCTTTCATATACCAAGAGTTTCCCGAAACCCAATTCATTTCTAGTTTCAAAGTATAAAAATACCTAGGGCGAATCTGTAACAGTCAGACAGTAATGTGCAATGTGCTAAATAACCACAGCTCTTTAAAAGGCTATTAAATATAAATTATGCAGGAAACAGTAAAATAATCCTGGCAGACATGCTGAAACTGGGTGGCCTTGACCAGGTTAGAACTGCGTAACATTTCTAATAATTGTATAGTTTAAAATGCCTACAGGAAATGCAAATTAAAAAGGAATAACCACAAAAAAGTTCTAAATGTTATATGCTATTAATAAAAGGAGAGCTGCTGAGAAAAAATAATGTCCCTCTTCTGAAAATAGGCCAACAAATTCAGCGTTTTAATGTGTTCCTGTTACTGAGTCTTTGCAACAAAAAAAAAAGCCAGTTTTCACAGGACAGTCTTAGTTTTTTTTTTTTTTTTGCAAACTAGGAGACTTGCCAAAATAGGATCCCTGTGAGAGAGCCATAGTGAGGATTTCCTTCACCACTGGTAAAGATTCAGTTTGTAGTCCCAGCCCTGTATGTAAATACCCTGGTCAGGGCATATTGGGGGGATATTTATTAAAGCTTAAATAACTGTTTTCTAGTGCAAAAAAAATTAAGACTTTCCCCCCCTTGTACAACATACTTGTGGCATGTCCAGAGGGGAGGGGGAGCAAAGAGATGGGGTCTAGGCAGCCTGATAAATTTAGCAAAACTTGCCAGAAAACTTGAGCAGGTTACACCAGCTAGGAACTAGGATTTCTGTTTTTGGAACAGGGACCTCACAAGATGTGCCTAATTATTAAGGAGCATGTGTCCTAAAATTGATACATCTTACACCAGCTCATTTTTATTAAGGTTGCCAGCTTTAATAAGTTTTCCCCATTGGCTTCTTGGCACCCTCCCCATTCCACCCATTGCATATGCAATGACTGGTTTGAGGTGGCCATAACACTGCGCTGGATCCCCCGGACACCGCCAAGGTCCCTTATGACAGCAATGGAAAATTACTAGCTTCTCAGTGTACAGTCTGGAAAGTCCCAATGTCACTTAGTCTTAGCTGGCTGTGCATTAAAGGGTTTCTATCACTTCGTATGCCATAATTAGCTCTCAGACACTAGCGATCCGCTAGTGTCTGCTCTGGCCAACCATCCTAATATAAGAGCTTTTTGGGCAGCCGTTTTGCTAAAAAAATAACTTTTATAAATATGCTAATGAGCCTCTAGGTGCTATGTGGGCGTCATTAGCACCTAGAGGCTCCGTCTACCTTCATACACAGCCACCGCCCAGCGCGTCCCTCCAGCCCGCCCATCTCCTGATGAATGCGATCCTCCGTGTGACGCAACGGACGAATTCTCGCGCATGCGCCGTGCGCGGCTGTATTCGGCGCATGCGCAGAGAATGTCTGACCGCTTCCCTGCTCAGACATCTCCACTGCGCCTGTTCCTTGGAGCACTATGACATCATCGGCGCAGGCGCAGTGGAGATGTCTGAGCAGGGAAGCGGTCAGACATTCTCTGCGCATGCGCCGAATACAGCCGCGCACGGCGCATGCGCGAGAATTCGTCCGTTGCGTCACACGGAGGATCGCATTCATCAGGAGATGGGCGGGCTGGAGGGACGCGCTGGGCGGTGGCTGTGTATGAAGGTAGACGGAGCCTCTAGGTGCTAATGACGCCCACATAGCACCTAGAGGCTCATTAGCATATTTATAAAAGTTATTTTTTTAGCAAAACGGCTGCCCAAAAAGCTCTTATATTAGGATGGTTGGCCAGAGCAGACACTAGCGGATCGCTAGTGTCTGAGAGCTAATTATGGCATACGAAGTGATAGAAACCCTTTAAAGGGGTTTTCTCACTTCAGCAAATGGCATTGATCATGTAGATAAAATTAATACAAGGCAAACAGTAGTAAGGTATTGTGATTGTCCATATTGCCTCCTTTGCTGGCTTGATTCATTTTTCCATCACATTATACACTGCTTGTAACCATGGGTTGTAAGCCGTGTACCGGGGTAGGCTCCCCAGGATACAACAAAGTCATGAACGAGGAAAGCAACTCTGACACCAGCTTTTGAAAAAACTGAATTTTAATAACACGTGATAATAAACACAACCAAAAATTCTGAGAACATAAAATAAGTTTACATACACCCAGCCCAAAGGCCGAGACCCCTGTGTTACACAGCACGGCACCCCCTGATGGATGCCAGCGGAAATTTCGCTGTAATTTACCTACTGGCGGGCACAACTAAAACTGCCTCGCCGTACCTATTATTACCCTGAAACAAACACGAACAATTGGTTGGGTGCTTAGAACGGGCTGGCCTGCGGTGCAACACAACAGTTCACAATCTTACCGTGCTCTATATTATTCCCCCTCGCATAACTAATCTAGCAGCATGTGCCTGATTAATTCTCATGAGCAAAACGCTGAACTGGATAGAGTTCGTGGGGGTGTTTATCAGCTCTCAAATGTGCAATGTCCCTTTTAGTAAAGGAGTCCTTATAGTACAATTGCAATACTTTAGGCCTGACACAAAGCAGAGACCCTAACTATCTAACTACAGGCCTGATCTAAGTCTTTAGGCGCCAGCACTGCAGTGTGATGCGTGCACAATCTTACCGACCCAGGTCTGCTCTTTATCCACTGATGTCTCTGAACCGAACAACCAGTCTTTCCAGCAAACATGAGTTCCCACAGGGTATGCAGCTTGTTCCTTAGCTCTTGTCAGCCTTCTTGGAAACAATCCTCCTTTCCCCAGACAGGATCTGTGTCTTGGAAAACCATCAGCTTCACTCAGCTGCAGCTGTGGTCACAGAGGAGGTCCTCTCACTCCTGGATCCATTAGCTTCTCTGCTCACACACAGCTCCTCAGCTCTCAGCTCTCTCCCAAGATGGCTGCAGATACTGTCACGACCGCTATCCCAGCAGCGGTCGTGTCGCACCAGACAGAGGGGAAGGGGGACCCTTATCTATGGATGGGAAATAGAATGGCCACCCCTGACTAACCCTCAGCTGGCACCTGTCTGCCCTGATACCCTAGAGGGGGTGTGAACCCGTGCGGCGAGCAGGATACCTAAAACCCTCAGTCGCCCTAACTAGACTGGACTGAGGAAAGGCCGATGGGAGCGCTAGTCACCATCACTCACGTCTAGGAAAACAACAGGGGAAGACAGCAACAAACAATCTATGGCAGTGATAGACTTATCCAGTCACGAGCAGAGAAGGCGATCCCAAACACGACAGTCCACGCCGGACAAGAGCTCCACAGCAACACCATCAAACGATCTCCTTCCAAGGTCAGAGTAGCACTGGTAGTAAGGACTATATCTGGCAATGACTGAAAGTGAAAGTGAAACTAATATAGTAGCTGGGAGTGGCAGACAGGACTCACCTGAGGAGGATGCCTACAAACTCCCAGTCAGGACAAAAAGGTTCACAAGGCAAAACCCAGATGACATACCCTGAACCACGGAGCAAACTCACAAGCTATCGCGAGTAGCAAGTCGCTGCGACCTTCTCCTCCCAGACCTGTCTGGATCAGTCACAGTCGTGACAGATACCTCTACAAGCTCTCTAGAACAACACCTCTCATGAATATGGAAATATATATCCAGTCAGTCAGCTGTGCCTAGGAAACAGCAGCATCTTGTGGCCAAACAGCAGAACGTCAGTCAGAACATCTAATTTAATCCACACACAAACAGTGTTCAGACAATGAGAGCTGTTTCTCAATCTCACAGGGTTACCAGCACCCTGCAATCCTGCAGTGCTGGCTGTGCTTTCTGGGATTACAGGAGTACGCATAGGCCGCCAATTTTTCCTATAGTGTGCAAGCATGGCTGCCGCTGCTGGATTGCAGGATGGTTGTAACCCCTGGTTACGAGCAGTGTATAATGTGATAGTAAAATGAATCAAGCCAGCAAAGGAGAAATATGGACAATCACAATATAATAGTAAGTGTCTTGTATTAAAGGGGAATTCCGGTTATAACAAGTTATCCCCTGTTCATCCTACCGTTGAGACCCTGCCTAATAACGAGAGCAGGGCCCCAATCAGGAGAGCTCCACAGGGTATGGGGGCCCCATTCTCATGACCAGTGGGGGTCCCAGCAGTTATACCCTATCCTGTGGATGGGGATAAGTTGCTAGAACTAGAATACCCCTTTAACGTTCTCTACATTATTAATGCCATTTGCTGAAGTGAGACAACCCCTTTAAACCTTTCCACTGTACAGTTCAATAACAGTGCAAATGAATAGAATATATTTCAATAAACATAAACAGTTCAGCAATATAAAATAGCATAAGTGTACACAACGGCATAAATCATAGTGAATATTAACTCTTCAAAGTGTAATAAAGTAGGGAGTTGATGGTTTTCCTTAGCAGCAATAGAGGCAAATATCCACAAACATCCATACTCCAAAGTACCTTTGCTCCAGGCCACTACACATACACCACCAGCTGATCCTAGCTTTTATTCTGACAAACAAGACATTTTATACCAATATACAGTCAGGTCCATAAATATTGGGACATTGACGCAATTCTAACATTTTTGGCTCTATACACCACCACAATAGATTTGAAATGAAACGAACAAGATGTGCTTTAACTGCAGACTGTCTGCTTTAATTTTGGGGTATTTACATCCAAATCAGGTGAACGGTGTAGGAATTACAACAGTTTGCATATGTGCCTTCCACTTGTTAAAGGAACCAAAAGTAATGGGTCAATTGGCTTCTCAGCTGTTCCATGGCCAGGTGTGCGTTATTCCCTCATTATCCCAATTACAATGAGCAGATAAAAGGTCCAGAGTTCATTTCAAGTGTGCTATTTGCATTTGGAATCTGTTGCTGTCAACTCTGATGAGATCCAAAGAGCTGTCACTATCAGTGAAGCAAGCCATCATTAGGCTGAAAAAACTAAACAAACCCATCAGAGAGATAGAAAAAACATTAGGCATGGCCAAAACAACAGTTTGGAACATTCTTAAAAAGAAGGAACGCACCGGTGAGCTCAGCAACACCAAAAGACACGGAAGACCATGGAAAACAACTGTGGTGGATGACCGAAGAATTCTTTCCCTGGTGAAGAAAACACCCTTCACAACAGTTGGTCAGATCAAGAACACTCTCCAGGAGCTAGGTGTATGTGTGTCAAAGTCAATAATCAAGAGAAGACTTCACCAGAGTGAATACAGAGGGTTCACCACAAGATGTAAACCTTTGGTGAGCCTCAAAAGCAGGAAGGCCAGATTAGAGTTAGCCAAAGACATCTAAAAAATCCTTCACAGTTCTGGAACAACATCCTATGGACAGATGAGACCAAGATCAACTTGTACCAGAGTGATGAACTCATTGGATGATGCTTCACAATGCAGATGGACAATGACCCAAAGCATACTGCAAAAGCAACCAAAGAGTTTTTTAAGGGAAAGAAGTGGAATGTTATGCAATGGCCAAGTCAATCACCTGACCTGAATCCGATTGAGCATGCATTTCAGTTGCTGAAGACAAAACTGAAGGGAAAATGCCCCAAGAACAAGCAGGAACTGAAGACAGTTGCAGTAGAGGCCTGGCAGAGCATCACCAGGAATGAAACCCAACGTCTGGTGATGTCTATGCGTTCCAGACTTCAGGCTGTGATTGACTGCAAAGGATTTGCAACCAAGTATTAAAAAGTGAAAGTTTGATTTATGATTATTATTATGTCTCATTACCTTTGGTCCCTTAACAAGTGGGAGGCACATATGCAAACTGTTGTAATTCCTACACCGTTCACCTGATTTGGATGTAAATACCTTCAAGTCAAAGCTGACAGTCTGCAGTTAAAGCACATCTTTGTTTCATTTTAAATCCATTGTGGTGATGTATAGAGCCAAAAATGTTAAAATTGTGTTGATGTCGCAATATTTATGGACCTGACTGTATATAAACATTTAACTACCTACAGACCGCCTAACGCACGGATGCGTCCTGGAGGCGGTCGATTCATTCCTCCTGGACGCATCCGTGCGTCATCTCGTGAGATGCGAGATTTCGGTCAGAGCCGGCCCGCGCATGCGCATCGCGGGCCGGCAAAAGTTCAAGGAGTATTTCGTCAGCAACCTGCCAGCCAATGATCGTTGCTGGCAGGTTGCTGATTTTAAAAAAAATCGAATCACAAGCCATCTAACACCTTATATTTATAAATATAAGGTGTTAAATGGCTTCTCTGCTCCTCTGCTGGTCCTTTTGGTCGGTTGGTTCCAGCAGAGGAGCAGACATCACAGTGAGTACCCACCAACACCACACTTAGCCCCAGATCACCCCCCATCACACCAATTAACCCCTTGATCACCCCTTGATCGCCCCTGTCAATCACCTAGTGAAAGGGAAAAAAGTGATCAGTGTAAACTGTCACTTTTTTTTCCCACTGGTATTGACTGATAGGTTTTAGGATAGTTTAGGCCCCTTGGTTAGGTAGTTAGCATCAGTTAGCGCCCAGCCCACCGCACCGCAGTCACTGATTCGCTGATTAGCGTATCGCTAATCAGCATTTGTACTTTTATAGTATCTGTAAGTGATCAAAACTGATCACAGTCAGATCTATAATTGTATTAGTGTCACCTTAGTTCGCCCTGCACCCAAAATGCAGTGTTTGCCCGATCAGGCCTTATCGGTAGCCCACACGTGCGTTCACCCACGCCCGCTCCGCCGCAGTGACAAAAAAATAATATTTTTTTTGATCACTGCACAATCACTTTACAAGCTCTGCGGCGATAAAAAAATCAGTTTTGATATTTTTTATCAATCGCAGCGGCCTCCAGTACTTCGCTAGCCTCCCATTTGTAAGACAGGCTTGCTTTTTTTCTTGGGTAGTCTCAGGGAATACCCCTAAATTTAGTAGTCCAAATGTCAAACAGGGGGTATTCTTCTGAAGAGGCCTACAGGATTCTGACCCAGTCGGATGAGGAATGGGAACCCTCATCTGATGAATCTAGCGGGTCAGAATATGAACCTGTAGAAAGCAGTGGCAGTCTGACCCAAAGTTCGGACGAGGAGGTTGAGGTCCCTGATAGCACCAGGCGTACCCGGCCCCGTGTCGCTAGACCACAGGTTGCGCAGGATCCGTTTCAAGGGCAGCAGAGTGGGGCTGGCGCTGTCGGATTACATGGCGAGGCATACACCAGCAGCGCAGCCCATCCTGGACCTAGTACCAGCACTGCCGTACAACATGGTGAAGTGGCGAGCACCAGAAGGGCAGTTGAAGCTGGTACGGTGGCACGTGCAATAGTTACCCCGTCGCAGCCACCGCACAGACAGGCCCGTAGAGCCCCTAGAGTCCCTGAGGTGCTGGCAAACCCTGATTGGCAGTCCCCAACTTCAGCCGCACCTGTAGTTCCCCCTTTCACCGCCCAGTCTGGAGTTCGGGTTGAGACAGCTCAGATCGGTTCGGCACTGGGATTTTTTGAGCTGTTCTTGACTGCGGAGCTCTTGGACTTAGTTGTGGCAGAAACAAATCGGTATGCCACTCAATTTATAGCCGCCAACCCGGGAAGCTTTTATGCCCAGTCTTTCCGGTGGAAACCAGTCCAAGTTTCCGAAATTAAAATTTTTCTGGGCCTTCTCCTCAACATGGGTCTAACCAAAAAGCATGAATTGCGGTCATATTGGTCCACGAACCCAATTCATCACATGCCCATGTTCTCTGCTGCTATGTCCAGGACACAATTTGAGACCATCCTGCGTTTCCTGCACTTTAGCGACAACACCACCTCCCGTCCCAGATGCCACCCAGCTTTTGACCGGCTCCACAAAATTCGGCCCCTCATAGACCCCTTCAACAACAAATTTGCAGATTTGTATACCCCTGAGCAAAACATCTGCGTAGACGAGTCCCTTATAAATTTTACCGGGCGCCTTGGCATCAAACAATACATCCCAAGCAAGCGCGCCCAGTATAGTATGGGGTCAAATAGTATAAGCTCTGTGAAAGGGCCACAGGCTATACCCACAAATTTCGGATCTATGAGGGAAAAGATCAGACCCTGGAGCCGGTCGGTTGCCCTGACTACCTGGGGAGCAGTGGGAAGACAGTCTGGGACTTGGTGTCACCCTTATTTGGCAAGGGGTACCATCTTTATGTGGACAATTTTTACACAAGTGTGCCCCTCTTCAGGCATTTGTTCCTAGAACAGATTGGCTGCTGTGGCACCGCGCGACCTAGTCGCCGGGGCTTCCCCCAACGGCTCGTTACCACCCGTCTTGCAAGGGGGGAGAGGGCTGCCTTGTGTAACGAAGAACTGCTCGCGGTGAAATGGAGAGGCAACCGTGACGTTTACATGCTCTCCTCCATTCACGCAGACACGACAATACAAATTGAATGGGCAACCAGTGTCATTGAAAAGCCCCTCTCAGTCCACAACTATAACCTTCACATGGGAGGGGTGGACTTCAATGACCAGATGTTGGCTCCTTATTTAGTTTCCCGACGCACCAGACGCTGGTATAAGAAGGTGTCTGTATATTTGATTCAATTGGCTGCATATAATAGTTTTGTTCTCTACAGTAAGGCTGGGAGAACAGGATCCTTCCTCAAATTTCAGGAAGAGATCATCGAGAACCTCCTGTATCCAGGAGGTTCCGTGGCCCCATCCACCAGTGTAGTGAGCCGTCTACACGAGCGACATTTCCCCAATGTCGTTGCTGGTACCTCAACCCAACCGTCACCCCGAAAAAGATGTTGTGTCTGTAGCAGGAGTGGAATAAGGCGTGACACCCGCTATTTCTGTCCTGACTGCCCTGACCACCCTGCCCTATGCTTAGGGGAGTGTTTCCGGAAGTACTACACACAGGTACACTTAGCATAGGGATTGCATCTCACAGGACAGGCACACAGGTCTATTAGGGCCCTTACACTCACAGCTGCTGCAAACCTCTCCTTTCACCTGGGATAAAGTGCATAATGTACTTCCGGAAAATGCAAATGTGATCGCACACTACATCCAGCACTCTGCCCTGCCTCCATGCTGGATGAGACATTGGTGTACATTTTGGCCAAAGCGTAATAAGCCACTCACCGCGTCAAGGTCGTCTCATTTGAGTGGTCCCTAACCCTAGTTCCTACCTGTTTATGGGCCATGACAGCCACACAAAGTCCAGGGAATGCAGGTCAGCATGCAAGCCAAGCACACTCTGCTTTTAACCCCGTCCGGTGCCATTACAGCTTTCATCGGATCCAGGGATGCAAGTACCAACATGCATGCTGAGCCCACCATATACTTCTCCTGGAGCCAAATGGCTACTGGTAGGTTCTATATAAGCAGACTCAGTTTTATACTGACTTTAAAACCAGCCTCCAGGACAGATTGACTGGTCAGGTGTGCATGACTCAAAGGAGATCGTCACGCCTCCAATATAAACTACAAAGAAAAAATGTGGGGGGTTGAGTCAGCACAACCCGTATGTAGGTGCATATCACTATGGCGAAATACATATACAAACGGAAAATGCAAATGTGATCGCACACTACATCCAGCACTCTGCCCTGCCTCCATGCTGGATGAGACATTGGTGTACATTTTGGCCAAAGCGTAATAAGCCACTCACCGCGCCACTTTGTGTGGCTGTCATGGCCCATAAACAGGTAGGAACTAGGGTTAGGGACCACTCAAATGAGACGACCTTGACGCGGTGAGTGGCTTATTACACTTTGGCCAAAATGTACACCAATGTCTCATCCAGCATGGAGGCAGGGCAAAGTGCTGGATGTAGTGTGCGATCACATTTGCATTTTCCGTTTGTATATGTATTTCGCCATAGTGATATGCACCTACATACGGGTTGTGCTGACTCAACCCCCCACATTTTTTCTTTGTAGTTTATATTGGAGGCGTGGCGATCTCCTTTGAGTCATGCACACCTGACCAGTCAATCTGTCCTGGAGGCTGGTTTTAAAGTCAGTATAAAACTGAGTCTGCTTATATAGAACCTACCAGTAGCCATTTGGCTCCAGGAGAAGTATATGGTGGGCTCAGCATGCATGTTGGTACTTGCATCCCTGGATCCGATGAAAGCTGTAATGGCACCGGACGGGGTTAAAAGCAGAGTGTGCTTGGCTTGCATGCTGACCTGCATTCCCTGGACTTTGTGTGGCTGTCATGGCCCATAAACAGGTAGGAACTAGGGTTAGGGACCACTCAAATGAGACGACCTTGACGCGGTGAGTGGCTTATTACGCTTTGGCCAAAATGTACACCAATGTCTCATCCAGCATGGAGGCAGGGCAGAGTGCTGGATGTAGTGTGCGATCACATTTGCATTTTCCGTTTGTATATGTATTTCGCCATAGTGATATGCACCTACATACGGGTTGTGCTGACTCAACCCCCCACATAATGTACTTCGCCACATCTTTGGGCGATTTGCGCTTTGCACATTGTCCCATGGGGAAGGAGAGGTTTGTCCCATAAAGGTAAAAAATAAAAATTAAAAAATCACCGGTAAGCAAAAAAGTTAACGTTCAGTTTAAAAAGTTAAATAAAGTTTATATGTTCCGTTCAAATTTTATTATAAAGTTAATAAATTTATTGCGTTGCGGCCTGGTTTTTTCTTTTTTGTTTTGTTTTTTTTACCTTCCAGGTGGACCAACCGATCGACTAGCTGCAGCACTGATGTGCATTCTGACAGAATTGCGCTGCTGTCAGATTACACAAAAGTCGGTGTATGCGGCGCTGCAAGACGAGATTTCTCCTCTGCAGTAAAAGATACGTTTGCCGAGGCATATGAGCTGAGGAGGCGGCGGTGTTCATATACTTTGGCAAACACTTTGTATATAAAAAAAATAAAAAAAATCCCTGCAATGATTTATTCATCCACATCGAATGATGTGAATGGAGAAATCGGGTTTGCCAGGGCATACGAGCTAAGTGGGTATGGATGTTGGGCAGAGCTCCTATGTCCTGGCAGTCGCCTCTCCCCTCCTTTTTTTTTTTTGGCAGAGATTTTTTCATCCACATTGATCGATGCGAATGAAGAAATCTGTGCCGTTCATTTTTTCTTTCAGCCCAGAGGCTGAACGGAAAAAAAAAATTATCATTACCCGTATGCTCAATATAAGGAGAATAGCAGAAACTCCTAATGCTGGCCATACATGTAATGATTGCGGAGACCCTCAAATGCCAGGGCAGTACAAACACCCCACAAATGACCCCATTTTGGAAAGAAGACACCCCAAGGTATTCGCTGAGGGGCATATTGAGTCCATGAAAGATTGAAATTTTTGTCCCAAGTTAGCGGAAAGGGAGACTTTGTGAGAAAACAAAAAACAAAAAACTATTTCCGCTAACTTGTGGCAAAAAAAAAAAATCTCTATGAACTCGCCATGCCCCTCATTGAATACCTTGGGGTGTCTTCTTTCCAAAATGGGGTCACATGTGGGGTATTTATACTGCCCTGGCATTTTAGGGGCCCTAAAGCGTGAGAAGAAGTCTGGGATCCAAATGTCTAAAAATGCCCTCCTAAATGGAATTTGGGCCCCTTTGCGCATCTAGGCTGCAAAAAAGTGTCACACATGTGGTATCACCGTACTCGGGAGAAGTTGGGGAATGTGTTTTGGGGTGTCATTCTACATATACCCATGCTGGGTGAGAGAAATATCTCGGTCAAATGCCAACTTTGTATAAAAAAAATGGGAAAATTTGTCTTTTGCCGAGATATTTATCTCACCCAGCATGGGTATATGTAAAATGACACCCCAAAACACATTGCCCAACTTCTCCTGAGTACGGCGATACCAGATATGTGACACTTTTTTGCAGCCTAGGTGGGCAAAGGGGCCCACATTCCAAAGAGCACTTTTAGGATTTCACAGGTCATTTTTTATACATTTTGATTTCAAACTACTTACCACACATTAGGGCCCCTAAATTGCCAGGGCAGTATAACTACCCCACAAGTGACCCCATTTTGGAAAGAAGACACCCCAAGGTATTCTGTGAGGGGCATGGCGAGTTCCTAGAATTTTTTATTTTTTGTCACAAGTTAGCGGAAAATGATTTTTTTTTTTTCTTACAAAGTCTCATATTCCACTAACTTGTGACAAAAAATAAAAACTTCTATGAACTCACTATGCCCATCACGAAATACCTTGGGGTGTCTTCTTTCCAAAATGGGGTCACTTGTGGGGTAATTATACTGCCCTGGCATTCTAGGGGCCCTAATGTGTGGTAAGTAGTTTGAAATCAAAATGTATAAAAAATGACCTGTGAAATCCTAAAGGTGCTCTTTGGAATGTGGGCCCCTTTGCCCACCTAGGCTGCAAAAAAGTGTCACACATCTGGTATCGCCGTACTCAGGAGAAGTTGGGGAATGTGTTTTGGGGTGTCATTTTACATATACCCATGCTGGGTGAGAGAAATATCTCGGTCAAATGCCAACTTTGTATAAAAAAATGGGAAAAGTTGTCTTTTGCCGAGATATTTATCTCACCCAGCATGGGTATATGTAAAATGACACCCCAAAACACATTGCCCAACTTCTCCTGAGTACGGTGATACCAGATGTGTGACACTTTTTTGCAGCCTAGGTGGGCAAAGGGGCCCACATTCCAAAGAGCACCTTTAGGATTTCACAGGTCATTTTTTACACATTTTGATTTCAAACTACTTACCACACATTAGGGCCCCTAAATTGCCAGGGCAAAAATTTCGTTAAATTTCGATTAATAACAAAAAAATTAAAAATGTCAGCAGCAATGAAATACCACCAAATGAAAGCTCTATTAGTGAGAAGAAAAGGAGGTAAAATTCATTTGGGTGGTAAGTTGCATGAACCAGCAAGTGTAAAGCAGAAGTGTAAAAAGTGGCCTGGTCATTAAGGGTGTTTAAGCTAGGGGGGCTGAAGTGGTTAAAGGGCAGTTCTATTTTTTATGTGCTCACTCTAAAAGGGATGCATTTGAGACTAGAGAGTAAAGCAGAGGAGTCATAAGGATTCTGGTTCTCATAGTTGCTCTTAGATTGTGATAACAAGTGCAGTGTCCCACTCGTGATCGTGGGCACCGCAAACTAGTTTGATTGTGTTTTATTGTCATATATTATGCCTGTATGCTGTACTTCATCTCATGTCATATTCTCCCATGTCACTATGTGATTCTATGTGTAAGATCCTTTACACAGGCCTAGTTAGTGTGCACTACACTAGTTTCTCCACTAGATGGGGCAGTGTTACAGTGTATATATAGCTTAGCTCAGGCCTAGGTGGTTCTTTTCTAGTCAGTGTGCAGCCAAGATGTAGCTGCCTGCTGGAGGGAGGCCTCCTGCCTCTCTGCTCTCTCCCTGTTGGCTCCACAGTCCAGGGTTAAAGCCTACAAGATTCAGCCTAGAGGTGAGAAATCTACTTCTATAGCTCGCTTCTCAGGGGTGACCAGTGATAAGCTGCAAACAGCAAGTATTCAAAGGGACTAGTATATTTTATTCAAGTCAAAGGATAGCAAACGGCTGTACTCAAAGGCTTCCCAGGCACCTTTGCAATTAGGTGTAGGACACAGCTTCCGGCATCCACACCTCCAGTTTAAATCCTGAGGACATTTAGGCCAACTGTCAGAAAAGCACTGGAAATAGAGGTTCAAGGATTCTGAAAATCACCTTTAATTCAGGTTAGAATAAGGCGAGAGTTAATACCAGCCTAAGACTTTTATACTTCAAAAGCCTAGTCTGAAGCAGTAGCTTTCATATATATAAAAGACAAAGAGCCTGTTTTATCTGGGGACTTACAGTATCCTACCCCCGTATGCATGAGAGACTGTATTTCATATCTGGATGTACTAGAGACTTTATACTTGGATGTAACCGTTACCAGGAGCAACATTCAGTAAAAGTTATAAGCTGGATTGCACCATCCTTGTCTCAGTCTCCAATTCCTCAGTTAACACTACAGTAAATGGTTGTACCACCATAAAAGGTACTGGTGTCACGATTACAAGGGACCTTGCCATAGGCCCGTTAATACAGACCATCAAAGGCACCTCGAACCACCATCTGGCCTGTGTCCCTTAAACCAGAGTGTGCCCCAGAGAATTCATGTGCCGTTCTCCTCATCACTTGTGCAGGCCTGCCCAGGGACGACATAACCGTGAGTTACCAGAACTGTATTTTCCTCGGCCCACACCGTGACCTCACATATAATTCCCATGTCGGTCTGGCTCACTGCACAAGTAATAGACTGCAAATGATATAGAAGCTACAGACTTCTTACAACTACATGTTGATGGCATGGACGCCTACTAAAAATCCCATTCAGCAAACAGTCCCAAATGGTCATCCAAGGTTGTTAGCGGACTCCGAAGATTCTTGGTGCTTCATGGGAAACTGGTATAGAGTGTGGAGGCAGATACAACTAAATGTGGAGATCCCTGGCACCAAGAGATCCGGAGCACCAGAGAAAATCCACAGGGCACGTGCCCCTGGTGCTTGTTGCTAACAATGTCATTGTGGTCTCTACTATCTTGTGATAAAATGTTCCTGATTCAGTAGGAGAAATATCTTCGGGGAACACTTCTTTACCATGGTTTGAACTGGTTGACTACTCTTATACACTTTCTGATAGTGGAGGAAAGCAATGAAAGGGTGTGGCGTGAGAGAGTGGAACAAGTAAGTGTATGGCACCGTGAAAGATATACAGTAGCTTGCACAGTTCTGGGGTCCTTGTAAGCCACATATAGCATTCTGGGCTCCATTGTTTATTCCATAGGTCAGCCAGAAATGAAAAAGGCTACTACACCCTTCCCATGGCTGAAAACTCTGCCCAATACACCCTCCATCATCCCCTTGCTGCTTCCTCTTAATGTTTCCTCCCACACAGCTTCAATATGACAAGCAGTGGACTCTGCCTACCTTGCTTGTGGATTGAGAGCATCAACCCATTTATTCCAAGATAACATGGGTCTGACATCACAACCAATCAGGAGAGGATTCTGACAGAGGGCATCATGGGAGGCCTGGTCGTGATGTCAGCGGAAATACAGTCTCCACAGATGGTGCAGTCACCTGACCACTCTCCTGATCTCCAGAGTGAGACTGAAAAAGTAGCTCAAGTGCATTAGTAAGTTGTAGGGCCTGGCAGGGGAAGCACAGGGAAAGGGAAAATTTTATACCCGGATAACCCTTTTAAACAATATGGGACTCCAAGAAAGTCACTGGGAACATAAATTAAAACCTACCATTAGAGGTTATGTCTTAGAAGTTGATAACTTGCTTTTTTAGGGTGACCATGTCTTATCCTTCATGGTCAGCTGTAGTTCTGTCTTACCCAGGGGAAAACTAAAGGCCTTTTTACATAGGCCAGCTGAACAGGCTGTTAGGAATGAACGAATGAAGTACTATAGCAATATACATGAAATAATATGCAAATCTTGTTCGGTCTTTCATGTACATTACATTTACCTCTCTCATAGTGCCCCCTGCTGTTTATTCTTCTGGTCCACCTTCTCCTGCTCCTGGTCCACCTGGTGGACCAACATGCTCAGTAGATTCCCTGCTCCGTTCCCTTCCCGTCACTGCTGGTGTAGAGATCTCATAGAGAAGCAGATGAAGCAGCCCAGACACCTTTCATTCATCCATCCCTACTTCTAATTTATAATAGAAATATATAGCAATTACAGTGGAGAAGGAAATTGTGGGGGCATTACATACCATATGTATCTCTGTGGCTATATGTGAGGGGCTATTTTCTATGCAGGGGAGGAAGAGGTTAACAAGAGCTAAGTGCAGTGCATCCTGGGGGATGCAGATACTTGATGGGCTACTGAAAGGCAAGCAAGTTTTCCCAGACATGTGAGTAAAACACTGTTTTAAATTCATGGAATAAGCCCTTTAACAAGGTTGGAGAGGCCCACTAGAATACCAGTGGAACCTTCCTTGGGCCAAGGCTCTAATACGCTGCTGCCATACGCAGGACGCCATGGAGGACACCCGCACCATTCTTCTCTGAGCAATGCGCACCGAACATTGAACAGATGAGTATACGAATAGTGATCTTGTGCCATTGAACTATTGCTTTGAGCATTTGGGCATACCTTACTGAATGGTTATGAAATTCATTTTGGCAATATCTGGCCATAATGACTCATTCCGTTTTTGGGATTGAACACTATACTGGTTTTGAGCATTGATTAAAGCTGATCTGGGTTGATCATACTATATCACCTTCAATTATAGCTGATTTGTGATCATCTGATACAACATCTTTTTGGAATTTTGATTATTCCAGTTTGAAATATGACTTGGCATCTTTTGGTCATAATTATACACTAGTCCCTTGAGGAGTTGGCAGATGCTGATGAAACGCGTCGGGACATTGTTTGATCATTAAAGGGATACCGTAGGTTCCCAAATACGTTGAGCGACACAGGTGTTAACCTATATATGTCTGATCAAGTCAGGCAGGGACACAGTGTTGCAAATTCTACTTTTGGCTAGTTGTTCATATATGTGACTACCAGTGGCGTCAGGAGTGGCTTGACCCCTTCATATCTGTCTGACGAAGCTGGGCAGTCTAAAACTAAGAGAGTGATGTTTTAGGGCTTGATAGTGAGAAGTTGACATAGGCAGAATTAGGGACACCTAGGGTGTGAGACCCAGCACTGTGTCCCTCTGTCTAAACATTTCTTCTCATTCTATCATTTACCACTATCCCTATATCGGGTCCCTCTCTTATTGATCACTCTGCAGGAAAATATACGTATGCAGTCTATAGTTGTTTTCAATGCAACAATTTTTTACTTTACGGGGCTATTATTTTAAACAAGATGATTAAACGTTACGTTTTATTAAGCTACCCATTATTTGTGAAGTGCCAAGGCTCTAATACCATAGTGGCACCAAAGGGCCAGGAAAAAAATAACATTTGGCTGCCTTTGGAGCCAATCACTGGCCACTAGGGTCTGTTTCTTTGATTCAAAGCCTATTAGATTTTACTGATGATATAGGAGTTGGGCCTATTTCATCAAAATTTCCTTTGGTGGGCCAAAGAAAACCCAGTCTAACACTGCCCTTTAAGATTGCCTGTGTTTCTTCCTAAATCTCTTGTCTCATCTCAGTCTGGATTTGCCTCAATAATGTTATGACAATTTTGTGAAGTTCAGTTTTTGAGCATGGATCTCAGGGTCTTCGAGTGGACTGAAGAAGACACTTTTTGGCTCCTTATACATATACCACCCTGCATACACGTACCCAGTATTTACAGTATACTGCTCCAACTCATTTTTCACCACTGTAGAGTTGGAGTTATCAATAATTTCCTTATAATAAGCACTCTTTAGGGACAATTTTGTTGCAAGACCATAAACCTATAAACATCCACTATGTAATAAAACTGGGGCATGTTGACAACATACCAGTGGAGGACATAAACAGCAGAGACTTTTGTGCAAGAATAGTATATGGGCCCTTTGTTCTTAAAGGGTATTCCCATAATACAGGGAGCAGCCCGCCTCCAGCAATAGTATAAGATGAACAAGCACGTGTATTGTTTTTTTTTTAATTACCCACAAGTCATAAAAGATGCTGAAAGTCTATGCATCTTTGGGCACATCAGATTAAGTTGGCTGATACTGCTTGTGATGCTGCGGATAGTGTTTGTGATGTGTTCATTGAGTTCATACAGGGGATGTGGATTGTTAGCGAATATTTTCTGTTTTAAACAGATAAAAATCGCATGTGGACAAGTCTGGAGAACGTGGTGGCCATAACCCCTATTTTGTGCTGCACTGTGGTATTTGGCTCTGTTGGGATGGTATTTTGTTCTGCACTACAGTATTTCTGGCCCACCTACTTCTGTTATCCCTCCCTACATGAGTTGGCCCTACCTACTTGTGTTGTCCCGCCTTCTGTCAGTTTGGACCACAAGGGTCCACTTTTGGGGTTTTTCCAGGGCTGCTTTAAGTTGCCAGTCTGCCCCTGGCCCCTATGCATCTGGAAGGTTGCACATATGGTACATCAGCTCCTGGAACATACAAACTTCATGCAGATGAGACCTTAGTTGGGTTTTGAAGAACACACTAGCCCACTTTTCACCTTACCCATACATCCACTCTACTTTTACTGTACAATAGCTTACAATGTTATCACACTCCCAGCACATATTACTAAAAGAAAGTATAAAGAACTTTTTTATGTCCTTCCTCGGATTACATTACATTACATAACAGCTGCCTGTGGGTGTCAATGTCACAGGGAAAATAAAATGATACAAAGCTATCCTTGGTTCTGCTTAAAAAGAACAGTGGTAGGCCTTTCTGGAGAGGAAGGCTCAGCCAAACTTATAAATGAGAGGGTTGGAGACTTTTGCCAAGTCGTTTAGGCCGCTAATTAGGCTCTTTTCAGGTCATTATACACTTAATACAGCAGCAGGTACAAAAGCGGAAACACTTAGGCCTCTTTTCCCTTCTATGCTTATATTTAAACACCAGCTTTGGCTTATAAACCCCCCCCCCCTCCCGCACCATTTCCAATCCTTCTTGGTCTTTTGAAGATTCCCATTCCATAGCTCTTATCCGGCCCCAGGCTAGCAATTATTAGCATGGTGAGATAGCCCCCTTTCGCGTGTAAAGAAGCCTCATTCTTGTCCTTAGGAGAAATGCCATTATCTTTACAGAGAACCAAAAATACTTCTTCTCTTATTTCATGTTTGGAAGTGATTTTTTTTTTTTGTCTCAGGAAATCTTCAATGCGGGATGAATCACTGTTTGTATGAATATTTCCACTATTTAGAAGAGAATCTGATCTCCATGGAAGTGCCCCTTGGAGACAGATAGCAATACGTGTCTGTCTGAACTTTTTACCGAGAGTTAACTATTTCAGAGATAAAACATTTGTTTGATGTGTGATATAAACTACGCTGGGCTGCTGTTATGACCCATAATTGCTATTATAGGCAACAGTTACATATGGGAGATATGAAAGCACATAGACACCAAAAACACAGACTGGCATATGAGAAAACTGAACATACCGAATCTCTAATGTTAATACATCAAATTCAAATTTTCCATTCTTGTCTTGCAAATTCATCATCACAGAATCAGAATGCAGTTTAAGGGGGGTTAGATTTCACAGTAAAGTCAAAAGAAATGGCTTCTCTTTATTTATGGCAGAATTGTTGTTTAGGCAGTTTCCTAATATTTTAGTGGGGTTGACTGCAGCACCAGATATAGGTGGTAGCAATCTCGGCAACTGCCCAAGGCCAGGATGCTCCAAAGGACTGGAACTACAGGAGCAACTTCTGAGTGAAGTGTGTAAACCTTAAAATGGTTGTCCACTCATTTACTATTGATGGCCTGTGCTCAGGATATGTCTCATCCCATGTCTTCATGGTTCATATGTATTATCTTATTGCTGTTTTTG
The DNA here is from genome assembly GCF_905171765.1 of Bufo bufo. NCBI lineage: Eukaryota > Metazoa > Chordata > Amphibia > Anura > Bufonidae > Bufo > Bufo bufo. The sequence goes on from NC_053389.1 coordinate 291,777,007, forward strand.
CGATGTGTCTGCAGATAAGTTTGTCCTTCCAAACTCCCTGTAGCCAGGCTGTGATTTAATCAGCTCCTCCATTCTCCCTCTATTGGCATCCATTTTACATATATGCTTGGTACTGTGAACATGTCCTGTGAAACCCTGCCAAAGAATCATCTTTTCATGGATAATTACAAGGATTCAGCCTGGAATAAGCCTCATCTGGATTCTTCATACATGCCTGATCAGTGGAGTTGACACTGAATAGATACCAGGCAAAACTGATCAATACAGACAACATAGCCATATTGTCTCAAGAGATCACATTTAAGCCTAAGTATTGAGTTCAGAACAGGATAGGTTATCAATATCAAATTGCCGGGGTTCAGCACCCCACACCCCTGCCGATCAGCCGTTCTGCAGTAGCTTCATCGCCAGAACTACACAGTCCGTCAATTGTGAAGTGGATGGAGCTGGTTACTGCAATACTGCTGTCATTTACTTCAATGGGAGCAGCACTGCAGTAACTATCTCCTTCCACTTCACAGTGGACTTAGCTGTATAGTTCCAGAATCGACTACAAAACAGCTGATTGGTGGAGGTGCGGGGTGTCCGAACCCGCCCATCAACTATTGATGGCCTATCTTGTCATCAATAGTAAAGGAGTGGACAACCCTATTAACTGTCTTGGACCACCAAAGAATTTACCATTAAATCCTTCAATGCCCTAGAACAGGGATGCCCAACCTGTGGCCCTCCAGCTGTTGCAAAACTACAACTCCCAGCATGCCCGGACTGCATAAAGCTGGTAATCAACTTGACCGGCTCCGTGCTTCCACCAGACTGTGAAAGACTCCTCAACAGGGGGCTCAATTACAGTCTGGTGGAGCAGTTTGACCCGGTCAATTTAGAAATTGACCTGTTTACAGCCATAAGAAAGTTAAACTTAAACAGATTGTTCAGAAATGTACCTAGAAACACGCAAATTAACATAGAGGGAGAGACGCCAGCAGCCATAGGACCTCTGGGTTTTACGGTGACTTCCAGTTTCAATCCAGCTGAAATATCAGTCTTGGAGTGGCTGGCAGGCACACCATTAGGAGCACCTGTACAGACACAAAAACAGAAGATTTTTAGGGGAGGAGTCGCTTCCACTTTCTGTCCCTCCTTGCCCGCCGGTGGTAGCATAGAAATCTTTCAACGTAAAGTGCTAGAAGGGGTTAAGGCCCTAATTTACCCCCAAGCACCCAAAAATATAGATAAGGGAGAAGAGAAAGCACTGAAGTGGCTACAATCTCAAAACAACCTTGTGATTAAGCCGGCGGACAAAGGGGGGAAACGTAGTGGTAATGACCAAGGAATACTACATATGTGAAGCATGTAGACAGTTGGAAAATATTGAGGTGTACGAGAAATTGAAGACCGACCCTACATACAAAATACAGGGACGATTGAGAAGCCTCCTGTTTAAATACACCCAATATGAATTTCTGTTGAGAAGGATAGCAGATAAACTCCTACCCCTTTTTCCGAAAAAGCCCAGATGGTACTTTGTGCCAAAGGTTCATAAGTCACTGACCCACCCCCCTGGGGGACCCATTGTTTCGGGGGTTGGGTCAGTGACTGAGCCTTTGTCCAGGTACATCGACTGGCTATTGAGACCAATGGCACAGGCAGCACCATCACATCTCAGGGACACTGATGACCTATTACGGGCACTGGATTACGTCCAGTGGCGTGATGGGTTTCATCTAGTGTCCCTGGATGTAGAGAGTTTGTACACACGTATTCCCCAAAACGAAGGCATCAGGGCTATTATGGAGATTTTGAGGAACACCGATAAGAGTGCGGTTTTCTGTAACTTCATTAGTGAAGCCTAAAGTTTCATCCTGAAAAACAATGCCTTTCAATTTGGGGATTAGTGGTATAAACAAAAGTTTGGTACCGCGATGGGTACGCCCGTCGCATGCACCTTTGCCAACCTGTATCTAGCCAGACTACAAGATAAATTTAAATATTCAGCTGCAAATAGATTTCTCCCATATATGTACACATATCTTAGATTTATAGATGACGTGTTTATCATTTGGTCAGGTTCAGAAAATAATTTTGTCGACTTTTTTGATTACTTAAACAAGGAAAATGGCATGAATAATATGATATTCACTTACAAATTTGGAGGCCCACAGTTGGAATTTTTGGATGTGCTTATTACAGTAAGGGATTGTGAGCTGGTGACAGAGGGATATCGCAAACCCACTGCCACCAATTCACTTTTACAGTACTCTAGCTTTCACCCGTTGAGTGTCAAAAAGGCAGTACCATATGGCCAATTTCTAAGATTGAGGCGCATAAATAGAACAGAAGAGGATTATGCAAAGCAGGCCTAAGATTTTAAAAAACGCTTCTTGGCTAGAGGATATCCTATTAGTTTGCTCAAAGAAGCAATGTTAAAAGTAACACAAACAGGTGACACTCATAGGATTGCAAAAAAACTAAAAAACTAAAACAGGAAGACACTCAACCAATTGTCTTCTCCTTCAAATTTAGTCCCATGGCAGAACAGATAAAAAAAAACTAATACGCAGTAATTGGGACATTTTGGAAGCAGACGACAATTTGACTAAGGTGAAAGGTATTCGTCCCATCATTGCTTTATGGAGGTGTAATACGCTCAAAGACAAGATAGTATGCAGTCGCTTTAGGGAGAAAACAAAAACCTGGTTAGATGGATGGAGACCCAAGGGCAATCGCCGGTGTGGAGACTGCATATGTTGCAAATTTAATCCCCAATGGGAAACCCTAAATTTTGGAGGAGTCCAACATAGGGTAAAAAACACCTATTACTTGCAAAACAAATTTTGTTGTTTATCTATTAATTTGCACATGTGGCAGATTCTACATCGGCAAAACCATTCGTAATCTAAATAAGAGGATCAGGGAACATGTCTTGTCTATAAGTTCAGGCAAAGGTTGCCCACGTGTAATAGAACATTTGAATCCAACTTTTTCAATAGGAAGAGGGTCATGTGACACATCAAACTTATTGGGAATTTCACAAGAAAAACAATGGTGTGCTTGGTTTTAACGTAACTTTATTCTTTCATGAGTTATTTACAAGTTTCTGACCACTTATAAAATGTGTTCAATGTGCTGCTCATTGTGTTGGATTGTAAATTCAACCTTCTTCTCCCACTCTTCACACACTGATAGCAACACCGCAGGAGAAATGCTAGCACAGGCTTCCAGTATCCTTAGTTTCAGGTGCTGCACATCTCGTATCTTCACAGCATAGACAATTGCCTTCAGATGACCCCAAAGATAAAGATGATTGTGATCACAATGATATTGTTTGTTCTGTGCTCATATTGTACAGTACAAGGCAAGAAATAATAGAAATGACCACTGCAAGCTTGTAAGTAAGTCCGTCCCATGCCACATTTATATGTACTCAGCTTTTGAATACTGCTCTTTATGTACTCAGCTATATACATGAATGCAACACTGGATGGAAATAAATCTTGTGACATTGCAGAAGCTTATTGAAACAATGCCACAGCGAATGCGTTCCGTAATCAAAGCTAAAGGCTTTTTTTTTTGGACAGGCAGTGTATATGGTACCGTTATTTGGACAATCCTGTCTGGACATACCCCGACAGTAAGATTGAATCATTTGTGCCATGTGTGATCTTTTAATTACATTTTAGTTACCAAAGTCAGAGCTAGGATTTTTTTTTACATTTTAAATGGTCGCTTCAATACATATCAGTGAGCAGACCCCCCGTGTATTCACCGTATACTAAAAGATACAGGTCTGAATGTGAGGAAAAACGTAGAAGAATGAGCTAGATTTAGTGCCCAGATGATTGTGATCACAATGATATTGTTTGTTCTGTGCTCATATTGTACAGTACAAGGCAGGAAATAATAGAAATGACATCTCAGGACCTCCTCCTGCAGTATTTTAGCATTTGACAGATGGGCCAAAATCCAGAAAATATGTTCAACAGCTTGCAAAAACGTAACTAGAAAATGTTGAGCGAGGCCCCATGATGAACGGTCTGATTCATCGTGAGTGTGCCGCAAGCCAAGATCTTTGTCAGCTTTGTCTGCTGCTCGCTTGACCTCAAAGAGACCTTGAATGGCAGTCTGCTAATTAAAACTGAGCAAAACTTTGAGATTTCACTTTAGCAGAATTTAGGCAAATCTGGTGATATATAGTAATATATATATATAGATCTTGGTGCTGATTTGCCTTGAAAGGGGTTGACTTACTAAGATAATATTTTTTTTAAACCAAGCTGGTGTAGTGATGAGCTGATCACCCTGGGTTGGGGATTTTCTAAAAAACCCACCATCCCTTCTCCACCGGCTATTCATTTCCCCTGTAGAGGAGCAGTGATGTAGTGGGGAATGACCTTCTCATACTAATCCCCAGTCATGCAGTCTGGAGGGCAGCAGAGCGTAGTCGGATAGCATTTGCATTTGAATTACATTTAAGGAACAAGTTTCTCCATTTGCTTTCATAATTATGTTCTTTTTTCCCCAACTATTATTGAATTTGGCATATCTTACTCTTTCTCTGCCTCCACCAGTATGAGATGATCACTGCCCTTATGAAGTCCATAGGCCCTTGTATGTACTAATAGGGCATATGGATTGCGATTCTTGTCAAGAGACAACTCCTTTAAATTATATTCCGGTTTGAAAAAAAAGCGGAAATTTCTATCACATAACAGCAAGCAGAGAGCTTGAAAGCTGGGAGGAACTGATATAGAAAGCATATTGGAGTATTATATCACTTTTCATTATACAAAGAATAAAATTTTCAAGATAATGCAAACCTGAGCACTTCTAGGGGAGAATCTAGGGAGAGATTTATAAGTGGCCTACAGTAAAAATGTTATCCAGTGACCGTCTAACGTACCTCCAGCCACATCATCACAAGTTATTTTCTGTCAGGTGAATGCCTAATTTTTGGGGCCTGTACTCCCGTGGTCTAAAATAAATTTGTTCTAGGCTCCAGCAGGGAACATTTTTGAGAGTTTCCCTTTAAGGCCTTATTCACACGTCCGTTGTTTCTTTCCTGATCTGTTCCGTTTTTTGCGGAACAGATCTGGACCAGATCTGGACCCATTCATTTTGGTCCAGATCTGTTCCGCAAAAAAAAGAACAGATCAGGAAAGAAACAACGGACGTGTGAATGGAGCCTAAGACGCATAAAAATGGCCACTGATTAAAATACATATTTTTTGTGGGAATTTTTGCCAATGATCCCCCTTTGGTATGTCACTGTCCATGTTGTGGGACTATTTGTGCACTTCTAGTAGGCATATGGTGGCTGCAAATATGACCTTGAGGTTTTTCAGGTTCGCCTGCCATTAAAGTCATGGGGGCCCGCCACGAACATGCAATTCGCGAACATTTGATCGCAAACACGAACCGTCCCGGCCGATGTTCGCCCATCACTATTTATAATAGCTCTACGCCAGTTTTCTACTGTTAAAAAGTTGCCAATTTTTGCAACTTTTTATCTTTTTTCTAACACCCTTGCCACTGAGCAGGATTTCGGTGGGAGGAGACTTGCCAGGGGTGGGACCTCCATGGCCCAACTTATTTAAACAGGTTTTCCAAGATTTTCTCTGGATAGGTCATCAGTATCTGATCAGTTGCGGTCTGACACCTAGAACCCCCTAAGATCAGTTGTTTGAGAAGGCACTGCTGTCTACAGTAGCGCCGCAGCCTTCTCACAGCTTTTCCTAGGCTAGTGACGTCATGTTCATCGGTCACATGGCCTAAGTGCAACTCATCCCCATTGAAGTTAATAGGGCTGAGTGCGATAGCAAGCACAGCCATTATACTATGTACGGCGCTGTGCTTGGTAAGCTGCGAGAAGGGCCACGGTGCTACTGTAAGCACTGGTGTCTTCTCACACAGCTGATCGGTGGGGCGCCTGGGTGCTGAACTCCCACCAATCAGATACAATGACCTATCCAGAGGATATCACCGCCATATCCGTGCAATATGCAAATATTTTCAACAATACTATTCCTAATGTGATAATTAGTGTTGAGCGAACAGTTCGAGCATAGTTCGGGTCCGTACCGAATTTTGGGGTGTTCGTGACACGGACCCGAACCCGAACTTTTTCGTAAAAGTTCGGGTTCGGGTTCGTCGTTCGGCATGTATTTTGGCGCATTTTGAAAGGCTGCAAAGCAGCCAATCAACATGCATCATACTACTTGCCCTAAGATGCCATCGCAGCCATGCCTACTATTGGCAAGGCTGTGATTGGCCAAGTGCAGCATGTGACTCAGCCTCTTTATAAGCTTGTGCGCACGTCGGGACGTGCTCACTCCCGATGTGAATAGAACAGGGATAGACGCAGCTGATGCTAGGGCGAGAATAGGCAGGGATAATTGAATAACTGGAAGCAAATTTCTCTCCTCCACCTGTGATTCATCTGAACAACTGCAGCTGAGCTGCTTTTTTGATAGGGATTGGCTATTTTTAGAGTGGCCAGAGTGATTTTTCCATCCACATGTACCTGGGCTGACCGCCGGCCGCAATTTTGCGACTTGTAGTGCTGCAGCAGAAGCTGCCACAGTGTGCATTCCAAAGCTCCAAACAAGTCAGACATCTACACCTGGGATTCAGACCAATAGCGATTTAGCAGCACAGTCCAAGGCTATTTTTTTTAAAGGTTGTGCAGACCATTTTGTGGCACATGTTACTGGGCTGATAGGCGGCGGCCATCTTGGGACTAGTGCTGCAGCACAATCTCTCCCAACGTCCATTAATCACTTGTAATAGTGGTCTGTGCCATAGAAATCCTACATCAGGGACTTGGGTGTGCTTGTGTCACCCCTACTAATACCAGTCCACCTGTAATCCATACAGTGAAAAGCCATAAAGTATTCCAGTGAGGGAATTTTTTTTTTATTTAAAAAAGGCCAAGTTAATTTATCTGGCGTTCAATATACTAGATACAGTTAGGCCTGCGTTTCATACATCTGGAATTAGCAAACTAATGTGCTGGGGTTGGGAAAACATATATGTACCCATACTAGAATCTGTCAAAGAAAGCGGTACTCACATATAACAGTCATTCCATCTGTAATCCATACAGTCAAAAGACTGAAAGTATTCCAGTGAGGGGATTTTTTTTATTTAAAAAAGGCCAAGTTAGTTTATCTGGCGTTCAATATACTAGATACAGTTAGGCCTGCGTTTCATACATCTGGAATTAGCAAACTAATGTGCTGGGGTTGGGAAAACATATATGTACCCATACTAGAATCTGTCAAAGAAAGCGGTACTCACATATAACAGTCATTCCATCTGTAATCCATACAGTCAAAAGACTGAAAGTATTCCAGTGAGGGAATTTTTTTTATTTAAAAAAGGCCAAGTTAGTTTATCTGGCGTTCAATATACTAGATACAGTTAGGCCTGCGTTTCATACATCTGGAATTAGCAAACTAATGTGCTGGGGTTGGGAAAACATATATGTACCCATACTAGAATCTGTCAAAGAAAGCGGTACTCACATATAACAGTCATTCCATCTGTAATCCATACAGTCAAAAGACTGAAAGTATTCCAGTGAGGGGATTTTTTTTATTTAAAAAAGGCCAAGTTAGTTTATCTGGCGTTCAATATACTAGATACAGTTAGGCCTGCGTTTCATACATCTGGAATTAGCAAACTAATGTGCTGGGGTTGGGAAAACATATATGTACCCATACTAGAATCTGTCAAAGAAAGCGGTACTCACATATAACAGTCATTCCATCTGTAATCCATACAGTCAAAAGACTGAAAGTATTCCAGTGAGGGGATTTTTTTTATTTAAAAAAGGCCAAGTTAGTTTATCTGGCGTTCAATATACTAGATACAGTTAGGCCTGCGTTTCATACATCTGGAATTAGCAAACTAATGTGCTGGGGTTGGGAAAACATATATGTACCCATACTAGAATCTGTCAAAGAAAGCGGTACTCACATATAACAGTCATTCCATCTGTAATCCATACAGTCAAAAGACTGAAAGTATTCCAGTGAGGGGATTTTTTTTATTTAAAAAAGGCCAAGTTAGTTTATCTGGCGTTCAATATACTAGATACAGTTAGGCCTGCGTTTCATACATCTGGAATTAGCAAACTAATGTGCTGGGGTTGGGAAAACATATATGTACCCATACTAGAATCTGTCAAAGAAAGCGGTACTCACATATAACAGTCATTCCATCTGTAATCCATACAGTCAAAAGACTGAAAGTATTCCAGTGAGGGGATTTTGCTTATAAAAAATAATATATTTCATTGTGGTGCGAGTTGAATCGCAACAATGAAGAAAAATACTATTAAGGGACGAGGACGCGGTCGTGGTGGTGTCCGTGGAGCCTCTGTTGCTGGTAGAGGACGTGGCCGTTCGGCCCCAGGCGCACACAGTAGGGAACGAACTCCCTCAACTAGCCGGCAGAATGTACCGCAATATCTCGTGGGGCCCAATGCCGCTCTTAGGATGGTAAGGCCTGAGCAGGTACAGGCATTAATCGATTGGGTGGCCGACAGTGCTTCCAGCACGTTCACCACATGGTCTTCCACCCAGTCTTCTGCGGAAAGCGCACAGGTGGCACCTGAAAACCAAGCCCATCAGTCTGTCACATCACCCCCAAGCATATCAGGGAAACGGTCTGAGCCACAAGTTATGCAGCAGTCTCTTCTTCTGTTTGAAGACTCTGCTTCCAGGGTTTCCCAGGGGCGTCCACCTAGCCCTTCCCCAGTGGAGGAAGACATACCATGCACTGACGCACAACCACTTATGTCTCCAGATGAAGAGGACATGGGAATACCACCACAGCAGAGTCACCGACTCTCTGATGATGACGAAACACAGGTGCCCACTGCCGCGTCTTTTTGCAGTGTGCAGACTGAACAGGAGGAGGTCAGGGAGGGAGACTGGGTGGAAGACGATGCAGAGGACGATGAGGTCTTAGACCCCACATGGACTGAAGGTCGTGGCGATGACTTTCACAGTTCAGAGGAAGAGGTAGTGGTGAGACCGAGACAACAGCGAAGCCAAAGAGGGAGCAGGGGGCCAAAGCAGACGAGCCGCCGCCCCCAGAGTTCGCCTGCTACTGGACATCGCCAACAGGGACCCAGCCCCACAAAGGCAGCTTCAAAGAGTTCCCTGGCATGGCACTTCTTTAAACAATGTCCTACCGACAAGACCCGAGTGACTTGCACGCTCTGCCATCAGAGCCTGAGGCGAGGCATTAACGTTCTGAACCTCAGCACAACCTGCATGACCAGGCATCTACATGCAAAGCATGAACTGCAGTGGGGTACACACCTTAAAAACCAGGCACTCGCTGAGGCTCCCCCTGCTCCCTCTACCGCTGCTGCCTCGGCTTCCGCCTCGAGAGGAATGTTGCCACCTGCCGAGCAGCAAACAGAGGATGTGCCACCGACACCACCACCACCGCCACCGTCAACTAGCGTCTCCACTATATCACACAGCAGCGTTCAGCTCTCAATATCTCAAACCTTAGAGAGGAAGCGCAAATTCCCCCCGAGTCACCCTCGAGCCCTTGGCCTGAACGCCAGCATTTCTAAACTGCTGGCCTTTGAAATGCTGTCATTCCGGCTGGTGGACACAGACAGCTTCAAACAGCTGATGGCCATGGCTGTCCCGCAGTATGTGGTTCCCAGCCGCCACTACTTCTCCAAGACAGCCGTGCCTTCCCTGCACATGCAAGTGTCCGATAAAATCAAGTGTGCACTGAGCAACGCCATTTGTGGCAAGGTCCACCTAACCACAGATACGTGGACCAGTAAGCACGGCCAGGGACGCTATATCTCACTAACTGCACACTGGATGAATGTAGTGGCGGCTGGGCCCCCGGCGGACAGTTCCTTGGCGCACGTCCTTCCGCCCCCTAGGATCGCAGGGCATCATTCTCTGCCTCCTGTAGCCTCCTCCTCCTACTCGGCTTCCTCCTCCACTGCTTCCACCAGCTCATCCGGTCAGCCACACACCTTCACCACCAACTTCAGCACAGCCCGGGGTAAACGTCAGCAGGCCATTCTGAAACTCATATGTTTGGGGGACAGGCCCCACAGCGCAAAGGAGTTGTGGCGGGGTATTGAACAACAGACCGACGAGTGGTTTCTGCCGGTGGGCCTCAAGCCAGGCCTGGTGGTATGCGATAATGGGCGAAATCTCGTGGCAGCTCTGGGACTAGCCGGTTTGACGCACATCCCTTGCCTGGCGCATGTGCTGAACTTGGTGGTGCAGAGGTTCATTCACCACTACCCCAACATGTCAGAGCTGCTGCATAAAGTGCGGGCCGTCTGTGCGCGCTTCCGCCGTTCACATCCTGCCGCTGCTCGCCTGTCTGCGCTACAGCGGAACTTCGGCCTTCCCGCTCACCGCCTCATATGCGACGTGCCCACCCGGTGGAACTCCACCTTGCACATGCTGGAGAGACTGTGCGAGCAGCAGCAGGCCATAGTGGAGTTTCAGCTGCAGCACGCTCGCGTCAGTCGTACTGCCGAACAGCACCACTTCACCACCAATGATTGGGCCTCCATGCGAGACCTGTGTGCCCTGCTGCGCTGTTTCGAGTACTCCACCAACATGGCCAGTGGCGATGACACTGTTATCAGCGTTACAATACCACTTCTATGTCTCCTTGAGAAAACACTTAGGGCAATGATGTTAGAGGAGGTGGCCCAGGTGGAGGAGGAGGAGGAGGATGAGGGCTCGTTTCTAACACTTTCGGGCCAGTCTGTTCGAAGTGGCTCAGAGGGAGGTTTGTTTAAGCAGCAGAGGACAGGTTCACAAGTCGCCAGCCAAGGCACTGTACTGGAGGACGAGGAGGATGAGGAGGAGGAGGTGGAGGGGGACGAGGATGACGCAAGTTCACAGCGGGGTGGCAGCCCAGGCCCATCACTGGTGCGTGGCTGGGGGGATACGGTGGACGATGACGATACGCCTCCCACAGAGGACAGCTTGTCCTTACCCATGGGTAGCCTGGCCCACATGAGCGAATATATGCTCCAATGCCTGCGCAACGACAGCAGAGTTGCCCACGTTTTAACGTGTGCAGACTACTGGGTGGCCACCCTGCTGGATCCCCGGTATAAAGACAATGTGCCCACTTTAATTCCTGAACTGGAGCGCGACCGTAAGATGCGCGAGTACAAGCGCACGCTGATAGAGGCGCTCTTGAGAGCATTCCCACATGTCACAGGGGAACAGGTGGAAGGTGAAGGCAGAGGAGTGGCAAGAGGTCGCCAACGCAGCTGTGTCACGGCCAGCTCATCTGAGGGCAGGGTTAGCATGGCAGAAATGTGGAAAAGTTTTGTCTCCACGCCACAGCTATCTGCACCGACACCTGATACGGAACGTGTTAGCAGGAGGCAGCATTTCACTAACATGGTTGAACAGTATGTCTGCACACCCCTCCACATCCTGACGGATGGTTCGGCCCCATTCAACTACTGGGTTTCGAAATTGTCCACGTGGCCAGAGTTAGCATGTTATGCCTTGGAGGTGCTTTCCTGCCCGGCGGCCAGCGTTTTATCTGAACGCGTATTCAGCACGGCAGGGGGCGTCATTACTGACAAGCGCAGCCGCCTGTCCACAGCCAACGTGGACAAGCTGACCTTCATAAAGATGAACCAGGCATGGATCCCACAGGACCTGTCCCTCCCTTGTGCAGAGTAGTCCTTATTAACTGCCTAAAACATGTCTTGTTGTGCTACGGGCCACTTCTTTATTTGATACAAATTTTATGAAACCCACAGTTGAATGAAACTCTTCTCTGTCTGGGCGCCGGGGCCTAACCAGATGAAAGTGGCCGGTTAAACTAACGGGTGACATGAAGCCATAACCTCTGCCATGCTACCTCTGTCTTCTGTCTGGGTGCTGAGGCCTAAGTCAAATAAAGCGGTCTTCTGCTGTGCTGGGGGATATGAAGCTAATCTCTGACCTCTCTCCTCTGTCTGGGTCCAAAGGCCTAAATCACTGAAAGAGGCCTTCTCCTGTGGTGTGTGATATGATGCCAGAATATGTGCTGTGGGGCCTCTCTCCTCTTCCTGGGTGCAGGGGTCAAATAAACTAAATTGTGGCCTACTCCTGTGGTGGTTGATATGATGCCTGATTCTCTGATGTGGAACCTCTCTCCTCTGTTTGGGTGAAGGGGTCAAAGTAACTAAATGGTGGCTTCTCCTGTGGTGGCTGATATGATGCCAGAATATGTGCTGTGGTGCCTCTCTCCTCTTCCTGGGTGCGGGGGTCAAAGTAACTCAATGGTGGCTTCTCCTGTGGTGGCTGATATGATGCCAGAATATGTGCTGTGGTGCCTCTCTCCTCTTCCTGGGTGCGGGGGTCAAAGTAACTCAATGGTGGCTTCTCCTGTGGTGGCTGATATGATGCCAGAATATGTGCTGTGGTGCCTCTCTCCTCTTCCTGGGTGCAGGGGTCAAAGTAACTAAATGGTGGCTTCTCCTGTGGTGGTTGATATGATGCCTGATTCTCTGCTGTGAAACCTCTCTCCTCCATCTGGGTGTAGGGGTCAAAGTCTTTCAAAGTCGCCTTCTCCTGTGCTGATTGATATAAAGCTGATGGTTGTGCCATCTGACATGGTTGCCAGGGTCTGATTCAATGGGGGCCTACTCCTGTGGTGGGTGATCTAAATGCCTGATTCTCTGCTGTGAAACCTCTCTCCTCCGTCTGGGTGTAGGGGTCAAAGTCTTTCAAAGTCGCCTTCTCCTGTGCTGATTGATATGAAGCTGATGGTTGTGCCATCTGACATGGTTGCCGGGGTCCCATTAAATTGGGGCCTACTCCTGTGGTGGGTGATCTAAATGCCTGATTCTCTGCTTTGAAACCTCTCTCCTCCGTCCGGGTGTAGGGGTCAAAGTCTGTCAAAGTCGCCTTCTCCTGTGCTGATTGATATAAAGCTTATGCTTGTGCCATCTGACATGGTTGCCGGGGTCTGATTCAATGGTGGCCTACTCCTGTGGTGGGTGATCTAAATGCCTGATTCTCTGCTGTGTAACCTCTCTCCTCCGTCTGGGTGTAGGGGTCAAAGTAACTAAATGGTGGCCTACTCCTGTGGTGGGTGATATGATGCCTGGTTCTCTGCTGTGGGACCTCTCTCCTTTGTCTGGGTGCTGTGGTCAAAATAATAGTAAGTGACCTTCTCCATTGGTGGGTGACTTGAAGCCTGATTCTGTGCTATGGGACCTCACTCCAATTAATATTGTTTAATTTTTATTTATTTTATGTTAACTCATCATTTCCCTATCTACATTTGTTTGCAGGGGATTTAACTACATTTTGCTGCCTTTTGCAGCCCTCTAGCCCTTTCCGGGTGTGTTTTACAGCCTTTTTAGTGCCCAAAAGTTCGGGTCCCCATTGACTTCTATGGGGTTCGGGTTCGGGATGAAGTTCGGGTCGAGTTCGGATCCCGAACCCGAACATTTTTCGAAAGTTCGGCCGAACTCGTCGAACCCGAACATCCAGGTGTTCGCTCAACTCTAGTGATAATACATATTAAATTAAGAAAACGTCCTGGTAAAGGGAAGGTTTTAAAATTAAAGGATGCATACTAACCATTTCAAACCACTCTGCTCCAGAGCTGCCGCTCCAATTCTCTCAACCGCTGCAGCCATGACGTGCCTGTACACTGCATGTAACCTCTACAGGCTGTCATTGGCTTCAGCGGTTTAGGGCACAAGACAACTGAGGACAGAGATTAGTTGGCAGCAGTCACTTATGCTAAATGGGCACATTACTGCTACAGCCATGTAAACAAAAACAAAAAAAACACGGACCGAGCGGTGGTGCTGCAGCACAGGTGGTTTCAAGCGGTGAGTATCCCTGCTTTTGTTATTTTGATATTTCTTTGCCCCGACTTGAGAGTCCATTTCAGCCTCCAGGGACAATACAAGGAGAGATGTGCATTTTAAATATCAGCTGCCTGGAATGCAGAGAATTCTGTAGCAGGTTGGGGCTGGAACAATGTGAGGGTACGCGAATGAATTACTATTAACCCTTTATGCCGCAGTTCATAGCTGACTCTCCGTAAAGCAATATTATAAATCTCTTTGTAATAGTCTTGCAATGAGAAATAAATGATTAATCCCTGTGAGAAAAATCTGGAATTGCATGACTGGGCTCATATGTACTGTACTGTTCGTTTACACTCCTTGTCAAATACTGTTAGCAAAGAATAAACTAAAGTCAGAAAGCTATTGAATGGCTTCCCACCTTGTCAGCCGCAGTAACAAAACAGCTGCTGTTTCCTACTTGCATGGCAAAAATTGAGATTTTGGTGGTTATGGTCAAATCTACTGAAAATTAAAAAAAGGAAAATGGTTGTGCAGGATTATAAAACATAGTTGATTTCTTCCAAACATAGTGCCACACCTGTCCATAGGTTGTGTGTAGTATTGCAGCTCAGCCCTATTTATATCAACGGAGTAATGCTGCAATACCCTACACATTTGGTGTTGTATAGGTATGTATAGGTATAGTGCTGTTTCTGAAAGAAGCATCCATATTTTTCTAATCCTTTACAACCCCTTTTATTAAGGTGGCCATTAGTCTTGACCATTTGTTCAAAAACTTCGATTTTAATGCTGTCTACATTAAAATGTATTGGCTCTGTGAAGCCAAACTTCGTTCGGTGAATTAATTCGGTATTCATTTCTGCATCATTAAAAACAATTCAAATTAAGAAACCAAGGTACCAGCCAGAGCCAATACATTTTAGTGTATATGGAGACAGCATTAAAATCGAAAATTGTGAACAAATCGACTTCGGATTGATGATCTGAAGCTTGATTTGCTCAAGACTAAAAAAAGGGTCCAAAAACAGAGCCTGGAAACTATAGGCCGGTAAGTTTAACATCTGTTGTGGGTAAACTGTTTGAAGGTTTTCTGAGAGATGCTATCTTAGAGCATCTCAACGGAAATAAGCAACTAACGCCATATCAGCATGGCTTCATGAGGGATCGGTCATGCCAAACTAATTTAATCAGTTTTTATGAGGAGGTAAGTTCTAGACTTGATAGCGGCGAATCAATGGATGTCGTATATCTGGACTTCTCCAAAGCATTTGACACTGTACCACATAAAAGGTTAGTATATAAAATGAGAATGCTCGGACTGGGAGAAAACGTCTGTATGTGGGTAAGTAACTGGCTGATGGATAGAAAACAGAGGGTGGTTATTAGTGGTACACACTCAGATTGGGTCACTGTCACTAGTGGAGTACCTCAGGGGTCAGTATTGGGCCATATTCTCTTCAATATATTTATTACTGAAGAGGACAGTATACTACTACAGAGCGATATGGATAGACTGGAGGCTTGGGCAGATAAGTGGCAGATGAGGTTTAACACTGACAAATGTAAAGTTATGCACATGGGAAGGAATAATGCAAGTCACCCGTACATACTAAATGGTAAAACACTTGGTAACAGTGACATGGAAAAGGATCTAGGAATTTTAATAAACAGCAAACTAAGCTGCAAAAACCAGTGCCAGGCAGCTGCTGCCAAGGCCAATAAGATAATAGGTTGCATCAAAAGGGGCATAGATGCCCGTGATGAGAACATAGTCCTACCACTTTACAAATCATTAGTCAGGCCACACATGGAGTACCGTGTACAGTTCTGGGCTCCTGTAAACAAGGCAGACATAGCAGAGCTGGAGAGGGTCCAGAGGAGGGCAACTAAAGTAATAACTGGAATGGGGCAACTACAGTACCCTGAAAGATTATCAAAATTAGGGTTATTCACTTTAGAAAAAAGACGACTGAGGGGAGATCTAATTACTATTTATATAAATATATCAGGGGTCAGTACAGAGATCTCTCCCATTATCTATTTATCCTCAGAACTGTGACTGTGACGAGGGGACATCCTCTGCGTCTGGAGGAAAGAAGGTTTGTACACAAACATAGAAAAGGATTCTTTACGGTAAGAGCAGTGAGACTATGGAACTCTCTGCCTGAGGAGGTGGTGATGGTGAGTACAATAAAGGAATTCAAGAGGGGCCTGGATGTATTTCTGGAGTGTAATAATATTACAGGCTATAGCTACTAGAGAGGGGTCGTTGATCCAGGGAGTTATTCTGATTGCCTGATTGGAGTCGGGAAGGAATTTTTTATTCCCCTAAAGTGTGGAAAATTGGCTTCTACCTCACAGTTTTTTTTTTGGCCTTCCTCTGGATCAACTTGCAGGATGACAGGCCGAACTGGATGGACAAATGTCTTTTTTTCGGCCTTATGTACTGTGTTACTATGTATGTTACTATGTAAGACTAGTGGCCATACATATTAGTATAAAGTTGATCAAAAAGAATGATTTCATTTAACAATGAATGTTTTGTTTTTTTAACAGACCATTATCGTCTGAAAAAGAAGTCGAGCGTGTTTTATATATTTGCCCGACAGTAATATGAAAGATCTTTTGTTCAAAGAAAGATCAGTAGTGGAAAAAATATCTTTCTTTAAAAGAATGTTCCCATAAAGATCTTTCATCCATCGCCCAGTTTCGTTGAACATGTATGGCCAGTTTGAACAACTGTAACAGTCAATATGGACTAAAGTTTGTATGGCCATGTCTAAGAAACAAACGTTCACTAGATGATTTTTGTTGAACTGCTGTTCAACCATCAGCCAACTTCTATCTAATGTGTATGGCCAGAGATGTTCAGTATCCACTAACCAGAACAGCAAATTCTCCAGATAATAAAGCTGACCATAAACTTCGCCTCACAGCTCATGGACAGAAGCTGACCATAAACTTTGGCATCACAGCTCATGGACAGAAGCTGACCATAAACTTTGACCTCACAGCTCATGGACAGAAGCTGACCATAAACTTTGACATCATAGCTCATGGACAGAAGCTGACCATAAACTTTGGCATCACAGCTCATGGACAGAAGCTGACCATAAACTTTGGCATTACAGCTCATGGACAGAAGCTGATCATAAACTTTCGCCTCACAGTGAATGGACAGAAGTTGACCATAAACTTTGGCATCATAGCGCATGGATAGAAGATGACCATAAACTTTGGACTCACAGAGAATGGACAGAAGTTGACCATAAACTTTGGCCTCACAGCGAATTGACAGAAGTTGACCATAAACTTTGGCTACACAGCTCAAGGACATTAGATGACCATAAACGTTGACCTCACAGCACATGGGCAGTTAGCCATTGGAACAAACCCTTTCCAACAACTACCTCAAGAACACTGAAACCAGTCCCATGAAAACGTGAAACATGAGACATCTATCTGCTTCAAGAATGTTCACTGCATTAAAAAATGTAATTATACATTACAGAAAAAGCTTACCCAATTTTCCTGGAAAAATTTAGTTTTTTTAGTTATCTTTTCAAAAATGAACTGTATATAATCAGTGTAATACAGTCACACTGTATTGTTCCTACTCAGTGGATCAAAATAAATGATTGATTTGAGTCGGTTTATTGCTTTCTTTAATAGGATGAATGGGATGATAAAGATTATAAAATGTGGGAGAAGGAGAGGATTAACTTGGTTTTTGACAAGGGCATACATACTATAGCATGAAGCCGTCCCTGTGGTTACTATAGTGTTTTGCAATGTCCCAGTTCAAATTCGGAGAATTCCCTATGGACTGATGTTCCACCCTTCTGTCCTAAGGGATTTCATGGCTAGAACCACAAACACAAAGGGCTCTCCAGATCCTGGATTATGATGAGTGCGTGTGCAATCAGCATTAAAATTTTTGCTTAGGTGCTTAGTCTCCCATTGGTCTGTAAAAACACCAAGCTGCAATGTATCACAGCAAGGGTAAGACATATTTTTACCAAAAGCTTAGTCATGTTCTTTTATGTTGCATGGCCTGTGTGAAGCTTACATAAGGTAGAGTTAATTCCAAGTTTTAGATATGGAATGAGCGACTCCTATATATTAAAGGGGTGGTGCAGTATTGTAATATTGATGACCTATTTGTAAGTATAGGTCACCAATATTACGCCACCGCACAACCCCTTTTATTTCAGGTGCATGGTCTAGCTATGACAGTGCCAGCCACTGTGTCTCCAAAACAGTGCCAGCCACAATACCTCTATAACTGGTTCAGCTGCAATGCCCAATTTCATAGACATTCACAATATCCCCCTAATTGTGCCAAACGCGGTACAACCATACCAAAGTCAACTGGCCCATAATCTAAACACAGTAATAATACACTTATCTCCTCCAGGCACCGGCACTAGTATACATCACCAGGGGGGACATTTATCAAGATCTGTGTTTTACATGCTGGTCTTAATCTCGCCCCTGCTTGCTTTAGATGCAGAGTAATTATTAAGAGGTATATACCTCTTAACCCCTTAAGGATCAGGACAAGTTTAGTTTTTTCCTCCGCACATACCAAGGGCCATAACTTTTGAAATTTTCCCTTCACATAGCCATATGAGGGCTTATATTTTTTTTTTGGGGGGGGGGGTGAAGTGTAGTTTTAATTGGTATTGGGGTGCGTACAGGTTTTGATCACATTTATTACATTTTTTGGGACAAGGTGACGGAAAAATATTTTTATACTTTAATAGTTCGAGCATTTTGGGATGTGGCAATACCTATTATATTTATTGACCACCCATATGCCTTTTTACAGCAGTCACTAAGAGGCCTTTGGCTGGGCCAATGCTTTTTCACAGCTGCCCAGTCAAAGCGCTGCATGGGTCCCCCGTGCAGCGGAGAGTGGGGACCCGACTCTCACATGAGAGCTGCGGTCCTGTTCTGACAGCCCGGAGCAGCAGGAGTGATGAGCCGGGCTGTTTAACTCTTTACATGCTGTGGGAAATGGCTCATGTAAATTATCCCCTACGGTGAACGCCGTAAAAAAAAATTTTTAAAGAATTGACAGAATTGATCATTTATTTTTAGTTTCTACCGAAATAACTTAATAACAAATTATCAAAAACTGTAATTTACTCCAAAATGATACCAGTGAAAACTAAAAGCCGTCCCGCAAAAATCAAGCCCACACAACTCCATAGAAAGAAAAATAAAAAAGTTATGGGAAGCAACAATGCAAAAAGATTTTTTTCCTTTTAAATAAAGGGGTTTTATTGCTCAAAAGTAGTAAAACATAAAAAAAACTATATGTATTTGGTATCGCTGTAATTGTACTGACCCAGAGAATAAATATATTATGTTATTTATACTGCAAAATGAACGCCGTAAAATTTATAATGTAAAAACTGTTTTTCCCATCTCCCTCCCAGAAAGAGTTAATAAAAGTTAATCCGAAAGTTATGTGTACCCAACAATGGCGCCATTAAAAACTACAACTTGTTCTGCAAAAAACAAGCCCTCATACAGCTATATAGAGGGGAAAAAAAGTTATAGCTCTTGGAAGGCAACGATGTAAAAAGGAAGAAAAACGCTTCGTCAGTGAGGCCCAAAACAGGCTGGTCACTAAGGGGTTAAATTGGGAAAGAGGGGTTATTGGAATATTTAATATTTTTATGTTTTATTTTTTACTTTTTACACAGTAACTTTTAGTCCCTAAATCTTCTGATTGCTTGGCACCATACAACTACTTACGTACATGTACGTGATTATATGTTAGAGTTCATAATTGCAGCACATATTTGCAGGTCTGTGCATGGAGATCTAGACCAGCAAGGGAGCTGGTCTAAATCTCTACAATAATCTAGGCAAGTTTCTTGGCATAGATTATAATACATGTGATGGAACATGGCCAGCAGTGAGTATTACCCACAAAAAGTAACAGCAGTGTGCGCCAGAGTTTGTGAACTTTTATTAGCCCCCTAGGTGGCACACATTATGTAACTTGGTTTCAAACAAGGATATACCATAGCGACAGTCCAGGCAGCTATTATACACCCTGTGTAGAAAGGGGGCAAAACTCGGTTCTACCCCAGGGTTGTAATCAGTTGGACCCTAATTAACTGAATGAACTTTAATATTAACAAAACACAGAAATAGTATGTGTAAGATGGCACAGGGGATTGAACTAGTGGTGGTTGGAGAATGGAAGTCTGTGGCATGAACCAGCTGAAACATGTACGCCCCTGGATTAATCCATACAGAAGCCTTTTTTCTGTTTTTGATAGATTCTGAGATTCTGTAGTTATCACATTTCAAAATGGATAAGACATCACAGACATGTCAGACTTTAATCACTCCAGATAAAAGGTCAGAGCTGCGATTATCCCTAAACAAACATCTGGTACATGTTCTCTTCTTCTCCATTTGATGCTACAGGTGCAGATCTCAAATTCCCAAAAGAGCATTGTGCACCACTGCCTGGACTTAAAAAGCTCAAACTTCAAAAGTCTGACAAGAGTCAAAAGAAGCTGCTTTCATGTGACACTCAGGACACCTGCCGCATTCTTCAGGTTATGTATGTACATATTATGGATCCAATTCAACCTCTTCATATGATGATGTCAGTGTGCTCTAACTATAGCAATATCTAAAGAAAGATAAAAAAAAAAGCCTTGGGCAAACATGTTTTTGTCAAAAATCCTGAACTTTAAAACTTACCAGGTGACTAAAGACAATGGCTACCATCTCAAACATCTGACAAATATACCCAAAAGCCCATTGTTGAATGTTGGTTCACCTTTTGTGGTTGTCCACTTTTATATCTGTCTGCCGAGTTTAGCGGGTACAGCCACACATTCAGATTTCCTGATGCAGTTTTAAACACCAAAATCAGGAGTGGATCATAACAGGAGAGAGGTTATTAAGGACAGATACGACTTCTCTTTTTTTAATTAACCTCTAGTTTTGGCTTCCAAAACTTCAACGTATGGCCATATCCTAACACCGCTGGGTAGGAGACAACTTATACCTATGTTGCTGTTCACAGTGGAAGCATAGCGGAGAATATGAACTTTAATTCTATTTCACGCCATGCTGGCAAGTGTCCTCTGGTTATACCAAACTCAGAGAAGTGTCCTGGCTTTTCATTAATAATCCTTCCCCATCCCGCCCCCAACCCTCCTTTCATCTTGACTAACTATAAAAGAGTTCAGTGCCACAAAGGTTGAAGTAAAGACCTCTGGACCTGTCAGTAAAGATGAAAGTGCAAGGTTTGGGAAGTGGTTATTGACAAAAACAGGACATATTACTGGATGGCATTGCCTAGTGGGCAGATGTCAGCATGAAGAAGGACAGGATTAAAGTTTGTTACATAAACATATAGCAATAAAAAATAACAGAAACAAGCAAATAAGTAAATATACATGTGAACCCTAATAAAAAAATTTAAGGAAAAATAGATTGTGTGTTATACACAAACACAATTTAGGGGATAAAAATCGCTTCCACTGGGTCTTAGTGGAATAAAATTTTGTTCTGGTACATACAGAGTTGTATATGGTTGACCACTAGATCAAAGTAGGTCAAACCTCTCGATTTTTGTGGAATTGGTTGACAATTTAATAATTATGGAACCATCGATCCTCTGCTGCAACCATACATGTTTATGGTGGGGTAAGGAAAGATAGTTATCTAGTGTATATATCCTGCTTTAGGTCATGAAGGGTTTTACTTTCTGCTTCCTATTGCTTTTCCTCAGGATAAATCCTCAATGTTTTCTGTCTGATAAAACACTAACATTACAAACTGGAGATGTTCATCTCTGA
This sequence comes from Bufo bufo, assembly GCF_905171765.1. Lineage (NCBI taxonomy): Eukaryota > Metazoa > Chordata > Amphibia > Anura > Bufonidae > Bufo > Bufo bufo. Next base: position 291,798,685 of record NC_053389.1, read on the forward strand.
TCCTGCAGTGACCCAGCGGCACTGCTAGTGATAGGATATTTGCAAAAACCACTGCTATAAAATACGAGTTTTGCACTTGTCATATTTTCTACTGTGTGGATGGGTTTACGTTTGTGTTTTTTAATTGTTATGTAACATGTGGCTGAAGGGAGAGAGTTCATTTCCAGTTCCTAGTTACCATTACTAGGCAGTAGTTACCATTACTAGGCAGGGGCGGGCCCAACCCTCTGGGCTTGGCTTTTTCCGCCCCAACACTCTGGGCTTGGCTCTTTCCGCCCCAACACTCTGGGCTTGGCTCGTTCCGCCCCAACACTCTGGGCTTGGCTTTTTCCTGTGTTAGTAATTAGTGTGTGAGGCAGAGAGAAGGTGGCTGTGAGCATCTGCAGACAATAATTGAAGAAAAACTCCAGGAAAACGTCCAGATTGAGTGCAACACAGAAATAATCTACAGAAGGTTAAGCAGCCAAATTGGAAGGTGCGAGGAAGATAGACTGTAGAGGTAACGCACGTATGGAGTCCATTGGCTGGGTTTAAAAGCCTTAGGGCTCTAGTCATACAAGAGAAAAAGACAGATTACAAGTTTGTTTAAAGTCTACACCCTGCAGTGGGCATTGTAGAAATATATTTTGGGAGACTATTGCACTACCAGACTCGAGTAGATGGAAGCATAGTCAGATATAAGAGGTGCAAGTGCTGGATGACGTACATGGAACCAACTCTCTTTATTCAGCCAGGAATTTACTGAGACTGTTAAAAATACTGTACCTACATTTGTGGAGACTGCTGAGGTCTTAGTAAAAAAGACGAATTGTCTGTTAAACAAAACTAGCCTTTTACACTTTTAACCGCTTAGTTCCCTGCTCTGCACCTCACAACATTAACACTAAGGCCCCTTTCACACGGGCGAGATTTCCGCGCGGGTGCAATGCGTGAGGTGAACGCATTGCACCCGCACTGAATCCGGACCCATTCATTTCTATGGGGCTGTGCACATGAGCGGTGATTTTCACGCATCACTTGTGCGTTGCGTGAAAATCGCAGCATGCTCCTCTTTGTGCGTTTTTCACGTAACGCAGACCCCATAGAAATGAATGGGGTTGCGTGAAAATCACAAGCATCCGCAAGCAAGTGCGGATGCGGTGCGATTTTCACGCACGGTTGCTAGGTGACGATCGGGATGGGGACCCGATCATTATTATGGTGATGGATCATGTGACGGACCATGTGATGAGTGTAGTGACGTCATCAAAGGTGCTATTCCTCACAAAAGAAGACAGAAGAGATGCTGGCTGCTCGAACAAGTGGATTAAGGTGAGTTAAATATTTATTTATTTTTTTAACCCCTCCAGCCCTATTGTACTATCCATTCTGTATTCAGAATGCTATTATTTTCCCTTATAACCATGTTATAAGGGAAAATAATACAATCTACACAACCTTGAACCCAAACCTGAACTTCTGTGAAGAAGTTCGGGTCTGGGTACCACATTCAGTTTTTTATCACGCGCGTGCAAAACACATTGCACCCGCGCAATAAAAACTGAAAAACGGAACGCAATCGCAGTCAAAACTGACTGCAATTGCTTACCTACTCACGCGGGTTTGCCGCAAAGCACCAGGATGCATCCAGACCTAATCCGGACACGCTCGTCTGCAAGGCGCCTAAGAGCACCCCACCTTCCATCAGGCAGAAGACCTCCACGAGGGTGGGCCCCAGGGAGACACTGGTTTAAAACCTATGAGGCATTGTTAACTCAGCGCAGGTTAGAACAATGCAGAGACATCAATGTGCCCAACTGTGCTATGCTGCTAATAGGGCAGACTACAGTCTGGAAGAGATCTAAAGCCAAAGCTGCACCATTCAACATGGGAATGGGGTTAGGAGAGTATTCATATTTTTATTTTGATAGTGAATTTTTACTGTGTGGGAATACTAAGGGAGCACTTTACTTGAGTGTAAGGCATAATTACTGCGTAGAGGCTGTAAGAGCTCACTATAACTCTAAAAGAGCACTATGACTGTGCAGAAGCAGTAAGGGGGCACTATTAGAAGCAGAAGCAGTAAAGGGGGCACTAAGGAGCCAGTATTACTGTGAGGCATTAGAACAGAGCAAGAAGCCACAATGACTTCACTGCAACCTCCTGCTCTAGGTCTCGCATAATGACATTATCACGTGAGACCCGGCGCAGGAGTGATGTCATTGGGACCGCATGCATCAGGACGCAGCAACACAATCCACAGATACAACTGTGGTCTGCATCACAGACAGTGGCAGGGGGGTGGGAGGGAGGCGTTTTTTTTTTTTTTTTTTATATACTAAATGTCCACACTGCTGGGGGCACCAGGGAAGGAGAAAGGTTATCATTATATATACCTGCCACTACTGGGGAGGAATGGAGAAGCATTATATACTGGCACTACGGGGGAACATTACTGTATATACAGTACAGACCAAAAGTTTGGACACACCTTCTCATTCAAAGAGTTTTCTTTATTTTCATGACTATGAAGGCATCAAAACTATGAATTAACACATGTGGAATTATATACATAACAAACAAGTGTGAAACAACTGAAAATATGTCATATTCTAGGTTCTTCAAAGTAGCCACCTTTTGCTTTGATTACTGCTTTGCACACTCTTGGCATTCTCTTGATGAGCTTCAAGAGGTAGTCCCTTGAAATGGTCTTCCAAAAGTCTTGAAGGAGTTCGCAGAGATGCTTAGCACTTGTTGGCCCTTTTGCCTTCACTCTGCGGTCCAGTTCACCCCAAACCATCTCGATTGGGTTCAGGTCCGGTGACTGTGGAGGCCAGGTAATCTGGCGCAGCACCCCATCACTCTCCTTCATGGTCAAATAGCCCTTACTTTCAACGTTTTCCCAATTATTCTGCTGACTGACTGACCTTCATTTCTTAAAGTAATGATGGCCACTCGTTTTTCTTTACTTAGCTGATTTTTTCTTGCCATAATACAAATTCTAACAGTCTATTCAGTAGGACTATCAGCTGTGTATCCACCTGACTTCTCAACGCAACTGATGGTCCCAACCCCATTTATAAGGCAAGAAATCCCACTTATTAAACCTGACAGGGCACACCTGTGAAGTGAAAACCATTTCAGGGGACTACCTCTTGAAGCTCATCAAGAGAATGCCAAGAGTGTGCAAAGCAGTAATCAAAGCAAAAGGTGGCTACTTTGAAGAACCTAGAATATGACATATTTTCAGTTGTTTCACACTTGTTTGTTATATATATAAGTCCACATGTGTGGATGCCATAGTTTTGATGCCTTCAGTGTGAATCTACAATTTTCATAGTCATGAAAATAAAGAAAACTCTTTGAATGAGAAGGTGTGTCCAAACTTTTGGTCTGTACTGTATATATATTGGCACTATGGGGAGAGCATTATATTGGAGCTAGTGGGGGTACCACAGGGGGACATTAGAGCCACTGGGAGCATTATGGTTATATTATTACTACTAAGGTACTGTAGGGGCGTTATTATTATTTGACGCAATATGGAGGGCATTGCTACTAATGGGGGCTATTTTAGGGAGTATTATCACTATTGGGGGCACTATTACTAATGAGGGCAGTCTGGGTGTATAGTATATTGTTTGTGGACATGGGGGGGAGCACAACAGGCACAGTATTGTGAGTAGCTTCAAGAGTTTCTCCGTGTTTTTTCATATTGATGACCTATCCTTAGGATAGGTCATCAATATTAGATCAGCGGGGGTCTGACACCCGGCACTCCCAACGATCAGCTGTTTGAGGAGATGCCGCACGCACGTGCCGTCTCCCTTCTCTCTTCCTGCTCTGCTGCTGTATGTCTTTGGGACAGCAGCAAAGAACAGCATGCGCCGTCTCCCCAAACAGGACGTAGGACTGTGTTTTGAGCAGATTATTACAAGATGTGTGCCCCCTCTTTTGATTTTGCCCAGGGCCACATTTTGTCTAAAACCGGCACTGCTTGAGGGACCAGTGTATTGTCTCATTTGGATGAGTACGACACAGTCTGCATATAAAGTTACCTTTAAATTTAATTACAAAGCAGTTATTTGCCATTACTATCTGATCAGTGGGGGTCCGACACCCTCCCCTCCACCGATCAGCCTCTTCTGCAGTAGCTCTGGCACTGGGACTACAAAACTCTGTCCGCTGTGTGGTAACTGCAGCGTTGCTCCTATTGAAGTGAACATGAAAAGTGATTTGGTTGGTTTGCAAATATAATTGAATAAAATGTAGTAATCTAGTTTAATTATGAAAGCTGCAGTGTTGTCACGATTTCAGCTCTGGTCCTGCAGTGCAGGAATCGTGATGGCCTTGCGGTTTGACCGGTGGTCGGTTTGCGGCGAACTTCGCGAGTTCGCGATCCGCCAAACATATGGCGATGTTCACATGCCATATTCTATTGCATTGCGCCAAACTTTGACCCATTACACATCCATCAGGTGGGACAGGACATCCAATTGAGATGTTTCAGCACATAGACACACCCCCAACTCTATAACAGAACCCGATCTGGCAGCCATTTTACATTATGTGTTTTGACAGTGTAGGGAGAGGTGGCATTTTGGAGCAGGGACAGGCTGTTAGGAACTTAGGGACACCAAACGCTAGCTAATAGGGCCACAAAAGTCCTTTTAAGGACTGTTAACGTTGTGCTATCGATAGGTGTGATACACAGAGGGGTGTGATATACCTATAATATAGAAAGTATATTATAGTGCATTTGTATGCTTCCAGAAAATACTGATTGAGGGCTGCGATCTATCAGCTTCCACAAATTAGTGATTGAGCTTTTCCATATACCTGTGTCCACAAAATTACTGCTTGATGGTGATATACCAGCTTCAACTAACAACTGATTGAGGCCTTCCATATATCAGCTTCCACAAAATAGTGATAGAGGTTTTCCATATACCTGTGTCCACAAAATTACTGCTTGAGGGTGATATACCAGCTTCAACTAACAACTGATTGAGGCCTGTCATATATCAGCTTCCACAAAATAGTGATAGAGGTTTTCCATATACCTGTGTCCAAGAAATTACTGCTTGAGGGTGATATACCTGGTTCAATTAACAACTGATTGAGGCCTGCAATATATCAGCTTCCACAAAATAGTGATAAATGTTTTCCATATACCTTCATCCACAAAATTACTGCTTGATGGTGATAAACCAGCTTCAACTAACAACTGATTGAGGCCTTCCTTATATCAGCTTCCACAAAATAGTGATAGAGGTTTTCCATATCTGCGTCCACAAAATTACTGCTTGAGGGTGATATACCAGATACAACTAACAACTGATTGAGGCCTTCCATATATCAGCTTCCACAAAATAGTGATAGAGGTTTTCCATATACCTGCATCCACAAAATTACTGCTTGAGGGTGATATACCAGCTTCAACTAACAACTGATTGAGGCCTTCCATATATCAGCTTCCACAAAATAGTGATAGAGGTTTTCTATATACCTGCATCCACAAAATTACTGCTTGACTGTGATATACCAGCTTCAACTAACAACTGATTGAGGCCTTCCATATATCAGCTTCCACAAAATAGTGATAGAGGTTTTCCATATACCTGCGTCCACAAAATTACTGCTTGAGGGTGATATACCAGCTTCAACTAACAACTGATTGAGGCCTGCCATATATCAGCTTCCACAAAATAGTGATAGAAGTTTTCCATATACCTGCGTCCACAAAATTACTGCTTGAGGGTGATATACCAGCTTCAACTAACAACTGATTGAGGCCTGCCATATATCAGCTTCCACAAAATAGTGATAGAGGTTTTCCATATACCTGCGTCTACAAAATTACTGCTTGAGGGTGATATACCAGCTTCAACTAACAACTGATTGAGGCCTGCCATATATCAGCTTCCACAAAATAGTGATAGAAGTTTTCCATATACCTGCGTCCACAAAATTACTGCTTGAGGGTGATATACCAGCTTCAACTAACAACTGATTGAGGCCTGCCATATATCAGCTTCCACAAAATAGTGATAGAAGTTTTCCATATACCTGCGTCCACAAAATTACTGCTTGAGGGTGATATACCAGCTTCAACTAACAACTGATTGAGGCCTGCCATATATCAGCTTCCACAAAATAGTGATAGAGGTTTTCCATATACCTGCGTCTACAAAATTACTGCTTGAGGGTGATATACCAGCTTCAACTAACAACTGATTGAGGCCTTCCATATATCAGCTTCCACAAAATAGTGATAGAGGTTTTCCATATACCTGCATGCACAAAATACAGATTGCATGCTTTGATATACCTGCTTCAACTAACAACTGATTGTGGCCTGCCATATATCAGTTTCCACAAAATACTGATTGAGGGGTGCGATATACCTGCTTCTAAAAAATACTGATTAAGGGGTTCTATATACCTGCTTCCACAAAATACTGATTGAGGCCTGCGATATACCTGCTTCCACAAATACTGCTCTTCTCTAGGGGTCCAGCAGGTGCACCAGGCCGGAGCCTAAGTGGGAAGTTGGAAAAGGTGCGTGTGATTATGTCAAAGGACGCACCAGAGTTGGTTGAGTGGCTCACTCAGCCTTGCGCTTCTGCATCCTCCTCATCCTCTGTATCTGCACCCTCTTTGCTCTCTGCTGTGTGCACCCCCAAAGATACCACCACAACCACCACCACCATAGCCCCTCCACTCGAGTCAGAGGAATTATTTTCCCATCCATTCCCAGACATTACCGATGCGCAGCCATTCTTGGCATCGGATGAGGAAGAGGAGGTAGCAACGGCCGCCACTCAGCGGTCTGACGACAGTACCCAGATCAGCCCAAGGAGGGTGGTCCCCGCTGATGCTGCCTACTCCGAGATCTCTAATGTCAGTGGTGGTGAAGGTGACAATGATGACGTGTCGATGGACGTCACGTGGGTGCCCACAAGAGAGGTAGAGGAGGGGAGTTCAGAGGGAGAGACGGAGCAGCAGATAGGGAGGAGAAGCAGGCAGAACTCGCAGTGCACAGGAGGCAAAAAGCAGACTGCAAATGTATCTGGAGTGAGCCATCTACCATGCACGGTCACATCTTGCGCCGCCAGGACGCCGGCACATGGCTCCGCAGTGTGGGCTTTTTTTAACGTGTCAGCTGCTGACAATAGTGTTGCTATCTGCAGCCTGTGCTGTCAACGCATACGTCGCGGTAAGCCCAACACTCACCTAGGAACAACCACCTTAAAAAGGCACCTGGCCTCCCATCACTGAGCCCAGTGGGAGCAACGCCATAAGAACCCACAAAGCCACACTCCCATCGCTCCACGTCCTGCCTCTTCTCCTTCTCCTCTCTCCTCCTATTTGTCCTCCACTCCACCTTCCACCGTGCCATCGTCGCGTTCATTTGGCACAAGGCAGGCTTCCGTAGCCCAAATGTTCGAGCGTAAAAAAATTATGACGCCGGATAATTCTCTTACCAACGGCTGACCGCTGGCTTATCGGAACTGCTAGTCCGCCAACTACTGCCATATAAATTGGTGGACTCGGAAGTCTTTAGATAATTTTTGGCCATTGGCAAACCACAATGGAAGGTCCCCCGAAGGAAATATTTCTCCCAGAAGGGCATCCCTGAACTGTATGGCCACGTTCAGCGGCAAGTGAATGTATCTCTGGCACACAGTGTCGGTGCCAAGATACATCTGACCACAGACACGTGGTCTAGAAAACACAGGCAGGGAAGGTACATAACTTTTACTGCCAACTGGGTGAACCTTCTGACGGCTGTCAAGCATGTAACCCGTGGCACCCGTGTGGATATGGTGTTACCGCCACAGATTGCATGCAGGCCTGCCTCTTCTTTTCCTCCTCCTACTCCATCCTTCGTCTCCTACTCGGCTGACTCCTCCTTTTCCACTGCTGCCGCCTCTTCCGCTGTACCCCCCAAGCTCCCCAGAACCTATTCAACATGCCAGGTGATATGTTGCCATGCTGTGCTGCAGCTGTTGTGCCTGGAATCCAAGAGCCACACCGGTCCTGCACTTCTTTCAGCTCTGCGGTCACAGGTCGATCAGTGGCTAACCCCGCTCAACTTGACAGTTGGTAAAGTGGTGTGCGATAACAGTGCCAATCTGCTGAGCGCGCTGAAACAGGGCAAAATGACACACGTGCATCTGAGACAAGTCACTAGTAGTCTGAATAGGAGTCAGAGGAGGATGGTGGCTGGGGGGAGAAGGAGCAAGAAGAGCAAACTTTTTGTGGATCCCTGGTGTTGTCCGTGGCTGGGGGGAGGAGACCGAGGACGACATTCTCCTGGGCGATGAGCAGGAGCCAGGGCGCTTCACCGCTTCCAATTTAGTGCAAAAGGGGACCTTCATGCTCTAGTGTTTGAAGAGGGACCCCCGTATAAAAAACATAAAGGTCAAGGACTTGTACTGGGTGGCAACATACTTAGACCCCCGGTACAAACACAAAATGGTAGACATGTTACCAGCATCAACGAAGGCTGTCAGAATGCAGCATTTCCAGGCCTTGCTGCAAGAGATGCTGCATTCTGCTGTTGCGAGCACTGGCAGAGGAATTTCCACCCACAGAGAAACAGATGCGGGTACCAATCCTACCGCGCCTGCAAAAAGAGGGCGGTTTGAAGAGGTGTTAGTCACTTCGGATATGAGATCATTCTTGCAGCCAAACCATTGACAGCCTCCCTATGGATCCAGCCTCAGGGAACGCCTAGATCGACAGGTGTCCGATTACATCAGGTTAACGGCCGATGTGGACGCTATGAGAAGCGAGGAACCCCTTGACTACTGGGTGTGCAGGCTTGACCTGTGGCCAGAGCTGGCATAATTTACCATGGAACTCTTGGCTTGCCCCTTGTCGAGTGTCCTGTCCGAAAGGCACTCGCCTAGCTCACGACAGTGTGGACTACCTCACATTTCTAAAAATGAATGAGGCATGGATCTCTGAGGAATTCAATACCTGTGATGACCACGTGTAATTGAATTTCCTCATACCAGCCCACACATATCCGCCACCACCCAGAACAAAGAAGGGTCCTTGCCTTATGTATATACAGCGGCATAAAAGGCCTTTTATGTCAGGTGAATGCCTACTTTTTGGGGCCTGTACTGCCCGATAGTTACATATTTATCCTGTGACCGCCTAATGCACCTCCAGCCTCAGAATCCAAAGTTCTGTGCTGTCAGGTGAATGCCTATTGGCAAATTTTTGGGGCCTATACTAGCCGACAGTTACATATTTATCCTGTGACCTCCTATTGTACCTCCAGCCACAGAATCCAAAGTTCTTTGCTGTCAGGTGAATGCCTATTGGCTAATTTTTGGGTCCTGTACTGGCCGACAGTTACATTTTTATCCTGTGATTGCCTAATGTACCTCCAGGCACAGAATCCAAAGTTCTTTGCTGTCAGCTGAATGCCTATTGCCTAATTTTTTGTGCCTGTACTGGCCGACAGTTACATTTTGTATCTCTAGCCACATAATCACACCCCTGTCTCACTCCTCTGCCTCTCATTATGGTGCCTCTCATTATGGTGGCGTATAAACCGCATTCACCATAAGGACCTTCTAATGTCACAGGGTCTTGTGACTGTGCCCCTTACCCCGTACTGTTCCCCCTTATGAATTGCATTGTGCCCTCTTACCACACCCTGTGTAGTGCCCTTAGTCATTCCCTGTACTGTGCCCTCTTATACCCTTTTATCCGGTCACGGTATGGCGGTGTTATCCGGTCACTGTACAGAGGTGTTATATAATATCTTTATATTATATAGATTCTAGTGTATTATACTGTGCCCTTGGGAAAAATTATCCTTGGGAAACACAGTCCTCATCCCTGACCACCAGGACCAGTTAGAGCTCTGTCAGTACATGGCAGCCTCCCCTCTCCGCCACGCTGCTCCGATTTGTACTGGTGCTTATTCTGACACTAGGGCTGGTTTCACATCCTATTTTTGCCATCCATTTAATGCATACCAAAAATGTTTGCATTAACAGATGCCTCAGACTAATGCCGTACAGTGGTGTCCGTTCGCCATACAGTTCCATGGTAGAAAAAAAAATTACGTTAATGTATGCATTTTTTTTATTGACTCTGCAGGATACAAAAATGCGGAGTGCTGCACATTTGTATACATCAAACCGCTAGGAAATAACATTTTTCTAGGCTCAAGTGGGGCACATTTTTGAGAGTTTCCCTTTAAGACGCATAAAAATGGCCCCTGATTAAAATACATTTTACAATTTTTTGTGGGAATTTTTGCCAACGATCCTCCTCTGGTATGTCACTGTCCATGTTGTGGGACTATTTGTGCACTCATATTTTGTATTTGGTGGCTGCAAATATGACCTGAAGGTTTCCCAGGTTCGCCTGCTATTAAAGTCAATGGGCGCGATGCAAACGCGCGTTTTGCGAACATTTGATCGCAAACCCGCATTCGCGAACCGTCCTGGCCAATGTTCGTCCATCACTATGCAGGAAGTCCCCACTTTAGTTCAGTCAGTGACATGTATGAAGGGGGCTGGCTGACAGGCTCAGTTTATTAGCTGGGCCAGCCCCCTCTATCGATTCATCAGCCATTATGGGGAAGGGGACTGGCTGACAGGCTGTTTATTAGTTAAAGAGGTTGTGTCACAAAACATATTCTACAATTTTCAAATAGCACCTGGATCTGAATATTTTTGTAATTGCATGTAATAAAAAATTCTGTATAGTCACTGATCTAGTCAATGAAATGTATTTGCATAGCGCCACCTGCTGTTTGCTCATTTCCTTATTTTTTTGTCCGTCTCACTAATCTGGTTGAACGTGCTCGGTTTAAATCTTCAACTGCCACCAGCCATATGTTCTGTTAGAAGCTGTGGCAATACAGTGAGAGAACTGGAGCAGAAGGGGCATGCCCCCTGAGCTGCCAGGCTGAAGACAATCTTGCAGAGCAATTGGAGCAGTAAATGTGATCTCTGGACCCATGTGCTGTACAGGGCTGGTTCTAGCTTTGTTAGAAAAGGATTGTCATGTATTATAAGATGTTTGATTTTAATTTTTTACATTAATCATGGCATACCCGCTTTCAGCCAGCCCCCTTCTCTGCCGCTTCATCAGCCATCATGGAGGGAGGGTCTGGCTGACAGACTCATTTCATTAGTTAAACACTCCTTCCCTTCTCTGCCTCTTCATCAGCCATCATGGAGAAAGGGGCTAACTGACAGGATCAGGTCATTACCTAAATCAGCCTCCTTCTCCATGATGGTTGAGGAAGAGACAGATAGGGGGAAGCTCTCTGGGTCCTAGACAACAGCACCAGCACTAATCGGGACAAATGTGCAAATTCATTATTACCAGGGGAACTAAAAGTGGCTGATGTTGTAGGTGGGTTCAAACTGACAGAAGACGGGCCAAAACAAGTAGGCGGAGATACCAAAAGTAGGCAGGGCCTTCAATACTGTAGTGCAGCACGGAATACTACCCCAGTAAAACCAAACACCACAGGAAAGCACAAAATACTGCCACCCTCACCACAGTATTCAACTGTATCACCATCATGAGGACAGTAATACAGTTGAGTTCAGTAGGGCACCTGCGGCCGTTGAGAATCATATCATTATGCTCCTGGCCTGTGGCCATCAAAAGGGCTTGAGTGGCCACTTGGGCATCAGCCTACCGGGGAAATTTCCCTGTAGGGTCTTTGGCCAATCCACCCCTGATTACTACATTATGTTAGTTTTATTTAGTTACACTTGCAAACCTACCAAACAACTTTTATGTCTCTGGACATCACCTTCACCCAGCATTATCCTATTTCAGAAAAACAAAATCTGTAAATACTGAGAGAACACTGAAATTAATTATTTTCACAGTTTAACAAGATTCCTTGTGGACCACATTGGAAAGTAAAAGAAAAATACATAAAAGTCTAGAGTAATATAATAGAAATAAAAGTAGACATAAAAGTCTAGAGTAATATAGTAGAAGTACAAACAGGAGTGTAACTTGAAGCTCCTGGGCCATAATGAAAAATCTCCAACAGCCAAACCCATTGATGTTCTCTTTGAAAACCATCTGTCACTAGGACACATTCCTTTAAATATGGTCATCAATTCTTTGCCCACTAAGCAGCCAACCAGGGAGCTAAATTCCAGCATGCTATGTGGAAATAGCAACCTCTGGCTTTTACATATGCCTCTCAGGGAGTCTAATGTTCTAGGAGAAGTCACATGTTTTGCTGGAGGCTTAAAAGATATAAAGTACCATATTTCCTACTTGGAACACGTGAAGCACTCAAAAATGGTCTTTCCTCAGCTGGAGTAGCTGAGAGGGTCAATAAGAGTAGGTTGTCAGCCATTTGCAGCAGGTGTCCTTACTGGCTCAACTCTATTGGAGCAGCTTGTAAATGTCTTCATTTAACCTAAGAGTCTATTCTAGTGATGGATGTCCCTTTTACCACGATCATGTGATCAATAATAAGATTACATTACGGCAATATATTATGGCAATAAATAAGTAATAAAAATGACGGGGTCCACATGAGGAACTAAAACCTGTTGGAGTGTTCCGAAGAATCCCTAACCAGATATGAGGGAACACCACTTAAAGGGTTGCCCCACTAAAATATTCTACATTTTTAAAAGCAGCACCTGGATCTGAATATTTTTGTAATTTAATTTAATTTAAAATGTAACATAGCCACTGAGTTATTTTCCTTATTTCTCTGTCCATCTTGCTGAAGTGGTCGCAACAGTTCCATCCTTTAACTGCCACCAGCTGTATCCACTGTTAGAAGCTCTTACAGTTAGGCTCCATTCACATGTCCGCAAATGGGTCAGCATCCGTCCCGCAATTTTGCGGAACGGGTGCGGACCCATTCATTCTATATGGGGACGGAATGGATGCGGAGATCACACTATGTGCTCTCCGCATCCGCATTTCCGGAGAGCACCCCCGATCTTCCGGTCCACAGCTCCGGACAAGAATAGACATTTCTATGGGTGTGCCGGACGGGTGTATTGCGAATGTGTAAGGGAAGCTTACTTAACTGCTGTCTCCCCGCTCCTTCTTCTACCAGCTTCTGATGGTGGGCTGTGATTGCCTGCCGGCGATGTCAAACCGGCTGTTTTTAGCAACGAAACCCAGCGGAGCACCACAGGTCTGTATGAGAAGGACCCGACCGGGCCCGGCGGGAGGGAGGGCCCGCTGCAGGCCGCAAGTGCTTGCGGTGGGCGGGCCCTGCGAGTTAACTAATCTGTGCACTGAGGAACTTGATCACCTGCTGCCTGTGTGTCGCAGATGACAAATCATCCCACCGTCCCTCACTCAGCTGCTGCCGCTCTTCCGCCGGGCCCTCCTTCAAGCTACACACACGCCCACAATACGCCCACATGACCAGGCAGATAGGTCACGCTCGCCGCGGCCCTCTCTCACCTCATACCGCTGGTCTGGAAGCGGCCGCGTGACCCGTCCCTCCGCTCCCACGAGATGAGAGTCTGACGTCACGAGAGTGGACTCTAGGTGCGCAGGCGCAGCAAGAGCCCGCCAGAGCAGATTTAAAAGTGCCCCAGCGTCAACCATCGCAGATTAGAGGGCGCGACTCCGCAGGGAAGAGAGTCTGAGTGAGAGACAAAGAGAGACCGGCCGACCAACTGACCGACCAAGTCACCAGACACGAACCATCTGCCTGGACTGGTCTATAGACTGGTAGGTAGTATTAGTAATGTAATGATTCATCCATCGATCTGCCCCACCCACACCCTGATTTCAGACATCATTTCCGTCCACTGATCATCCATCCATCCGCCCCACCCCCTGAATTCAGACATTATTATTGTCTGAAATCAGGGCAGGGGTGGGGCGGATGGATCATCAGTGGATGGTAATTAATTATTGCTGTCCACTGATGATCCATCCATGATCCGCCCCAACCGCACCCTGATTTCAGACATTATTATTACCACCCAATTATGCCACTTACTAAATGCTACCATCTCCTTTCCTACCGTGAGAACGAATTGGTTCCTTTCTACTTGATGCCTCCTCGTTGGACCTGGCTGGTTAATTTTGATGATTCATTTGAATTTCTGTTCTGGTTAACCACTTCAGCCCCCTTAGCTTAAACACCCTTAATGACCAGGCCACTTTTTACACTTCTGCACTACACTACTTTCACAGTTTATTGCTCGGTCATGCAACTTACCACCCAAATGAATTTTACCTCCTTTTTTTCTCACTAATAGAGCTTTCATTTGGTGGTATTTCATTGCTGCTGACATTTTTACTTTTTTTGTTATTAATTGAAATTTAACCATTGTTTTGCAAAAAAAATGACATTTTTCACTATCAGTTGTAAAATTTTGCAAAAAAAAACGACATCCATATATAAATTTTTCTCTAAATTTATTGTTCTACATGTCTTTGATAAAAAAAAATGTTTGGGTAAAAAAAAAATGGTTTGGGTAAAAGTTATAGCGTTTACAAACTATGGTACAAAAATGTGAATTTCCGCTTTTTGAAGCAGCTCTGACTTTCTGAGCACCTGTCATGTTTCCTGAGGTTCTACAATGGCCAAACTCAATATGCCCATCACGAAATACCTTGGGGTGTCTTCTTTCCAAAATGGGGTCACTTGTGGGGTAGTTATACTGCCCTGGCATTTTAGGGGCCCGAATGCGTGAGAAGTGGTTTGAAATCAAAATCTGTAAAAAATGACCTGTGAAATCCTAAAGGTGCTCTTTGGAATGTGGGCCCCTTTGCCCACCTAGGCTGCAAAAAAGTGTCACACATGTTGTATCGCCGTACTCAGGAGAAGTTGGGCAATGTGTTTTGGGGTGTCTTTTTACATATACTCATGCTGGGTGAGAGAAATATCTCGGCAAAAGACAACTTTTCCCATTTTTTATACAAAGTTGGCATTTGACCAAGATATTTATCTCACCCAGCATGGGTATATGTAAAATGACACCCCAAAACACATTGCCCAACTTCTCCTCAGTACGGCGATACCAGATGTGTGACACTTTTTTGCAACCTAGATGCGCAAAGGGGCCCACATTCATTTTATGAGGGCATTTTTAGACATTTGGATCCCAGACTTCTTCTCACGCTTTAGGGCCCCTAAAATGACAGGGCAGTATAAATACCCCACATGTGACCCCATTTTGGAAAGAAGACACCCCAAGGTATTCAATGAGGGGCATGGCGAGTTCATAGAATTTTTTTTTTATGACACAAGTTAGCGGAAATTGATTTTTTTTTTGTTTTTTCTCACAAAGTCTCCCTTTCCGCTAACTTGGGACAAAAATTTCAATCTTTCATGGACTCAATATGCCCCTCACGGAATACCTTGGGGTGTCTTCTTTCCGAAATGGGGTCACATGTGGGGTATTTAAATACTGCCCTGGCATTTTAGGGGCCCTAAAGTGTTAGAAGAAGTCTGGAATATAAATGTCAAAAAAAATTTACGCATTTGGATTCCGTGAGGGGTATGGTGAGTTCATGTGAGATTTTATTTTTTGACACAAGTTAGTGGAATATGAGACTTTGTAAGAAAAAAAAAAAAAAAAATTCCGCTAACTTGGGCCAAAAAAATGTCTGAATGGAGCCTTACAGGGAGGTGATCAATGACAGGGGGGTGATCAGGGAGTCTATATGAGGTGATCACCCACTTGTCATTGATCACCCCCCTGTAAGTCTCCATTAAGACGTCCGTATGTTTTTTACAGATCCACGGATACATGGATCGGATCCGCAAAACACATACGGACGTCTGAATGGAGCCTTACAGGGGGGTGATCAATGACAGGGGGGTGATCAATGACAGGAGGGTGATCAGGGAGTCTATATGGGGTGATCACCCCCCTGTCATTGATCACCCCCCTATAAGGCTCCATTCAGATGTCCGTATGTGTTTTGCGGATCCGATCCATGTATCCGTGGATCCGTAAAAAACATACGGACGTCTAAATGGAGCCTTACAGGGGGGTGATCAATGACAGGGGGGTGATCAATGACAGGGGGGTGATCAGGGAGTCTATATGGGGTGATCACCCCCTGTCATTGATCACCCCCCTATAAGGCTCCATTCAGATGTCCGTATGTGTTTCGCGGATCCGATCCATGTATCCGTGGATCCGTAAAAAACATACGGACGTCTGAATAGAGCCTTACAGGGGGTTGATCAAAGACAGGGGGGTGATCAGGGAGTCTATATGGGGTGATCACCCCCCTGTAAGGCTCCATTCAGACGTCTGTATGTGTTTTGCGGATCCGATCCATGTATCCGTAGATCAGTAAAAAACATATGGATGTCTGAATGGAGCCTTACAGGGGGGTGATCAATGACAGGGGGGTGATCAGGGAGTCTATATGGGGTGATCACCCCCCTGTCATTGATCACCCCCCTGTAAGGCTCCATTCAGACGTCCGTATGTGTTTTGCGGATCCGATCCATGTATCCGTGGATCCGTAAAAAACATACGGACGTCTGAATGGAGCCTTACAAGGGGGTGATCAATGACAGGGGGGTGATCAATGACAGGGGGATGATCAGGGAGTCTATATGGGGTGATCAGGGGTTAATAAGGGGTTAATAAGTGACAGGGGGGGTGTAGTGTAGTGGTGTTTGGTGCTACTTATTACTGAGCTACCTGTGTCCTCTGGTGGTCGATCCAAACAAAAGGGACCACCAGAGGACCAGGTAGCAGGTATATTAGACGCTGTTATCAAAACAGCGTCTAATATACCTGTTAGGGGTTAAAAAAATCGCATCTCCAGCCTGCCAGCGAACGATCGCCGCTGGCAGGCTGGAGATCCACTCGCTTACCTTCCGATCCTGTGAACGCACGCGCCTGTGTGCGTGCGTTCACAGGAAATCTCGCGTCTCGCGAGATGACGCGTATATGCGTGACTCTGCGGAGAGCTGCCGCCTCCGGAACGCGATCCTGCATTAGGCGGTCCGGAGGCGGTTAAGAAGCACGACTCGTACTTATTCACAATCAAATTTCAGTAAGTAAAAAAATTTATTATATTTGAAATTCTTATCTAATTAGGTACCAAACTGACAGCCAATATTCTGTGATTATTATCTTTTTTAATTGTAGGTGATTTACCAATATATGGGTCAAGAAGGTTTATGCCTTATGTGGGGAATCTTTGTTCTGGAATACTTTAACATTTTTTTCTATATTTTATATGGTAACATAAAAAAAAATTTAAACCCCTATCTCCTATTTAATATTCGACTACAACACTTTCAAACCGTGAGTGGGCGGAGGCTTGGAGTGGGCGGAGGCTTGGGGTGGGCGGAGGCTTGGAGTGGGCAGAGGCTTGGAGTGGGCAGAGGCTTGGGGTGGGCGGAGGCTTGGGGTGGGGGGCCCCGATTCAAAGTTTGCCCTGGGGCCCATAGAACTCTAGTTACGCCACTGAGAGGGGAGCCAGCGCCGGGAAGCATGTAAGCTACCCTTTCAGGTCTGGCCCATTCTTGCACAATCCCTTTAATCATGGCATAACCCCTTAATAATCTGAATGCTTTGTTATTGTGTTACTGTACAGTTAAGAAACAGGGTGCAGTTCCAGAAAAAAACTAAATAAAAAAAAAAAAATTTTATGGTGCAGGAAAAGATTAAAGCTTACAATGAACTCTAAGAAATTCTATTTTTCTTGGAAGATGTGATGAGATATGGGAATTGAAATAATATCAGAACAAGTAGTGTAAGTGGAGATGAGAGGAAACACAGGAGCGGCTGAAATGTTATGTCAGAACATATACAACCCTACTTAATATTTTATTTTATTAAAGGTACAAAGTTCACTTATAATTTTTTTTCTATCTGTGACCATGACCTGAAAGAATTGTATTAAATCAAAGATATCTAAGGTTAAGTGATGGGTGGGAGCAAAGACCAACCAATCAATATAGTAAAGCAATTGCTCGGCTAACAAATGGCAGACATGCTTGATTACCAGTCCTGTAACTTTTTCTCAAGTAAGCCAATAATTGTCTGAATTGAAAAATATGTCAAATGCCAGGCTGAGGTCTGAAACCAAAAAGTCTGAAGCAGGAAGCTCCTTGTAGAGTGCTGCAGTAGGACAAAAGTACCTTACTGGCTTCAGAAGTAAGCACTTGGCAAGAGGGGGGCACTAGAGCAAATACCAAAGGAAAAACTGGGGCTACAGTCAAAAGGGATGTGGAGCAAGCCAGAAAAACACTCATCAGTGAATGAAGAGCCAGAGGGGGTATGCCTGTGGTTCCAAAGCTTAAAGGGGTTGTATAAGATAAGATTTTTTTTTCCCTGAAACCATGTCAATCTTCTCCATGGGTCATATTTGGTAATGGAAACTTAGCCCTATACACTTAACTGAGCAGACCGTTTTTTCCCATCAAAGACAGCGCCACATCTGTTCACAGCATTCCAGCTCAACCTCATTCACTTCAATAGAGTTGAAGGGCAATAGCAGACACAACCTATGGACAGGTGTAGGGTTGTTTTTGGTAGGAAGAAGTCATGTTTTTGTAATCCTGGACAACCCCACTTAAAGGGCTTCTGTCACCCCATTAAACCGTTTTTTGTTTTTTTCTTTACTAATAATCCCTATAGTGTGATCTCATGATACATAAGCTAATTAATCATTTTCGTTCAGTAGAATTTGCTAAAAATCGATTTTTAAAATATGCTAATTACCTTGCTACCAGCAAGTAGGGCGGCTACTTGCTGGTAGCAGCCGCATCCTCCGATCGTAATAACGCCCCCTCGGCATGCTGATTGACAGGGCCAGGGAAGGGAATCGTTCTCTGCTGGTGCTGTTAGAATTTGAAATCTCGCGCCTGCGCCGTACCTGTCTTCAATCGGCGCAGGCGCACAGAGAGGCGGCCGCTCGCTCGACCGCTCCATCCTCAATGCGCCTGCGTCGATGACGTCATCGCATACACCCGGAAGAGAAGACGCAGGCATCGCTGGAAGGAGGCGGAGAGTCTGGATGACGTCGCTGGATGCTCGAATCAGGTAAGTATGTACGTAATAAGCATGCTGCCACAAAAACCACCAACGAAATGGTCATAAAAAACAATAAATAATTGTTATCAAAAGTACAATTATTAACACTATACTCTTCCGGGTGTATGCGATGACGTCATCGACGCAGGCGCATTGAGGATGGAGCGGTCGAGCGAGCGGCCGCCTCTCAGTGCGCCTGCGCCGATTGAATACAGGTACGGCGCAGGCGCGAGATTTCAAATTCTAACAGCGCCAGCAGAGAACGATTCCCTTCCCTGGCCCTGTCAATCAGCATGCCGAGGGGGCGTTATTGCGATCGGAGGATGCGGCTGCTACCAGCAAGTAGCCGCCCTACTTGCTGGTAGCAAGGTAATTAGCATATTTTAAAAATCGATTTTTAGCAAATTCTACTGAACGAAAATGATTAATTAGCTTATGTATCATGAGATCGCACTATAGGGATTATTAGTAAAGAAGAAAAAAAACGGTTTAATGGGGTGACAGAAGCCCTTTAAGGTTGTACATCTGTATCTAATAGCATTAAAGTGGACACACCTGAGCTAAAGGACTTGTGTGGGCATCTGAGGCTACCACAAATATGTTATGGGAGCTTCTGTGGCTTACTTAGGGACTTTGGGGGCAATAAAGACAGTATTGCAGAAAATAGGCATGTTGGGCCATAAGAGATTGAAAACTTCTGCCACTGTCTCACATAGAGAAAGCAATATCAAGGTTGTAATAGATTATGAGATACATCCATCATACATGGTCACTGAGGCGTTCTCTTCTCAGACACCTATTGAGCTCTTTTTCCCATTCCTATTTCTAATGAACTAGTTATCTCCCCACAGAACATCATGGTTTCACCACATGTATGAGTAAATAAAAAAATGTTTCTGATCATTTCAACAGACACAGCCCTTTTGGGCCATATTCCACACTGCGGTCTTGGAAATACACCAATTTTGGCTGATTTAAAGGCACACTTAGCTGAAATTGCAATGCTTATGAGCTGCTAATATAATTCACATATGTATGAATCATCTCTAGAGATTCCTAGAATTGGAGATAGGGGAGTGATCATGGAGGAGGGGACATTTTTCTGGACTTCAAGTCAGTAATCTCATAGAGAATACACTCAGCCTCTTCATGGCTTGAAATGGCTGCTCTCGTGAAACACTAGATTTCATTCATCATCACGCTCATTAGAAATAATACAGACATGACTTTAATTCTAGTTCCCCTTTAAAGGCCATCTGTCAGCAGGATCAACTCTATTAAATCAGCCATAATGCCTGGTAGGGCTGACCCTGCATATTAAAGGTATAGTTTTTTTCCTCCGGATATCAAGACGGATCTGCATGTTTCGGAGAAATAAATGTTTTTCTTTAAATATGCCAATGTGGACATAAGTGCACCATGGGTGAGCCTTAGGACTTGGTGCACCTTAGCTGGACACTCCCCTCCACTTGACGAAGCATCTAGGTGATGGGCGAGTGTCCAGGAAAGCAGAGCAGGCTTGCTAGGACCCACCCACCTAAGCCCTAATTTACAAAAAAAAATGTATTTCTCCAAAATGTGGTAACAGATCGGGGAAAGAAAGGTATGTTTTCAGTCAACCCTAGCAGGCATTATGGCTGGTTTAATGGGGTTGATCCTGCTAGCACATGCACTTTAATACTAGTGTAATACTGTAACGTGAGATCTACCATTCATACAGAAAGCCCTTAAAAGCCAGGAGTAAAGAGTAAAATATCAAACCAAAAGCTGCTGGCGAGCTGTTCTGTACTAATACATATTTAAAGATTCATTTCAGATGCAAATTGACAACATAAGTAATGATAGTCATTTTCACGCGCACTGTTCTGCTCCCATAACCCTTCTATAAAATCTCCAGGAATTCGGAGGCACAGACGACCTCCTGCTGCACAGGATGCTTGAAGGCACGTTATATTTGTGTCACTTTGCAAAGGTCCTTGGTCTTGACATGATTGTAATTCTCCTAAAGGATTGTTAATGAACATATTTTTATCCATGTTCATCAGAGACGAGCATACACAGAAATAAAAGTCATGGAGCACAAGAGAAACTGCAAAAGTGGTAGAGAAGTTAAAGATGAAGTCCAATTGTCCTAAAGCAAATTTCAAGTTAAAATTAGCCGACTACTACAATGGAGCAGAGTCTGATAAGGCTACTTTCACACTAGCGTTTTTACTGAATTCGGCAGGGTTAAGCAAAAACGCTTCCGTTACTGATAATGCAACCATCTGCATCCGTTATGAACGGATCCGGTTGTATTATCTTTAACATTGCCAAGACGGATCCGTCATGAACTCCACTGAAAGTCAATGGGAGGCTACAGATAGTGTCAGAGAAAATGGATCCGTCCCTATTGACTTGCATTGGGGGTCATGCCGAATTCATCTTGCTCCGCATCCTAGAACGGAAAGCAAACTACAGCATGTTGCGGTTTGCTCTCCGGTATGGGAACACAACTAAACAGAACGGAATGCATTTTGGAGCACTCTGTTCTGTTCAGTTCAGTTTTGTCCCCATTGACAATGAATGGGGACAAAACTGAAGCATTCTTTTTCGGTATTGAGCCCCCATGACGGATCTCAATACCGGAAAACTAAAACGCTAGTGTGAAAGTAGCCTAATACACATGGACGTCGGCCTAGGAAATGTTGCAGAGTAGGATTGCTGGGTGCAGCGGAGTCAATTCAGATCAGACATTGTGGAGTAGCATGAACTGGGTTTATTGGAACATGCGTGCAATAACAGAAGGTCACCTTACATGGTGAATGTCACAGACAGGAAAAAGAAATCAGTGAGTTCACCTCAATGTAGAGGAAATGCAACACATCATAGAAATGTGTAGTGTACGGGGACTGTAATGCCCGTCCCTACCAAAGGTCACTTGGTGTGCTGTCGTCCCTCCTTAATTATGGGGAAGTTGGTATATGTCAGTTTTATAAAATGTCATGTAATGTAATGCATGTATTTCCCTGTTACTGTGAAACTTGCATGTACAGGCCTGCTAGGGGTGTCATTCCAGCTCTTAGTCATTAGAGGGAGCTAGGGAGCCCTAGTTTATATAAGGCCCAGTCAAGGAAGGGAAAGTCAGTGTAATCTGATCTAGTGTGGAGTGCAGAAGCTTCTAGAACCTGAGGAAGCTGAGAGAGGGACAGAAGCAAAGCTCAGAGAAGCAAGAGGTACTCAAACTAACAGAGGAGGTACTTTATAAAGCTACAGCCAAGGATATAAAGCCAGAACTAGGTTAATGGGCCTTGGAGAAGATTTGCTATATTCCAGGATCAGACAGAAATAGAGTGCAAGCTCCTGTACTGCAAGTCCTGTGTTTAACACTCTGTAATAACCTTGCTAAATCTGTATTGCCTGCATCGACCGTATTGCCAAATCGACTGTATGCTAGGAACTGCGATTCCGTAAATGTCTCTATGAAACCTACTAAAGTTGGAGTTCTGTTTAACATCACGTGGTCCCTCACTTATTCCTGCTATCCGCAAACGGCGTGCCACCGTTTACTTGGCACTGGCGTCACGAACAATTTCTACCATCACCTGCCTATGCAGAGAGTCAGCCGTACCAGGTTAGTGTATATTGCACTACTACACCCAGGAACACTATTACACACAACTTGAGTACGCTGCACCTCTCTTTTGGCGTCACGAACAGGATTCGCACGCTTTCTAGTGCAAGAAGCGTGAACTTTGTGCCTTATACAGTTGCCCTGTGACCAAAGTGACAATTTTCCTGTTTATTTAAAGTGGACTTTGTGGACTGAAAATCATACCCAAAGTGTACCAAAAACTTCTAAAAAGCGCTGTGCAGTGTTGCGCTACCCAGAGGAAGAAAATCACATTGGAGTGTGGTTTTATGGACTTTTCATCATCCTGCTTGCTGTCAGTGAATAGACAGCGGATTTGGCTAAAGATGGCCACCGGCCGCCTGGAGTGAAAGTTTCCCGCGCTGCTGAGGACCTTCGTGGGCGGATCCCTGCAAAGACACAGAGAATCCCGCCCCTCGTCATCATCGCACCGCCGCGGCCCTGTTCCTCCTACGTCACCGCGTTCTCAGGACGGCCGGGATCTCACGAGACTTGGCCTGCGCAAGCCCGACGATACCGGTAAGCACCTGTAACCGGAGGGAAGGGGAGTGTTCCGGCCCCTTTAGTCGCCAGCGGCCACCTCTCAATAGACTACCATGTCAGAGCCAGGAGTGCCTGAGCAGCCGGCCCCGGGAGAACTTGCGGCTCCTAATCATCCTACAGCCCCCAGCATGATGCCCTTTACCATGCCGTACTATTTCGGGGCCCCATGGTTCCCCCGCTACAGGGGAGAGACCCATACCCTAAGGGACTTTAAAGAAAAGTTGCTGGCCCTATTCCGGCTGTACCCTATAAATGCCGACCAGCAAATGGAAATCCTGCTGGCGCAACTGGAGGGAGCTGCCCGCAGGGAAGTGTTATCCTGGCCTGCTACTGAGCGGAGTACTCTAGAACAGATCTTCACCCGTCTCAGAGCCACTTTTGAAACTAGGACTGCCTCAGAGATAAAGATGCACTTCTTTGGCAAGAAACAGAAGTCCGGTGAGTCCCTCTGTGATTATGCCCTATCACTTCAGGAGGCTTTAGGGGCTGTAATTCAGATAGATCCCAAAGAGGCTGATAACCGGGACCAGACCCTAAGGGAACAGTTTATCACCGGGGCGTCTAGTGAGCAAATAAGGACCCAGTTGAAGATGCTGTCCGCCCAGCACCCTAACAGTGCCTTTCTGGACTTTAAAGAACTGGCTATAAAAATTCTGGGGTCAGCAGTATCTACGGAGTTAAGCACCCCACCTGAGTCATCAGCCTGCAAGCCAAAACCGCTTATCACTAACCAAGCTCAGGCCGGTCAAGCTGTTCAAGCTTCAGCTACTGATACTATTGCCATGCTGACAGAGCAAGTAAATCACCTCACTAAAAGTCTAGAGAAAGTGTGCAGAAAAATAGAGGAATGGGAGAAACCCATAATGACAGAAGAAGAATTCCTGTCACCTCCTAGGCCGTTCCCACCTCCATACCAAGAGACTCACTCCAGGGATCCTGGGAGGCGCAATAAAAACCGTAAGCGGCCCGTGTGTACATACTGCAAAAAGCTGGGACACACAGAATCCACGTGCTGGCAGTTAAACGGGCAACCCCTGAGGCTGAGGACCACCCCTCGGGAGGTAGAACACTAGGTCCAGAGGATCCAAATTGGATGCCACGGTATGTAGGATCCCATCCTAAAATCAATATAGAGATCAACGGGGTCCCCTTTGAAGCCCTATTAGATACTGGGTCTCAAGTCACTACTATTCAGCTGCCTGCATTTGAAAAGTTCTGGGACACCAACCAATTGACCCAGCCGCCTGAATCCTGGGTGGAGATTATCGCCAGCAATGGCAAACCAGTAAAGATTCACGGGTACTGGGAACCCACCCTGCAGGTGGGAGAAGTAACCTTACCACAACAGGGCGTGATAGTAGTGCAGGCCGGCGACAGAGGAGGACATCCTGTCATTCTAGGCACCAATGTCTTCAAAAACTGTTATTCAGAAATACTTGCTGTATTACATCAGACTTTGCCCACTGCTTCCTCTGCATCCAGGAGGGTGATTCAAAAGACTATTACTGTGTTAAGTGCCCAGCAGAGGTTTGCTAATGGGAAAGGAGAAATTTGTACTGCCAGGATTAGTGATATTAAGCCTGTGACTTTGCCTCCTAATTCTCAAACTCTTTTATGGTGTCGTGCTGTCCTGGGAGTCGAAGGCCGAGATTATCCAGCTCTGGTGGAACCAATCCAGATGGAGGATTATCCTTATGTGAGAGCTGCCAAGTGCCTGGTGAACGTCTCATAAGGTAAAGTACCTGTCCGTCTGATTAACCTGAGTAATCATCCTGTTGCGCTTACTAAGCATTGCCGTGTTGCCCAGCTGTCTCAGGTATCCTTCCAAGACATCATTCGTCTTCCAGTGGCAGAAAAGCCGCCAGCCGCAGTCAGCGGATGCTCGCCGGTGATCCAGCCACAGGTGCCCTGGTGGGAAGAGCTCCATGTCGGGGACGAGACTACCCCCCAACAACAACAAGAAGGGATTATACAGCTTGTCAAGGAGCACCACCAGGCCTTCAGTAAGCATGCCACTGATTATGGAGAGGTGAGTGCCATACAACACACCATACCTACTGGCTCTCATCCTCCTATCAAGGAGAGATACAGATCTTTACCGCCTACTTCATATCAGACTGTAAAGGAAATGATCCAGGAGATGAAAGACTCTAATGTAATCCGGGACAGCCGTAGTCCGTGGGCGGCACCCCTGGTCCTTGTAAAGAAGAAGGACGGTGGTATCCGTTTTTGTGTGGATTATAGGAAAATTAATCAAATAACCCACAAGGATGCATACCCACTGCCCCGCATTGAGGAGTCACTAACTGCTTTGGGCTCCTCTGCCTATTTCTCCACATTGGACTTGACCAGTGGCTACTGGCAGGTACCCATGGCCCCTGAAGATAGGGAAAAGACTGCTTTCACTACTCCCATGGGCCTGTTCGAGTTCAATTGTATGCCGTTCGGGCTATGTAATGCCCCAGGAACTTTCCAGAGACTAATGGAGCGGTGTTTGGGTCACAAAAACTTCGAAACAGTGCTGCTGTATCTAGATGATGTCATTGTGTACTCCAAAACATATGAAGACCATCTGAAACATTTGGCAGAAGTATTTGAAATCCTTATCAAATATGGCTTGAAGGTAAAGCCATCCAAGTGTCACCTGCTCAAACCTGCAGTAAGATACCTGGGGCATGTGGTAAGTGGAGAGGGAGTGCAACCTGACCCTGATAAGTTAGCGGCTGTCCGTAATTGGCCGGTTCCTACTACCGTCAAGGAGGTGAGGAGTTTCCTTGGTTTCGCAGGCTATTATAGACGGTTTATCCCCCATTTTGCTCAAATAGCTGATCCTATCCAGGAACTCCTGAGGGGGCAACCCAAGAAAAGTCCTAGAACTCCTGTGCCCATTGAGTGGAATGAGGAAAGAGAGATAGCGTTCCAATTGCTAAAAAAGAAACTGACCGAACCTCCTGTGTTAGGTTATCCAGATTATAGCAAGCCTTTCCATCTGTATACCGATGCTAGCAAGCGAGGCCTGGGAGCTGTGTTAGCCCAAATCCAAGAGGGAAAAGAGAGAGTGATAGCATATGCAAGCCGCTCCCTGAAAGGAGCTGAGAAAAATGACCAGAATTATAGTTCCTTTAAACTAGAGTTCCTGGCATTAGTGTGGGCGGTGACAGAAAAATTCAAGGATTATCTAGCCGCCACCCCGTTCATTGCATTCACTGACAATAACCCTCTGGCACATCTAAATACAGCTAAATTGGGGGCCTTGGAGCAGAGATGGGCCTCTCGCCTTGCCAACTATAATTTCTCTGTAAAATATCGTGCTGGACGTACTAATGATAATGCTGATGCTTTGTCCAGGCTTCCCACAGAGACCGCTCCTGATGATGTGCGAGATGATTGGGAAGATGTAGAGATGCCGGCTTTCTATAACAAGTTTTCTCAACAGGATCAGGCTCGAGCTACCAATAACAGAGCTGCAGTTCCTTCATCCTCCAATAGGCCTGAACCTAAAGAAGAAAGGTGGGTGAAACTACAGTCTGAAAGTAGAGTGCTGGGTGAGCTGTTGGACTTCATTACTAGTGGCAGAGCCCCTGAGAGGATTCGGCGTAAGAGTGCAGATCCTGAGCTCATCAAACTGTGGAGACAGCGCCATCAACTCTTCATACAAAAAGGCCTATTGCTACGGAGAAGCCTAGACCCAGTGTCCAACGAAAGAGTACACCAGATTCTCATACCCCGACGAGATGCAGGTATGGTGTTGGAGATGTACCACAATCAATCCGGTCACTTTGGGGTCCAAAAGACTGAGGCTACTATCCGCCAGCGGTTTTACTGGGTGGGCATGAGAGAAGACATGGAGAAGTGGTGTCGAGATTGTGTAGCCTGTGCCTTGAAACGAAGTGAGCACCATGATCAGAGGGCACCACTGAGACCCATTGTAAGTACCCGTCCTCTTGAACTTGTCGCCATCGACCATGTAAAACTGGAGCCTAGTCGCTCAGGGTATGCTTATACCATGACTATTATTGACCATTTCACAAAGTTTGTTGTAGCAGTGCCTGTGAGAGACCAGACAGCCAAGACTACAGCCGAAATGTTCTGGAAGCACTTCCTCCTGCCCTATGGATGTCCAGAAAAGATCCTCACCGACCAAGGACCTGCTTTTGAGTCCCATCTGTTCCATGAACTGTGCCGCTTACACAACTGTAAGAAGATCCGGACAACGGCCTACCATCCTCAAGGTAACGGATTATGTGAAAAAATGAATCAGACCTTGATAGAGATGCTGAGGGCCGTGCCTCCTGAAAACAGAGGAGATTGGCCCAGTCTGTTGCCACAGCTCATGTTCACATACAATCATACCATACATTGTTCCACCGGGTATACCCCTTTTTACTTGATGTTTGGGCACCAAGGGACATTGCCTGCTGATCATTCATTGGACATACACGTACCTGATTGCATTAACCCATTACCCAACACCGACTGGGTTGCTGAGCACCAAAGGCGATTGGATGCAGCCAAAGCCATTGTTCAGGAACGTATGGACTTTGCTAGAGACCGACAGCAGAGAGACTATGATCAGGCAGCCCATGCCGAACCCTTGACCATAGGGGCCGTGGTATGGTTAAAGAATAACCGCCGTACCAGTAAATTGGACAGTAAATGGGAGCGAAGTCCTTATGTTGTCACTGCAATCCCAAATGTTGGAACTCACACTTATGAGATCACCCGGGAAGACAAGGGATCCCAAATTGTACATCGAAACCGGTTGAAGCTCTGCCTGACACCAGAACCTAGTGCCGAGAGTTCTGGATCTGAATATCCTGTGTCAGAGTCAGCAATACAGCCCGAGGATCCTATGCAGGCTGTTAGTAATCTGAGGTATGACGCTGATCCCATGCATTGGCTTCTGACACCTTGGTTGAACTTGCTGGTGCCTGCTCCGGCACCTACTGTAGCTTCACCTCCAGAAGAGCCGGTTCAAGATGCCCCGGATACAGTTCCCCCTCTAGTGGATGTTGTTCCAGTTGTTCCTGTTGTTCCAGTTGTTCCTGTTGTTCCAGTTGTTCCTGACCAAGGTCTCACTGATGGAGACCCTCCTGTTGTTCCTATCTCTTCTACCTCATTGTTAAGGGAAGAGGAGACCCCTGTACTGAGAAGGTCTACCCGGATGACCAGGGGACGCCCGCCAGTCCGTTTAGGAGACTTTGACTATTCTGGTGGTGTCTCCTCCCAAACCGTTGCTACTGGGAATACCTTGTTGGACATTTGTGCGCAAGAATGGACTCCCCCACGTGAGCCCTTGCCTGTGCTACACCCACAGGAAACCCCTGGGTAGTTCCGTTTTTATGCTGTTCTATTATGGACTTATTCATTGTCATGGACTATCCTGGTTCTAATGTTACGCTGTGCCAGGTCAGCGCCCCCGTTCCATTCACTATCCTGAGAGAAGAGAACGACGCCCCTTGTCACTGCCCTGCACCTTTGCCAATTGGACCTGATGTAAATGTAAATGCAGATGAATTACATGTATGTATGCCTGCATGTCTCTATTTTTATATTTCAGGTAGAGATTCCAGTTGGGCGACCCATGATGGAGTACGAGGTCGTACTCAGCTTAAAGCAGTGGGGTATGTAGTGTACGGGGACTGTAATGCCCGTCCCTACCAAAGGTCACTTGGTGTGCTGTCGTCCCTCCTTAATTATGGGGAAGTTGGTATATGTCAGTTTTATAAAATGTCATGTAATGTAATGCATGTATTTCCCTGTTACTGTGAAACTTGCATGTACAGGCCTGCTAGGGGTGTCATTCCAGCTCTTAGTCATTAGAGGGAGCTAGGGAGCCCTAGTTTATATAAGGCCCAGTCAAGGAAGGGAAAGTCAGTGTAATCTGATCTAGTGTGGAGTGCAGAAGCTTCTAGAACCTGAGGAAGCTGAGAGAGGGACAGAAGCAAAGCTCAGAGAAGCAAGAGGTACTCAAACTAACAGAGGAGGTACTTTATAAAGCTACAGCCAAGGATATAAAGCCAGAACTAGGTTAATGGGCCTTGGAGAAGATTTACTATATTCCAGGATCAGACAGAAATAGAGTGCAAGCTCCTGTACTGCAAGTCCTGTGTTTAACACTCTGTAATAACCTTGCTAAATCTGTATTGCCTGCATCGACCGTATTGCCAAATCGACTGTATGCTAAGGAACTGCGATTCCGTAAATGTCTCTATGAAACCTACTAAAGTTGGAGTTCTGTTTAACATCACGTGGTCCCTCACTTATTCCTGCTATCCGCAAACGGCGTGCCACCGTTTACTTGGCACTGGCGTCACGAACAATTTCTACCATCACCTGCCTATGCAGAGAGTCAGCCGTACCAGGTTAGTGTATATTGCACTACTACACCCAGGAACACTATTACACACAACTTGAGTACGCTGCACCTCCATAGAGACTACAAGTGAGCATTAGTAACAGTGGCATCTAGTGTGGCATAACTGTGAACTGCAGTCAATCCAGCAATAGACTAAGCTGTAAGTTGCTGTATCTCCAACAGGAAATACTAAAACTCCACCTGTATGTGACAACACGATAACTGTCATGGTAGATAATACTCCAACTCAAACTACTGGTGACCACAGATATTTTGTCTATGTGTGACCTCCACTAATCACAAAGTAAGGCCATATCTTAGAGATAAGATGGGGATACATCTTTAAAGCGGCTCTGTCACCATGATAAACCCTATTAAATCAGACACATAGCCAGGTAGGGTTGATCCAGCTGAGTAAAATGATACTTGTCTTTTTTTTGTAGGTGGAGGCGTTTCGGAGTAATGTACATTATTATGGAAAAAAAAATGCCAGGAGTCAGGCTTATGCGGTTTGAGCACCATTCCAGTGACACCCCTGGTGCTCAAAACGGATGCATCTACTGTTAAAAACACGTCCCCCCTCCCCTTAGATTGACAGAACTAGACTTCACATCAAGTGCTGATTTCTCACCCTGCGCACTGGTTCACTAGCACGGTGCATGTGCACCAAGTCTTTTGCTACTTGCTGAGCAGCAAACATGATGATTGCGCATGCACCATTGACGTCACTGTACCCGCTGCTTGGCAATTAGCAAAAGACTTGGTGCACATGCACCGTGCTAGCGAACCAGTGCACAGTCGCAAGAAATCAGCGCTAGATGTGAAGTCTACCGCTGTCAAACTAGGGGGAGGGGGGCATGTTTTTAACAATAGAGGAGTATGTATTAACAATTTAAAAAGAATTGCTCATGGCGGCCTACAATATTTAAAAAAATCTATCTTTAAGTATATACATGGAATAAAAATGTTAGCTTTTGTACATTGCATTTCCCTCTCAGATACTACTCCCTCCTGTTTCCAAATTTCCGATCCACTTTTTCCTGCTTCCTTCCTCCACTCGGTGCCAGCATAGTGATCTCATAGTGAAGCAGTCATATCTTCATGGAAGAACATATCTCTCTCTAGAAGATGGACAAGGAAATTGGAGGAAGCCATTGCCTTTGTATTTATTAATGAAATCGTTGTGGCTCTGTGTGAGGGACTATTTTATGCCATGGAGGAAGACAGGAGAAGGGGTTAACAAGAGCTGATTACAATGTAGTCCTAGGAGAAGCAGGTGCTCCTTGGACAAGCTGCTGCCCGTCCACAAATAATAGTATTCAGTAGTGAAGGTATTTAATTTTTAAATTCATGGGAAACCCCTTTAAAGAACCACTAGTAAACCCCTTTTACTTATAAAGTTACATTTTTAGATGCTTTATTTATACAGAAATTCACATCTTCATTTCCAGTTACTGCATCATATGACTTAGATAGGGCTAACAATTCTGTCCTCATACTTATGTGTTAGCCAGGAAGCCAGTTTCTGCCCTTTCTGTGCAGATGGAAACTACAAGCAGAGTGTGAAGGAAGATCGTCATCTATTGTATCTTCATCCCTCAGCAGCTCTTCCTCCCACTACATCCCCCACCTCCTCCTCCTCAGCACAGAATGTTTAGAATCACTAAGCTACCAGGACCAGATCAAGTCACATGGGTTACACTTAGCAAATAAATGAAACAACCAGCAAATGCATAGATTTATGTTAGCTGTTCTATATCTATATAATGTATATATTCAAATATGTGTTTTGATGTTTGGAAGTCTAAAAACAGTTTCGCTGTGCGCTTAAAATCTGACTGCCCAGCGGTCTATGTAGTACGGAGTTGACATTTTTGTCAATGGGGCCGCAGAGCGCAGTGAGTACGAGCAGGAGCGCATATTAGAGCACAGTGGCCGAAATTTTTTTGCAACAACCAAGACTCTTTCTAATGCTGGTCCACCAAACTAAGTAATTGAGGTAGAAGGGCCTTGGTGAGAGAGGTGACCATGAACCCAATGGTCTCTCTGTTTGAGCTCCAAAGATCCTGTGTGTAGATGAGAGAAGCTTCCAAAAGGTCAACCATCACTGCAGCAGTCCACCAATCCGCACTTTATGGCAGAGCTGCCAGAAAGAAGCCTCTCCTCAGTAAAAGAACAAGAAAGCCAGCATCAGACTGTGAGAAACAAGATTTTCTGGTCTGATTAACCAAGATTGATTATGTCTGGAGGAAACCAGGTGTTGCTCATCACCTGCTCAATACCACCCCTACAAAAAAGCATGGTGAGGGCAGCATCATACTGTAGGGGGGTATTTTTCAGCAGCTGGGACGGGGAGACTAGTCAGGGTTGAGGGAAAGCTGAATAGAGAAAAGTCCAGAGATATTCCTAATGAAAATCTGATCCAGAGTGTTCCAGACCTCAGATTGGGTGAACATTCACCTTCCAATAAGGCAATGATCCTAAGAACACAGCCAAGACAACACAGGAGTTGCTTAAGGACAACTCTAGTGGCCCAGCCAGAGCCCTGACTTGAACCCAATTGAACATTTCTGGAGAGACCTTAAAATAGCTGCTCACTGATAGTCCTCAAATCTTAACAAAGCTTAAGAGGATCTGCAGAGAAGAATTGCAGGAAATCCACTAATCCAGGTGTGTAAACCTTGTGGCATCATACCCAACAAGACTGGAGACTGTAATCACTTCAAAAGGTGCTTCAACTAAGTACTGACTAAAGGGTCTGAATATTTATGTCAATGCAATATTTTAGCTTTCCTTTTCAATAAGTTAACAAAGATCTCGAACATTCAGTTTTCACTTATGGGGTATTGAGTGCAGAATGATTGGAGGAAACTGTAATTTTTTTTTTTATTTTAGCACAATGCCACAACATAACAAAATGTGAAAAAAGTGAAAGGGATGAAGACTTTCCGAATGCACGGTACATACCAGTGAACTATAGTCACCTGAAGTTGAAACTCTTTTGAAATGAATATGAATGATTTATGTCATTCACACAGTTAGATAATTAGATTGTAAATCCATGTAATGTTTCTGCTCTTTCCACCATACATATTTTCTGGAGCATCTGCCAGCCCACAAAACTAGGAGCAGATCTAACCCATGGGAACAGTTCTTGTAGCAGTATGTCTAGGTTGACCACACCGCTGCTGTGACTCTTTGACTCAACAATTCTAGGAATGCACAGTGTGGCTTTATTCACCATAAGGATTATTTAGGAATATTCATGATGCTTCCTAACTACATGATGTGTGTCTGAGAAGCAACATCTCTATGCCCTAAATGACAACTCTTTTTTGCATACCATTTTCTATCCTATGAATGAAGAGGCCACCCGTAGACACCTTTAGTCATCAATGCTGTAGGGCTCATCGGCGCTGCTTGGTGCTCAGGTTCCAGAGTTACAAAGTTTTTATAAGAGATAAATAATGATTACTAGTTCTCAGAGGGGTGCAGAGGTAACAGTCAAACCCCAGGCTCTAGTACGTCAAGGTCCTTCTGTTACTTAAACGATAGAACATACTAACTAATAGATCAGTAGGTATGACCACTAGGATTCCAACAACAGGGAATCGAGCAGCGGAGGAGCATGCATACTTTTGTTCCATTCAAAATATATGCCACTGTCTGTGATACCCAGGCACTGTGCCCTGCTTTCTCCAGCAGTCCCATAGACATGAGCGGGCATGCTCAACTGCTGCTCCATTCAAACAGGGGACATGGCATCCCTGTTGTGATTGTGGGGAGGGGATTGTGGCGAAACCAACCTCGCCACTGGGTTTTGGAGAGGCCTGGCTGCTGGCCTCTTGCCCCAGGATTATGGGCCATATACTAACTTTTAAACCCCTGAACCAATTCAAGTGAATTTTGGATAGGTTTGTCCCAAAGTTATACTGTTTAAATTGATGTTAGATATATGTAAGGCCAATGTAAACTCACAAAGTTGTAACAATTTATAATAAGTGTAACTTGTCAGCTTGGGAGGAAAATGCTGGGTGTGTTTCTATTGTGCCATTGTGTGTTTAAATGGTGATGTCTGTTCTGTTGTCCTCACATGTGTATTGGTGATCTCCCTTTGTCCTCAGAGATAATTGGATTGCTCCTCAGGTTGTCTCCGGGACAGAGAGGAGGAGACCATGATGCATTGTGGGGATATGTTGTATCTGTCCTATGTCACAGTCTTCATTCTGGTCCTCTGGGGGTGTGAACGATTGGTTGCTGTAGTTACATTGTATGTGTTGTAAATTACTGATTGGTTGTATTTCAAACCCCTGTGGGCAGTACTATGTTTGTGGTTTATGAATAAAAGAGGCTGTACGTGAAGTACAGTCAGACCACTGCTTGACCCTCAACACGGAGCCTTGTCTCGTTATTGGGGGGATTCACTGTATGCTGTTAGAAGACCGATTGCCAGAAGTGTAAGCTGATTCCTGTTCGTCTGCTAGCAGCTATTCGTGAGGTTCCAGTTTGGAGTGCTACTTTGTATCCAGTTCGGGAGTTTGGTGTATCCTGCAGTAGCTGTGCCTGTCTCTCAGAAAGGGGCTTATCGCCTAAACGGATTTTAACCCCTTGTCTGCTGAAACGGTCCGTTACATTGGTGGCAAGCAGCGGGATCGTTCCTACAGCCAGAAGGACAGCTACAGGAGACACCATTTCTGTGGATTCTACAATTTAAGGACAACGCATGTCCCAGTACAGCGTCCCTGACAGCAGCAGGATGGAACCAGCAGTGTTATACGAGGAGGAGGACCTGGATGGCCGGGATGCATTAAGGAAAGGCATCTGGTACCAGGCCCTGGATAATCTACAATACCAGCGGGGTGAGAGTCTCCCCAGTGAAGAGCAGCGGTTGCAGAAGCAAGTGGCCCTGCGGATGCCCTTCCTGGGAGAGCAGCCCCTGAAGGAATGGGTGAAGGAACTAGAGCACCGGGTATGGCAGGAGCTATGGCTGGAGGATGCCTACCAGGCGCTTTGGTGGTATATGGCACAGTATATACCCTGGACAGCCGAACATGACAAGCCAGAGGGAGAGGCGTTTGATGGTCCTGGCTTGTTATGGGAGTCCTTTGCAGAGCCTGACTTCGGGAGCCCTGCACAGTCCAGACTTCAGGACATTTTCTATGAGAGGGAGGCTAGGCATGAGTGGGATGACCCCCATGAGGTAGAGCAAGACCTGGCTCACCTAGCAACCCTGGAGTGGGAACTGGAGCAGGACTACCGAGATCTCTTCCACTCCATTGAGAAGGCTCAGCAGGACGGTAAGGTGACAGACCCAGATCCAGACCCATTCAGCTGGGCAGATATTGTAGAGTGTTACTGGGAAGGACCCCAGGTGGCCGGTAGAGATGGGACCGAGGTCTCTCCACCGGTCCTGCAGGGAATTGGGAGCCCAGTCTCCATTCCCCAGCGGCAGTGTGAAGTGCAGGGAGAGGAGAGCAGCGTCCTCCCTCCCCAGCGGCAGGCTGAGTTACAGGGGGCAGAAGTAGTTGTCCCTGCCCCCCAGCAGCAGAGTAATTTTTTGGGAATTGGGAGCCCAGTCTCCATTCCCCAGCGGCAGAGTGTCCAGCAGGGAATAGAGAGCCCAGTCTCCATTCCCCAGCAGCAGGACACTGTATTGGGAGCGGAGACGGTCGGTCGCCCTCCCCAGCGGCTGGAAGTATGTATGGGAGAGGAGCTCGTTACCCCCTCTCCCCAGCGGCAGCTTAACGCACCAGGGGGAGACAGTAACCCCCACAACAGTGCAGATGGGACCGTGGTCTCTGCACCTACAGCACAGGGGGTAGAGACAGTCGGTCTCCCCCTCCAACAACCAGACTCTAAGCCAGGGAGCAACACAGAGACCGGGAGTACCAGCTTCCAACATAACCTTGGTGGACTCACTGGACAGAGACAGGCTACCAAATGCAACAGGTCCAGTATTGGGTTGTGGGTGGGCTGCCAGACTAACTCAGGTACCGACCGGCGTGAGGTCAGGTATCTGGTTAGTCTTCCCTGGGGGGGGGGGAGATGTGTGGCGAAACCAACCTCGCCACTGGGTTTTGGAGAGGCCTGGCTGCTGGCCTCTTGCCCCAGGATTATGGGCCATATACTAACTTTTAAACCCCTGAACTGATTCAAGTGAATTTTGGATAGGTTTGTCCCAAAGTTATACTGTTTAAATTGATGTTAAATATATGTATGGCCAATGTAAACTCACAAAGTTGTAACAATTTATAATAAGTGTAACTTGTCAGCTTGGGAGGAAAATGCTGGGTGTGTTTCTATTGTGCCATTGTCCCATTGTGTGTTTAAATGGTGATGTCTGTTCTGTTGTCCTCACATGTGTATTGGTGATCTCCCTTTGTCCTTAGAGATAATTGGATTGCTCCTCAGGTTGTCTCCGGGACAGAGAGGAGGAGACCATGATGCATTGTGGGGATATGTTGTATCTGTCCTATGTCACAGTCTTCATTCTGGTCCTCTGGGGGTGTGAACGATTGGTTGCTGTAGTTACATTGTATGTGTTGTAAATTACTGATTGGTTGTATTTCAAACCCCTGTGGGCAGTACTATGTTTGTGGTTTATGAATAAAAGAGGCTGTACGTGAAGTACAGTCAGACCACTGCTTGACCCTCAACACGGAGCCTTGTCTCGTTATTGGGGGGATTCACTGTATGCTGTTAGAAGACCGATTGCCAGAAGTGTAAGCTGATTCCTGTTCGTCTGCTAGCAGCTATTCGTGAGGTTCCAGTTTGGAGTGCTACTTTGTATCCAGTTCGGGAGTTTGGTGTATCCTGCAGTAGCTGTGCCTGTCTCTCAGAAAGGGGCTTATCGCCTAAACGGATTTTAACCCCTTGTCTGCTGAAACGGTCCGTTACATTGGTGGCAAGCAGCGGGATCGTTCCTACAGCCAGAAGGACAGCTACAGGAGACACCATCGGTCAGACCCTTTGCTGATTGAAAAGTTGTCCTCTATCCAGTGAATAGAGGATAACTTGTTGTTACTGGAATATCCCTTCAAGAAGACACCAATATTATAAAAGGCACATGGTAGGTCACAGGCTGCATTTTGCATTGGGGCCCAGGTAAGACTACCACTTTTTTAACCCAAACATACTGGCCAGGTTTGCACAGTTAAAAGTGAAAGAAAGCCTGGCAAAGTGCAGCGAGCCCCTGAGAAGCTGATGCAAAGGATGGAAATGGTAGTGGCCCTGATGAGGTGTTGTGTCACACTGTACTCCCTCAGGCTGTTGCTCCCTGGAGTACAGTGCATTGGAAAGGTAGTTTGAAGAATCAGACCAGAAGTAAAAGTATAAAAATTACTCTTTACTTAGTGCAGAATATAACTTGTGCCACATCCAGCAGTATTAAGTACAAAGTGCAGTTTCTGGTACCAGGTGAGGAGGTATGATGGCTGATTGTGTGGCAATTAAATGGCACTTGCAGGCACTCGTGGATATAAGTATCCACTATGTGATACAGGCTTGAAGTGAGTATGGCCTGGTGCTTATTCTAGGTGATGGGTGTCTGACCTGTTTTCCCTCACCGGCTTTTGGGAAAGCTGTGTCTTGACTGGCAATATTCCTGGAGTAAGGGTCTAACAGGAGAATTGCACCAGGCTCATGGAGTAGGAGCTCAACCATGTGCTTCTTTCCTCCCCACTCTTTACTCTGGAACTCTCCCGCTTGGCAGGAAGTAGGACCAGCCTCAAGATGGGAGGAACAAGGTGGGTGGTCCTGCTAACCACTGCCACTACTCAACGGAAGAATACAGGAATAACATGACACAGCAATAAGAATAGTCAACAAAATTGCAGATACCCCCAGGTCTGGGGTACAGCAGAAGCAGCTAAGTCTAACAACAATTATGGTATGTTATCATTTTTTGGGTCACCTTATCACCCCAGAAAATTAAACAAAAGTTGTACATACCCCAAACACAAGCCCATATATAGCTCTGTAAATGAAAATATAAAAGTTAAAGGATTATTTCCATCTAAGGAATTAGGGGGCACATTGCTAAGATATTTCCCATTGTCTGATAGGTGTGGCCCCTCAAAGTCCCAGAGGTCTGCACCGCACACGCATTCATTTCTATGAGAGCGCCGATAATAGCCGAGCACTGGCTTGGCTATTTCCGTGAGCCCCATACAAGTGAATGGAGTGGTGGGCACGCTTGCGCGATACGCCTCCCATTAATTTCAATTTGACTTCCGAAAATAGCCAAGCATGCCGGTTGGCTATTTTGAGCGTTCCCATAGAAATGGATGGAGGGTGGCCACACATACGCAGTGGGCCTTCTGGGGCTCTGCGGGCTCCATTCTAAGCATATGTGCGGGTCCGAGAGGTGGGACCTGCACCTATTAGACATTGGGGGCATGTCCTAGCGATATGTCCCCAATGTCTGAGAGGGAAATAACCCTTTTTAGGCTGTCAGAAAATGGCGATGCAAAGAAAATGTTTATTTTTTAGTAAACCAAAATAAAACCTATACAAATTTGGTATTGTCGTAATCATACCAACTCACAGAATAAAGACGTCATGTCATTTTTAGTGCACAGTGAACGCCGTAATATCAAAATCCCAAAAACCTTGGCGGAATTGTGGTTTTTTTTTTTCCAGTTTAACACCCCCAAAAAAATTTCCCCCATTTTCCAATACAAGCTATAGTAAAATAAACAGGCCATTAAAAAAATACTAGCCTAACAAAAAGTAAGTAACTTGGTTACGTGAACAAAAAACAAAAAAATGATGGAAGTAAAAACGAAACTGAAAATGTAAAAAAAGGATTAATCTGACTCTGATGCGACTATGCAAAATTAACACCACTTGTTATTGCCTGTATAAAATTGTTAGTGACACGAGCCTCCTGGTGTTAGTACCGGCTGGGTCGGAGGTCTACGAGCTTGGTGGTAGCCCTGTTTACAAGAGCTTCAAGTTACATCTCTGCTAGTTCTCATTGTTATCAAGTGCTTTTTCCTTAGTGAATACAGCAAAAGAAGACTTGTCTGAGCAAGCACTTAATTATATAATTGTGTGCTAGTCAGTTATTTGTACGTCTTAACCAAAGCACAATTTCTATTTGTAAGTATGTTGTTACAGTCACTATAGGCAACAAGGTCTCCATTACTGAGGACTACATGCCACAGATACCGGTTACAGTTACCGGTATAACTACAGTCGTCCTACGTGGTGTATACTCAAAATGGGATAAAGTCAGTACTAGAAAGGGAGAGAGTGTCAGTTTTTACTCATGACACAAAACCGTGTAGAAAACCCAGCTTGACTGTCAAATATTAAAGGGGTTCTCCGGGCTTTTAATATTGATGACCTATCCTCAGGATAGGTCATCAATATCAGATCGGCGGGGGTCCGACACCCGGCACCCCCGCCGATCAGCTGTTTGAAGAGGAGGCGCGCCGTGCCAGCGCCGCCTCCACTTCACAGTTTACCTTCTCGCCGTCGCCTCTGCAGTGGTGAGCAGGTGTAATTACACCTAACCGTTCCATTCATTTCAATGAGACGGATCGCTCCTATACAAGTGTATGGGAACGATCCGTCCTGTTGAAATGAATGGGACAGTTAGGTGAAATTACACCTGCTCACTGCTGCAGAGGCGACGGCGAGAAGGTAAACAGTGAAGTGGAGGCAGCGCTGCCACGGCGCGCGCCTCCTCTTCAAACAGCTGATCGGCGGGGGTGTCGGGTGTCGGACCTCTGCCGATCTGATATTGATGAACTATCCTAAGGATAGGTCATCAATATTAAAAGCCTGGAGAACCCCTTTAAAGTGAAATCTAGATAAGCTGGCGGCATGGGCAAGAACATGGCGTATAACTTTTAATGTGGATAAATGTAAAGTAATGCACTAAGTTGCAGTAATCATATGGCTGCAAACTAGGACAACAGAACAAGAAAAGGACTTGGGTATTCTGGTTACAATTAAGCTAAGCAGTGGTACTTAATGTCAGGCAGCAGCTGCAAAAGCAAAGTTTTTAGAGTGTGAAAAAGTGATCCCACTGATTTTTTCTCCCCAGCATGGACATGATCACCTTTGCAGCCATTCATAGGCTTCAACGCTGATGTAACTTTTTCTGAGGACAAACTCATAGATTTCCTTAAAATTATTAAGAGTATAACTTGGAATTTAGAATAGTTATTTGTTCAGAAATTGTGTTCCAACAAATATAAATTCTATCTAAGTAGCATGATTACTAAAGTAGCATGATAGTTTAAAAAAAAGTCTGATGTTACCATTTTATTACAGTAAATTTGTTCTTACTAATTATTGGAGTCAGATTGTGATGAGACGATGGAGTCGGAGTCAGGAATTTGGCTTACCGAATCCACAGCCCTGTTAAAAGGGTTTTCCAAGAGTTTTTTAGGATAGGTCATCAGTATCTGATTGGTGGTGGTCCGACACCCGGAACCCCCGCTGATCAGCTGTTTTGAGACGGCAGCGGCGCTCTTCTGAGCCTTCTCGCAGCTTACCAAACACAGCACTGTACATTGTATAGACTCTGTGCTTGGTATTGCATTGTTTCTAGGCCACGTGATCAATGAACGTGTCATCACTCAGCTTAGGAAAAGCAGGAGAAGGCCGCGGTGCTCACAGGACAGTCCCCTACTGATCAGATACTGATGACCCATCCAGAGGATAAGTCATCAGTTAGAAAGTCTTCGAAAACCCCTTTAACAACGTTGTTGAATTGACCTGAGAAAGGTTGAACTTGATAGACCTGTGTATTTTTGTTCAACCTGTGTAACTATGCATCTATGACCCACTTTTATAAAGCGTGACGTGTCATACGACAGTCTAAAAAAGAAATAATTGGAGTGAATTAAGCCAAAAGGCGAATGCCATTTAATAAACTGTCTGAATGTCAGATAATGAAATCTAGATTTGCATTATATTCCGGCTTTCCTTTTAAAAAATGTACCTTAAAATTGTAGGCCATGCCCACTCAGCGATAACCACACCCACTTGCCCAAAACTGGTGAGCCACAAAATTATCAGCAAATATAGCGTGCGCAGTGTTCTGCAACTGTTCAAGCCATTCTCAGTTAACTGGCTTTTCCTGGACTCAAACTATAAATAGCCAATTTCCACATTACATGGGGTTCTCCAAGATTTGTTAAAATTAGGCCGGGAGATACATAAAAAAAAAAAAAACAACCTTACTCACCTTTAAAATGTCCTGTCTCTTCTGTGCCACTGCTCTGGTCTCTGCTGCTCAACTCCCCGCTGCTGTTCATTACTATGTCAGGGCACCAGAGACCAGAGCAGTGGCATGGGTGAAGCAGAACATTTTGAATGTAAGTTTTGTTTTTGCATTTATTTTTTTTTTTTAGGTTTTTTAAATAGGTTGTCTGGGATTAGAATAAAATATGTTTTTTTTTTTTTTTTTTTACAAGAAATAGCACCACCCTTGACCATGGGCTGTGTCTGGTATTGCAGTTTATCTAAGAGAATGGGGACAAGCTGCAATGTCAAATACTGCCCATTGACAAGTATGACATTATTTTTAAGGTAAAAAAAAGCAGACTTTCTTTTTCTAATTCTGGATAACCTAGGTATC
This sequence comes from Bufo bufo, assembly GCF_905171765.1. Taxonomy (NCBI): domain Eukaryota; kingdom Metazoa; phylum Chordata; class Amphibia; order Anura; family Bufonidae; genus Bufo; species Bufo bufo. The sequence goes on from NC_053389.1 coordinate 291,839,802, forward strand.
TAAAGTTAGAGCCTCACTTTATGAGTCAGTTTGTACTTTCACCTGTGACTTCCTTTTTAATCAATAATCTGTACCAAGATCAGAATGACTTACAGCCTTATAAAGCATTTGCTGAAGTTTAAACATACAAGACAGCGTCCCCTCCATGCTGATTAGAACCATAAAGTGCTGCACCAGCTCACAGCCACAAAATACTAATGCATAATGTGTAAAACTGTCAAAGCTCCGTGGCATATTTATACCTTCAACCTCCAGCATACTAAATACAAACAAGGAGGAACAGACAGAAAGACAGGGTGATAGATAGATAGATAGATAGATAGATAGATAGATAGATAGATAGATAGATAGATAGATAGATAGATAGATAGATAGATTAATAGATAGATAGATAGATAGATGGACATTTAGATGTATAGATATTAGACAGATCGATAAAAGATAGCTAGATATATGTGCCTGCTGCATATTATATAGTGTGTCATAACCAGCACGAACTGTGCCTGCTGCTGCATATATAGTGTACCATAGCCCCCAAACTGTGTCTGCTGCTCAGTTGTATATAGTGTACCATACTTTCCATGAACTGCGCCTGTTGCTGCGTATTATATAGTGTGCCATACCTCCCCATGAACTATGCCTGCTTCTGCATATTATATAGTGTGCCATACCCAATGAGTAGTGCCTGCTAAATACATATTGTATAGTGTGCCATAACCCCCTGAACTAAGCCTGCTGCTGTGTATTGTATAGTGTACCATATACCCCCCCATAAACTGTGCCTGCTGCTGTGTATTATATAGTGTGCCATACCCTCATAAACTTTGCCTGCTGCTGCGTATTGTATAGTATGTCATACCCCATAAAAAACTGTGCCTGCTGCTGCATATTGTATAGTATGCCCTACCCCTCATGTGTGCCTGCTGCTGCGTATTGTATAGTGTGCCATACCCCTACATCAACTGTGCCTGCTGTGTATTGTATAGTATGTCATACCTCACATGAACTGTGCATGTTGCGTATTATATAGTATGCCATACCCTCCACCCCATGAACTGTGCCTGCTTATTATGTAGTGGGCCATAACCCCCCATGAACTGTGCCTGCTGCTGTATACTATATAGTGTGCCATTTCTCCTATGTACTTTGTCTGCTGCATATTATATAGTATGCCATTCCATCCACCCCATGAACTGTGCTTGCTGCTGCCTGCTTATTATGTAGTGTGCCATAAGCCCCCCATGAACTGTGTTTGCTTCTGAATATTATATAGTGTGCCATATCCACATGAACTTTACCTTCTGCTGAGTATTGTATAGTGTGCCATACCCCCCATGAATTGTGCCTGCTGCTGCATACTGTATAGTCTTCCATACCACCCATGAACTATGCCTGCTGCTGCATATTGTATAGTGTGCTTAACCCCCATGAACTGTGCCTGCTGCTGCGTATTATATAGTGTGCCATTTCCCCATGTACTGTGACTGCTGTGTATTATATAAAGTGCCATACCCCCACCCCCATGAACTGCTTATTATGTAGTGTACCATAAGCCCCCTTATGAACTGTGCCTGCTGCTGCCTGTAGTGTACCATAATCTCCCCTATCCACAGACTCTGCCCCACCTCCCATGAACATTCTATTTTAAAAACGTAAACAACTCCATCCTATAACAATATCTGTACAGGTTTTACTGAATCTTTTCCCTCAAAAATGTATATCAATCTACTCATCTTCTTCTGCTCTTTAACATGTTCATTTCAGATTGCATTGCATATTGTGGTGACATTTCCTTTTTAAGTGGCAGTGGGTCATTAGCAGTGTTGACTTTACTTACTTGGACTGGCAGAGCACGGTTTGCAGATATTGACAGTGCCTGGACTCATGAATGTGATGCTGCCTGCAGACAGTGCTGGTATGAGGTCACTTGCTGGCAGAAGTCCTGACTCCTGCGTCATGGCTCAGCTCATTAAAGTTTCTATGCTAATCAAGCCAATCAGCAGCAGAACCTTCTAGCCCTGCTAATGCTGATTGGTCAGCCAAGTGCCCATCAGGTAAACAAGACTTCGGCAGGGAAAGCTGCTGGGTATGGTGAAAGGAGGCAGGGGCGGACTGACAACTCTTGGGGCCCCCGGGCAATAGGAGATTATGGGGCCCCTGTGTCCCCGCCCACCCTCAAGCCACACCCACATATCGCACCACCCACATCACCTATATCAATATATAAATCCCAGAGAACCCTTTTACCTTATGTTATCTGTAGTGTTACATAGGACTGCAAAAATACCCAGGAGCCAAATTACATTTTTAGTTGCCAAATTTAAAATACATAAATTATGCTACTTTTACACTTCCATTACTGATAATACAACTATCTGTACCCATTATGAACAGATCCGGTTGTATTATCTTTAAAGGAAACCTATCACCTGGAATTTGGCAATAGAGCTGAGGACATGGGCTGCTAGATCGCCACCAGCATGTCCGCAATATCCAGTCACCATAGCACTCTGTGTTTTTATTGTGTCAAAAAAACTATTTGATAGATATGCAAATTAACCTGAGATAAGTCCTGTCCCTTAGATGAGTCCAGCGTGAAGGAGCCCAGCACCGCCCCGCATCCTCCGAATCTCCTCCTTGTTCACCAATGTCACAAAGCTAGAGCGCCGTAATCTCATGATGCCCGAGCTATCGCATGCGCAGTGTCAACATAGTGTTCCTTCCCTGTGCTGGCATCAGCCTCAGGGAACGAACTGCGCATGTGCTAGCTCGCACATAGCGAGATTACGGCACTCTAGCTTTGTGACGTCGGGGAACAAGGAGGAGATTCGGAGGATGCGGCGCGGGCTGGGCTCCTTCAAGCTGGACTTATGTCAGTGACAGGACTCATCTCAGGTAATTAGCATATCTATCAAATCGTTTTTTTTGACACAATAAAAACACAGAGAGCTATGGGGACTGAATATTGCGGACGTGCTAGCGGCGATCTAGCAGCCCCTGTCCTCAGCTCTATTGCCAAATTCCAGGTTCCCTTTAACGTTGCCAAGACGGATCCGTCATGAACTCCACTGAAAGTCAAAGGGGGACGGAACTGTTTTCTTTTGCGTCAGATCCGTCTTGCTCCACATCCCAGGACGGAAAGCAAAATATTGCGGTTTCCTCTCAGGTATGGGAACGCAACTAAATGGAATGGAATGCATTTTGGAGGATTCCGATCTGTTCAGTTCAGTTTTGTCCCCATTGACAATGAATGGGGAAAAACAAAAGCGTTTTTTTTCCGGTATTGAGATCCTATGACAGAACTCAATACCGGAAAACTTTAACGCTAGTGTGATAGTAGCTTTATAAAAAAAAAGACTTGGAGGAGAAGATGAGATGCAGGTCACAGTAGTGAGCCAGCTCTACATATCGGAGAATACAGCACCACCTACCTCTTACATCCAGTGACATCTCCTGTCATGTAGATCTTCTCTTTCCTCTTCTCCTCCATTTGACCCAGACCACCATGACAAATTCTTTCATCTCGTCTCTACAGAGTTTGTTACACAGACATGTTAGATTTCTCATAATTGGGGTCATTTATCAAACTGGTGTATAGTACAATTGGCTTAGTTGCCCATAGCAACCAATCAGATTCCACCTTTCATTCTCAAAAGGAGCTGTCTAAAATTAAAAGTGGAATCTGGTTGCAACTTAGCCAGTTCTACTTTATACCAGTTTGATAAATGACCCCCAAATGTCCCTATGGTGTCTACAGCAATTATAATGTCCCCTAGAGTACCCCCAGTAATAATAACATCCTATATTGTGCTCCAGGTAATAATACCTGTATAGTGTCCCTGAAAAATAATGTCCCCTAATATGTCCTTGTAATAGAAATGCCCCTATCGTTGCTACCCAATAGCGACATCCCCCACACTTCCATCACAGTAGTAATTGTCCCCCACACTGCCCCCACAGTAGTAATTGTCCCCCACACTGCCCCCACAGTAGTAATTGTCACCCACACTTCCCCCACAGTACAAATTGTCTCCACACTGCCCCCACAGTACCAATTGCCCCCACACTGCCCCCACAGTAGTAATTGTCCCCCACACTGCCCCCACAGTAGTAATTGTCCCCCACAGTACCAATTGTCCCCCACACTGCCCCCACAGTAGTAATTGTCCCCCACACTGCCCCCACAGTAGTAATTGTCCCCCACACTGCCCCACAGTAGTAATTGTCTCCCACACTGCCCCCACAGTACCAATTGACCCCCACACTGCCCCCACAGAACCAATTGTCCCTCACACTGCCCCCACAGTAGTAATTGTCCCCCCACACTGCCCCCACAGTACCAATTGTTCTCCACACTGCCCCCACAGTATTAATTTCCCCCACACTGCCCCCACAGTACTAATTGTCCCCCACACTGCCCCCACAGTTCCAATTGTCCCCCACACTGCCCCCACAGTTCCAATTGTCCCCCACACTGCCCCCACAGTACCAATTGTCCCCTACACTGTCCCCACAGTAACAATTGTCCCCTACACTGCCCCCACAGTAACAATTGTCCCCCACACTGCCCCCACAGTACCAATTGTCCCCCACAATATCAATTTCCCCCACAGTATTGATTTCCCTTCAGACTGCCCCCACAGTAGTAATTTTCCCCCCACACTGCCCCAAAGTATTAATTGTCTCCCACACTGCCCCCACAGTATTAATTGTCCCCCACACTGCCCCCACAGTAGTAATTTTTCCCTCACACTGCCCCATAGTATTAATTGTACCCCACACTGCCCCCACAGTATTAATTGTCCCCCACACTGTTCCCACAGTAATATTTTTTCCCTCACACTGCCCCACAGTATTAATTTCCCCCCACACTGCCCCATGTCGTAGTTTTCTCCCCATGTAGTAATTTGCCCCCCATTGTCCCTTCAGTAATATGTATCCTTGCCTCCTGTGTTCCCCAGTAATGTCCCCCAAAGTTGGCTTGGCACACCAAAAAATCAAATAAAAGACAATACTTACCTGTGTCCTACACTCCTGGCACTCACTCGTCGTCCCGGGACAGGCGCGTGATGACGTTATCGCGCCCGACTGCGCCGGGAATACTATAGGTAATATCGCGATTTGCAACGCTGCGCCAGCCGTCGGGCACGGGTGAATAACTTTGCAGTCCGTGCACATTATGTTATGTGCACGGCTGCGGCGGGCCCCCATCCCGGCTGGGCCCTCGGACAACGTAATTCAATTCAAAAAGTGAAACTCATATACTATATAGATTCAGTACACACAGAGTGATCTATTTCAAGTGTTTGTTTTTTATTTTGGCTTACAGCTAATGAAAACCCAAAAGTCAGTATCTCAAAAAATTTGAATAAAAGAGATATATCAAGACTGGCAGAAGCCTGTTAACAAATCAGGCGATCTCTGCCCTGCCATGCGCCAGAAAGTGAAGTCTGCGCCGGCCTGTAGCTGGCGAAAGTTATAGTATTGCAGTATAGTATAGTAAATGTGTTGTGAAGCCACGCCCCTTCCGCTAAGCCATGCCCCCTTTTTCTTGGCACAGATTTTTTTGTGGCGTATAGGGCTTGATAAATGTCCCCCATTGTGTCTAACTCTAAATAGGTAATCAACACAAAGCCTTTACACGGTCCCTCAGTCTGGTTCAGTAGGCTACACAATCATGAGGAAGATTGCTGACTTGGCAGTTGTACAGAAGACAGTCATTGACACCCTCCACAAAGAGGGCAAGCCACAAAAGATCATTGCTAAACAAGCTGGATGTTCACAGAGCGCTGTATCCGAACATATTAATGGAAGGTTGGAAGAAAAAAGTGTCATAGAAAATGGTGCACAAGCAGCCCTGAAAAGATTGTCAAGAAAAGGCCATTTAAGAATTTGGGGGAAATTTACAAGGAGTGGACTGCAGCTGGAGTCAGTGCTTCAAGAGCCACCACACACACCCAGGACATGGGCTACACCTGTCGCATTCCTTGTGTCAAGCCACTCATGACCCAGAGACAATTCAGAAGCGTCTTACCTGGGCTAAGAAGAAAAAGAACTGTACTGTTGCTCAGTGGTCCAAAGTCCTGTTTTCAGATTAAAGTAAATTTTGCATTTCATTTGGAAATCAAGGATCAGGGTCTGGAGGAAGAGTGTTTGAGGTCCAGTGTTTCCACTGTCAGTGATGGTTTGAGGAGCCATGTCATCTGCTGGTGTTGTTTCACTGTGTTATATCAAGTCCAAAGTCAGCGCAGCCATCTACCAGGAAAATTTAGAGCACTTCATGCTTCCCTCTGCTGACAAGCTTTATTGAGATGCTGATTTCATTTTCCAGCAGGACTTGGCACCTGTCCACACTGCCAAAAGTACCAATACCTGGTTTACTAACCATGGTATGACTGTGCTTGATTGTCCAGCAAACTCACTCGCCTGACCTAAACCACATAGAGAATCTACAGGGTATTGTCAAGAGGAAGATGAGAGACACCAGACCCAACAATGCAGATGAGCTGAAGGCCACTGTCAAAGCAAGCTGGGCTTCCATAACACCTCAGCAGTGCCATATGCTGATCGCTTCAGTGCCATACCGCATTGATGTAGTTATTCATGCAAAGGGATCCCCAACCAAGTATTAAATCATATACTGTACATACTTTTCAGTAGGTCAACATCTCTGTAATAGAAATCATATTTTAAATTGGTCTTATTCAATATAATGATTTTCAGAGATACTGACTTTTGGGTTTTCGTTAGCTGTAAGCCAGGTTCACCAACATTAAAAGAAATAAACGCTTGAAATAAATCACTCTGTGTCTAATAAATCTATAATATATGAGTTTAACTTTTTGAACTGAATTACTGAAATAAATTAACTTTTCGATGATAATGCTTTGAAGATATTGAGATGCACCTGTAGATACATATTAGATACAGTAGATAGATAGATAGATAGATAGATAGATACTTATGTGTATGTCGATTATTGACTCCCATTGTATACTTTTTTTTCTGTATCCCAATACTGCACATTTTTATACGGTAAACAATAGGCATGACAAAGTATACTGACTCAACGTATGTCAAAGTAACACTTTCTTAGCATATGATGGGTGCATGGGCACATATGGATACATTTGGTGTATGGTCCGGGAGTTTTCTGGAAAACATCAGGAAAAAAACAAGGTCTCAACAGAGCCTAAATTGGGTGCCACAGTGAGTTGCCATGCTTCAAGGGCAGAATATCTTTACTGTACGGCCCATTTTCTTTTAAGTTATGACCCATTGTTTATATAGCTCCCACATATTCCAAAGCACTATACATAGACTGCCCTCACATGAATCCCTGTGCCCAGCGAAACTCAAAATCTAATTCTTTATCACTTACCACTGCCAAAATCATAGAATTTCTTGGCAGAAAATGTGGAAGGAAACCGAAGTATCTGTAGGAAATCCACACAAACATTGAACAAATTTCAGACAGATGTTGTCCTTGGTCAGGTTTGAACCCAGGTCTTTTGGAACTGAAAAAAAACATATTTCGGCAATGTCACTTTTTTCGCAAAGCAGTGTTTTTTAAGTGATTCTGCAAAGGTTGCTGTAAGTAATAGCAATAAAACCATCCAAAGCTTTTCCACTAATTGTCCCCATCCGACCTACTTGTTTAGCCCCATCTTGGTTGTGTTGGCCCTGGCTACTTGTGTTGCATTGCCGAGTCAATCTGGACCTGCCTACAACATGGAGGCCACTTTTATACTTTTTTTCCAGCCTGCCCCTGGAACAAGTGATGTATAAGACTCCTGAACACAGACTTGGGTTTGTACAGTGAATGTGCTGTTGGATCAGTATAAGGTGGTGAAGTGACCCCCTCTGGACATGTTCAAGAATGGTATTGATTATCTGTTAATCTTAGCCAAGATTAGAGAAGTTTTCAAGGATTTTTCTATTGATGTCCTATCCTAAGGATAGGCCATCAATATATGATTGGCAAGGGTCCAACTCCCCACACCCTTGCCAATCAGCTATTCTGCAGTAGCCCCGGTGGCAGCACCTGAACTATACATCTCTCCCACTGTGAGCAGAGCTGCAGTAACCAGCTCTATCTGCTACACCAGTGGTTCTCAAACTTTTCACACCCAGTTCCCCCTAGTGACATGAGTACCCCCAAGGAAGCAAACAGTGATAAATGTTAACTACATAAAGCTATTCTCACACCGCTGGCATAGCCTCTGTTCTAAGTCCTTGTCAGCACTTCCTTCAGATTTTACAGAAAGAATGGTGCAGCATGCAGTACATACACTGCCTGTCCAAAAAAATAGTCGCCACCTGGATTTAACTTAGCAAATAGTTATTAGCCTCCTATTGGATAATTACTGCATGGGTGATTATCTTTCAGCTGGCAATAAGTTATTTAACCCCAACTGGTGCAATGAGTTGCTTCTCATTTCTAAAAGAACCATGTCGAAAGACACATCTCGTGGTCGTGGAAAAGTTGGTAGTCTGTTTGAGAAGGGTCAAATCATTGGCATGTATCAAGCAGAGAAAATATCTAAGGAGATTGCAGAAACTACTAAAATTGGGTTAAGAACTGTCCAACGCATTATCAAAAACTGGAAGGATAGTGGGGACCCATCGTATTCGAGGAAGAAATGTGGCCGGAAAAAAATCCTGAATGATCGTGATCGGGGATCACTTAAACGTTTGGTGAAATCAAATCTAAGAAAAACAACAGTAGAACTCAGGGCTATGTTTAATAGTGAAAGTAAGAGCATTTCCACATGCTCAATGCGAAGGGAACTCAAGGGATTGGGACTGAACAGCTGTGTAGCTGTAAGAAAACCCCTTATCAGTGAGGCAAACCAGAAAAAAAAGGCTTCAATTTGCTGGGGAGCATAAAGATTGGACTCTGGAGCAATGGAAGAAGGTCATGTGTTCTGATGAGTCCAGATTTACCCTGTTCCAGAGTGATGGGCGCATCAGGGTAAGAATAGAGGCAGATGAAGTGATGCACCCATCATGCCTAGTGCCTACTGTACAAGCCTGTGGGGGCAGTGCTATGATCTGGGGTTGCTGCAGTTGGTCAGGTCTAGGTTCAGCAACACTATGTGCTCCAAGAATGAGGTCATCTGATTACCTGAACATACTGAATGAACAGGTTATTCCATCAATGGATTTTTTCTTCCCTGATGGCACAGGCATAGTCCAAGATGATAATGCCAGGATTCATCTGGCTCATATTGTGAAAGAGTGGTTCAGGGAGCTTGAGACATCATTTTCACACATGGATTGGCCACCACAGAGTCCAGACCTTAACCACATTGAGAATATTTGGGATGTGCTGGAGAAGGCTTTGCGCAGCAGTCAGACTCTACCATCATCAATGCAAGATCTTGGTGAAAAATGTATGCTACACTGGATGGAAATAAATCTTGTGACATTGCAGAAGCTTATCGAAACAATGCCACAGCGAATGCGTGCCGTAATCAAAGCTAAAAGTGGTCTAACGAAATATTAGAGTGTGTAAATTTTTTTGGGGGTGGCGACTTTTTTTTGGACAGGCAGTGTATCTTCCTATCAAACAGATGCCACATTAGGACTCATGATGGATAACTATTACTTTTTAAATTACATTCTGTGCTATCAAATAGGAGAATACAGCATCACATACCTCTTACAGACAGTGATGTCTCCCCTGATGTCCATGTTCTCTTTCCTTATCTTCTCCATTTGGACCAGACCCCCAGACATCTTAGATTCCTACTTTTCCATCCTCCTCCCATCTTCTGAACACTCCATCCTGCCACCCCCAATACTGTGCCTGTTGTGCTCCCAAATACTATACTGCATGAAAAGATAGCCCCATTGAAAAAAACTAGCACCACACGGATAGTGCCTCCTTCAAAAATTATTGCCACACAGTGCCCTCAAAAATAACTGCATCTAGCAAATAGCACCCAAGAAAGTAATAGAGCTTTACAATGTCTTCCAAAAATAATTACGCTAAGCTGATACTGTGCTGGGTGCACTCATAGTAATAGTGCTCCCAAAAGTCCCACCAATAGTAATAGTTTTCTCCCAGAGTGGCCTAAGTAGTAATACTCTGCCTACAGTGTCCTCAATAAGTTCCCCCAGAAGTAATAATGTTCCCCTAGTACTAATAAAGAAAACCATAATGCCCTCCAATAGTAGTCCCCTAGTAGTAAATATGCCCCTTATAGTGCCGCCAGTAGTACCAAAGCCCCCTTTATGTCTGCCTGTAGAAAAAATGTCCTTTTAAAATATCCTCTCAATATGTGTGTAAGTACAAAAAGTACCCCCTTATAATGTGTGCCAGTACAAAAAAAGACCCCTTATAATGTATGCTAGTAGAGAAAAATGCCCTCTTATATGTGCCAATTAAAAAAATGGCCCTTTATAATGTGTGCCAGTAGAGAATGAATTACCCCCTATAATGTGTGCCGATAGAGAAAAGATGCTCCCTTATAGCCCTTAGCAAAGTCACTAACGAACTGCCAAAGCTAAACGACATTACACTCTCCTCCTCATTGCCTTTGACATAGCTGACCCCTTCTTCTGCTACAAACTCTGTCATCACAGACTTGGCCCTCTCCTGGATGAAATCATACCTCACAAACCAGACACTTAGTGGGTCATTTATCAAACTGGTGGAAAGCAGAACTGGCTTAGTTGCCCGTAGCAACCAATCAGATTCCTCATTTCATTTTCCAAAGGAGCTGTCCAAAATGAAAGGTGGAATCTGATTGGTTGCTATAGGCAACTAAGCCAGTTCTACTTTACACCAGTTTGATAAATGATGCCCTTAGTGTTTCCCACTTACACACCACCTCCTTGCCCTGTCTCCTCTCTGTTGGTGTTCCTTAAGGCTCTGTCCTAGGATCCCTGCTCTTCTCAATTCTATACCTTCAACCTGGGTCAGCTCAAAGAGTCTTGTAGCTTTCAGTATTACTTCTATGATGGCAACATGCAAATTTACCTTTCTGGTCCAGATATCACCACCCTGCTATCCATGGTGTCATAGACCCCAATCTTGTATCCAACATAAATATGAAACGCTAAATAATTAACCACTCCCCTTAAAGGGGTTCTGCAGTTTGTTTTAACTGATGATCTATCCTCTGGATAGATCATCAGCTTCTGATCGGCTGGGGTCCGACACCCGGGACCCCCGCCGATCAGCTCTTTGAGAAGGCAGCCGCACTCCAGTAGCGCCGCAACCTTCTCACAGTTTACCGCCGGACCACTGACGTCACAACTAGTATCAACTAACGTGGGCGGGGCTAAGCTCTGTTGATACTAGTCGTCGTGTCAGTTGGCCGGCGGTAAACAGTGAGAAGGCCGCGACGTTACTGGAGCGCCGCTGCCTTCTCAAAGAGCTGATCGGCGGGGGTCCCAGGTGTCGGACCCCCGCCGATCAGAAGCTAATGATCTATCCAGAGGATAGATCATCAGTTAAAACAAAGTGCAGAACCCCTTGAAGGACCCTAAGATTTTCAATTTCTGCGTTTTCGTTTTTCACTCCCCGCCTTCCCATAGTCCTAACTTTTTTATTTTTACATTCACATAGCCTTATGAGGGCTTATTTTTTGTGGGACAAGTTGTACTTTCTAATGGCACCATTTACAGTTGCATAGCATGTAGTAGGGAGCAGGAAAAAAAATCCAAATGGGGTAGAATTGGGAAAAAACGCAATTCTGATAAAGGTTTTTTTTTTTTTTTTTTACTCTGTACACTATGCGGTAAAATTGACCTGTTATCTTAATTCTCCAGGTCAGTACGGTTCCAACGATACCACACTTGTATCATTTTTCTTGTGTTTTAATACTGAAAAAAAAAGTGAAACCTTTGAGGAAAATTCTTTTTTTTTTTCATAACCATATTCTGACCCCTATAACTTTTTTGTAGCTATGTGTACGGGGCTGTGTGAGGGCTCATTTTTTGCGGCACGATCTGTTCTTTTCAGTGAAACCAATTTTAAGTGTGTGCGACTTTTTGATCACTTTTTATTAAAAAATTATTGCGAAGTTGAAGTGACAAAAAATGGCAAATTGGCAGGTTTTTTTTTTTCCCGTTTCGCCATCTGCCATATGCCATTAATATTGTTATATTTTAATTTTCACACGGGGCAATGCCCATGATGTTTATTTTTTTTATTGGTTAAGTATTTTTATTTTAAGAAAAGGGGGGTTATTTGAACTTTTTGGTTTTTTTTCATTTCTTTTATATTTGTAAAAACTTTTTTTTAACTTTTTTTAAGTCATCTTTGGTGACAATAACTGGCAATCATTCGATTGCCCATAGCCATCATTGAAGACTTCATTTGCACTATATCAATACAAGGCTGCCACCTAGTGGCCTGTATTGATATATACATCTAATTGACTCTGAAGCCTGCTTGAGGCTTCGGTCAATTCGATCGAGGTAACAGGTCCCCCGATCTCAGCTGGGGAACGCTGTTACTGGACCGGAAGTATGCGACTTCCGGTTCCGGTCTGCGCAGATGCCGTGGTCACATTTTGACCACGGCATCTGAAAGGTAAGATGTATGCGATCAGCCTTATGGCTGATCGCATACATGTGCCGCGGGTCTCTGCTATTTAAAATAGCAGAGACCCCGCGGCTAAGGAGCCCGCTGCACGCACGAGTGGGCGCCATGTTTAGGGATCGGACCCATGACGTACAGCTACGTCATGGGTCCTTAAAGGGTTAAATCATTAAATATGTTTTTATTGTTGGAATATAATTGGCCATGGTGCTTAATGTTACCTAATAATTATATTTCATTAAACCATATTAATACCAACATAAATAAATACTGAATAAATAATATCCAACTAGTCCACTCAGCCAGTGACTATTACCCCATTCTTAGCACCATGATATTTTAATTCTAAAATGGGGGAGGGGGGAAGGGGATTCTTCACTGCCACTTACGTGAGTGTGCAGCCACTGATATCTCCTTTCTTTAAAGGTTTCTCCACGCGACCGGCAGTTGATCCATCCTCCAACCGAGATGCTCCAGAAGACTTCAGCCTGCAACAAGTACAACTGTTACCAGTTAAGTAATACTTCACACGCACATCATTTGCGCATGCAAATAACTGGGGGAATGACACCCTGTCCCCCCTATTTGCATCCGTAAATATGGATTCCTCAGAATCTCACAATACTTTTCTTCTATAGCCTCCTTCTTCTCTTCTTGATTTCTTAGATATAACATGGATAAAACAGAATTTATCATTTCCCCCCCATCTCACTCAGCCCCACCCCACCCCATGCCTGCACACTCTCCCTGGTCAACCAAGTCGGCTGCCTTGGAGTAACCTTTGATTCTGCTCTATCCTTCAAACCGCACATTCAAGCCCTATCCACCACATGCCCCTCCAAATCAAAAGTATCCTCAATTCAGAGTGTGAAAAATGCTTGTGCATGCCCTCATCTTCTCCCACCTAGCGTCCTGTAACATCCTCCTCTGTGACCTCCCATCCTGCACTCTCACACCCCTCCAATCTATCCTCAACTCTGCCCTATCACTAATCCCCCTTTCCCCCATTACTCTTCTGTCTCTTCTCTCTGCCAATCCCTTCACTGGCTCCCCGTTGCCCAGAGAGTCCAGTCCAAAACACTAAGTATGATAAACAAGGCTGTCCACAACCTGTCCCCTCCATACATCCGTGACCTGATCTCCCGATACATTCCCACGCGCAATCTCCACTCCTCACAAGACCTCCTTCTCTACTCTCCTGGTCCTACAATCACCTCCAAGATTTCCCCCATGCAGCCCCCACACTCTGGAACTCATTACCCCAACATATCAGACTCTCACCTACTATGGAAACCTTCAAAAGAAACCTGAAAGCCCACCTCTTCAGACACCTCCACATCCTACAGTAACCCTGCTGCCGCTATACCACCATATGACCAGCGATTCGGGAGAAACACTGCAGCACTCGATGTCTTTAAAGCAATTCCAAATTTTTTCACCAAGAATGGGACTTTTTGACTTCTTGTAGCAAAAGACTCATTGTAGTCGAAACATTGCATTCTGGGTGTATACATTAGGAATTGCATTGAAGACATCAAGTGCTGCAGTGTTTCTCCCAAATCCTGGATTATCAGGGGCCTGCTGGGCTAAGGCCTAACACTGCTGGCCCCGCCACATCATGGACTTTCCAATTTGGACCTAATGGTAGTGCTGCTTAATTTTGGATATTACCATATGACCAGTTATACCCTCACCTACTGTATCCTTCTTCCATCCCTGTTAGATTGTAAGCTCTCGCGGTCAGGGTCCTCTCTCCTTCTGTACCAGTTTGTAACTAGTCTTGTTCATGTTTATTGTACTTGTTTTTTTATTATGTATGTGCACCCCTTATCTTAAGTACAGCGACATGGAACGAATGGCACTTTAATAGAAGTAATAATAATAATAATAATGTGTGTCAGTATAAAAAAATGCCCCCTTATGTGTTCCAGTAGAGAAAGTAACAAACTCAAATACTCACCTCCATGCTGCTGTCAACGACTCGGTGCAGGACATAGGTCTCTTCCAGTCTGCTTCTTGAGCTGTATGCTGCCAGGTTTAGGCGGCACATTTATGCCATCGCGCTGCCTGTGCTGGCCTCTATTAGGCTATAGGCGCTAGACCTGAAGTCGGTGGCGGGGTAGGGAGAAATTGCTCCTGTGCAGCATCATTTTACTTTTTTTGCAGTTGTCAGCGACAGTTGAATACCGAGAGGTCCTAACAACCAGCAATAAAATATTGCCCCCTCAACCTGCTGTGCAACCCCAAGGGCCACTGCACTATACAATAGAAGGAGCAATGTAGTTCTAATGCGAACTTTCGGGGCCGGAGCTACTGAAGTATAGCTGATCAGCAAGGGTGCGGGTTCATGGACCCCTGCCAATCAGATACTGATGGAGGGACTATTGGCAGGTAAGTTAAGCCTTTTTTTCTTCCTATTATAAGGCTGTCTGCACCCCAGAAAATTTCTGCCAGTGCGCTCCAAATTTGCTGATTTCTTTCCCATGGTAAATTATAAAACTCTTGACGCTTGCAGCCACCACTAGGGGGAGCTAAGTACATGAATTTATACAGCTAGAGGCTGTATAAATCTCTGTGTGGTCAGCTCTCCTTAGTGGCAGCTGCAGGAAAAACATGCGACAGTGCTGGGAAACAGTAAAAGCAGGTCAGTGCGGAGTCCCTTAGCAGCTGCATGGACTGCCACCATGTACATTACGCCACTGGACTGGGGTGGCTTTACTAACTACAAGTGTTCCAAGACGGTGAAGGGGGAGCGCAGCCCATGACTGTTGCGGTATGACACAGTGGATGGACCAAGGTCCCCGTGCAGAGATGTGCGGTCCGCAAAATGTGGAACGCACATTGCCGGTGTCCGTGTTTTGCAGATCCGCAAATCACATACGGACGTGTGAATGGACCCTTATCCTGAGGATAAATCAATATCAGAATCTTGGAAAACCTTATTAACCACATTCAGCGAGGCTAAGGGCCTGTTCACATCTCGTTTTTGCTGTACGTCAGACGAATACGTTTAGACATACAGCAAACATGCTTATGTTTCAATACGTTTGTGTCCGTTTTTTTAACAAAAACTTATACGTTTTTGTGAAACCTTTCTTTTTTAAATAAAGATTTGTAGTGTATCAAACAAAGTTGGAAGTACCTGGATAAAAACTGATATGTTTAACAGATGATAAACGTATTGTCTTACATTTCCATCTGTCTACCATTCACTGCAATTATAAAAAAACGTATACGCTTCTATAGGTTTATTTTTTTTTTGCTGGACAGAAAAGAGTGGTATGCTACCTTATTCTGTCCTGCAAAAAAAAAAAAACGTACAGAAACGTAAACCGTGACAAACAGAGTCAAAAGTATGCACAACGTTGGCCAAATTATAGTCGTATCCGCTTGACGTACAACAAAAACGAGATGTGAACAGCACCCAACCTGCGCGTGGCTTTTCCTTGCGGAATCACCAGAAGAATGACAAAAATCCACACATTTTCCCCAGTGCTTGTGTGCACGGAATCTGCATCAAATCCAACGTGCACAAACTCTTGGTATGTTAGACCGAGGATTTTGGGCGTGAGTTTCAGCAGAAAACCAGGACAAATCCGTGCTGAAACCATCTTCCATTGTTTTCAATGGGATGTGGCTGAGGGTTTTTGCCGCACAGCTTTCAAGGCAGCGCCAAGAATGGACAGGCTATTCTTTGCCCGGTGACCGCACAGACCCTACGCAAAGCCACGGCGGGAGCCTGATGGCAATCAGGGGGTCTGCATGAAAACTCACTCCAGAACCCACAGCGGTTGCTGCCATGAGATACGCGGAAGGTTTTGTTACGGACAAAATCCTCTGTGTAAACCTACCCTTATCTAGGCTGAGTTCACAATCATTTTTTACAATGTGGATTTTGGCGCGAATTCCGTGCCTAAAATCCACACTGGGAAAAAAGCATGCAATCCGCCTCCCATTGATTTCAATGTTAAAGCCACATGGTAATTTAGAAGGCATGTTCATTTAACGTTCATTCTTGGTGCGGATTCCGTTCTGGATCCGGCGGACTGGCCATAGACCCTTCAGGAAGTTTTCACGGTGGGCTGATGCCCACAGGGCCATCTGAGCAATCCTCACTGCCTCTGGCTGGGTCCATACTACTCGGGGCACTATAGTGGTCATATCAGAGGAAGTCCAGGCAGCATGCTGAGAGCAGGCCCGGCATGGTGCTGCGGCCCACATCTCATCTCCGGAGCCCCCGAATTGGAGGAGGACAGAACGTGGCAGCTATTGATGGCCACCACAGATGGACAGCTTCTGGGGAGGTATTTGGTTCTGTGGGATGGTACTCTGTGCTGCACTATGGTATTACTGACCCTACCCACTTGTATTGGCCCCATCTACTTGTGTTGCCGCACCTTCTGTCAGTTTGGATCCACCTACAACATTGGGGCCACTTTTAGTGTTTTTTTCCTGGGCCACTTTAAGGCCGAGTTCACACGAACGTGTGTGACCCGTGCCCGTGCTGCGGCCCGCAAATAGCAGGCCGCAATGCACGATCGCCGGCCGTAGGTCAGCCGCATCGGATCGCGGACCCATTCACTTTAATGGGTCCGCGATCCGGCCGTTCCGCTAAAAGATAGGACTTGTTCTATCTTTTTGCGGAACGGAAGAACGGGACGTAACCCCAGGAGGCACTCCGTAGTGCTTCCGAGGGGTCCCGTCCTGTGCGGCCGTTCCGCGATTCCGGACCCATTGAAGTGAATGGGTCCGCATCCGTGATGCGGAATTCACACGGAACTGTGGCCGTGTATTGCGGCCTGCGATTTGCGGGCCGCAATACGGCCACGGATCACACACGTTAGTGTGAACTTAGCCTAAGTTCTCGGTCCACGTCCGCATTACGGACAAGGATAGGACTGTTCTATTAGGGGCCAGCTGTTCCGTTCCGTAAAATACAGAATGCACACGGACGTCATCGGTATTTTTTGCGGATACGTTTTTTGCGGACCGCAAAATACATGTGCAGGAGGCCTAGGTGTGATTCTAGGCGGCAGGTATTAAGTACATCTATGAGTGGCAGGTATGGACGGTGTGAGGAGGAGGCAGCTCTGCGGCGTGGCACGGGTTAATGCGAGGAAGCCTTTGTGAAGGGTTTGCTAACCTCCCCCTCCTCTCAGCCTCCCCTCCTCCCCCTCCCTCTCTCCAGCCGTGGTGCAGGCGCTGGATTCCCCCTCGCAGCCTGTGAAAGCTTCTCTCTGCACGGGGACCGGGCCCCGGAGCTTCACAGCCATGGACAGGGCAGGTAAGCTGGCAGCAGGGAGGGCAGGCTGGCAAGAGCACGTCTGTTCAGGCAGGGCACCCGTGCCCATACAGTGCGGGCAGTGCAGCAGCTCTGATCCGGTGGATATGAATGTAATGTGTCTCCGTGCCCACAGCCTGCCGTGCCCTGGAGTGGGGAGAAGCCCTCCACGTGTGGCACCACTTGTTTGTCCGTGTCCTGATGGGACTGGGCAGGTGAGGGGCACATAGGCCACATCCTGGGGATAAAGTTCTGGCTGCAGGCTGGAGCTGTGGAGGCAGATGCCTGGGAGGAGGCCTGCAGACTGGAGGGTCGTTTATGGGGCAATTAAGGGATGGCAGAGCTGTCAGCTGCTGAGGACCAAGTTTGGGGTGAGGGGATCTTCTGGGTCATTTCCATGACCTCAACCATAGTGGTCAGTAGAGTCCTGGTGCAAGTTCGGTGACTACCACATTGTTAGGATGTGCCCTCAGTGCCATGGGGCAGGAGATATAAATGAATGGGACGGTTAGAACATTTTACAGAGCGGAGAGTGAGCCCCCTCCACTCTATTGTCCATAGGGATCGATCTTCTCTGAGCCAAACCCCATGTATTTAAGGATGCCAGGTCTGGGCACCGGGGCTAGCCTCCAACCATGTGATATGCCTTCATCAGAGGACCCCTTTAACTCTGCAGATCCTTCATTGTGTTGCGCCACCAGTGGATATGGCATCAGTCTTCTGTAGAAGTATTCCCATATTACTTTAACATTTTATGGCAAATGTCTCCTAAAAATTGGCTGCGTTATCAGCATAATTATCTATTATAAGTGAAAAATCTAAAAATGACCTTTTTCTGCCAATGACCTGGAATTTTAGAATTTCTCTGTTGCCAGATTAAAGTGCATTTCTTCCCTAATACTGTAACATGCTGGTGACAACCCTTGTAGAACAGCTATAATGGTGCCCGTGGGGTTGTCACCCAGCTTTTCATGCACCCTGAGTAGTATTCACATCTCCATTACATGCTGTAACAATCCGGGTATATATATATATATAAGTGTGGGATGCAGGATGGCACTGCCTGCGGGCACTGTCATGACTGCTGGATGTCACCCAGCATTTGCCACCTTTGTGACTACGCTAACTCAGAGATGTCTCGAGAGGTCAACCCTTACATGGTCTGGAGCTATAGTGCTGATTCATCAACAAAATTCTAGAATTGCCTTGAAGACTGTCCCTTAAAGGGCACATCCACAGCTCCCCATGGTCTCCACATAGGGCTCAGAGGTGGGATCCCCAACTAGCAGACCTTTATGGCATATCCTGTGTTGGAGAAGATGATACGGATTGTTCTGCCATTCTTGTGGAAAGCTGAGTCACAGCCTCCGTGGACACTGTAATGGCTGCCATGTGTGGTTGTCGCCCATCATTTCTTATCCGTGTAAGAGACTAAATGTTAAAATTTTGACAACTCGGAGACTTATATTTGAGGGAAAATAGCTTTTTGTATGTTGTAGTATAAACTCTGATCTAGTTCTCTATGACTTGCCCTTTTGTAGGATTGTTGGAAAGGCATAATAAGTGTTATCCATTTGTTGCAATGTGGACAAATTTGAGGACCAGTGCACTTAAAATGTACCACCAAGGGCACAATTTACAGAGGAACAGTGTACCACCACTGGCACAATGTACTAAAGAACAGTGTACCACCACTGGCACAATGTACTAAAGAACAGTGTACCACCACTGGCACAATGTACTAAGGAACAGTGTCCCACCACTGGCACAATGTACAAGTGTACCACCACTGGCACAATGTACTAAAGAACAGTGTACCACCACTGGCACAATGTACTAAAGAACAGTGTACCACCACTGGCACAATGTACTAAAGAACAGTGTACCACCACTGGCACAATGTACTAAAGAACAGTGTACCACCACTGGCACAATGTACTAAAGAACAGTGTACCACCACTGGCACAATGTACTAAAGAACAATGTACCACCACTGGCACAATGTACTAAAGAACAGTGTACCACCACTGGCACAATGTACTAAAGAACAGTGTACCACCACTGGCACAATGTACTAAAGAACAGTGTACCACCACTGGCACAATGTACTAAAGAACAGTGTACCACCACTGGCACAATGTACTAAAGAACAGTGTACCACCACTGGCAAAATGTACTAAGGAACAGTGTACCACCACTGGCACAATGTACTAAGGAACAGTGTACCACCACTGGCACAATGTACTAAGGAACAGTGTACCACCACTGGCACAATGTACTAAGGAACAGTGTACCACCACTGGCACAATGTACTAAAGAACAGTGTACCACCACTGGCACAATGTACTAAAGAACAGTGTACCACCACTGGCACAATGTACTAAAGAACAGTGTACCACCACTGGCACAATGTACTAAAGAACAGTGTACCACCACTGGCACAATGTACTAAAGAACAGTGTGCCATGGAAGAAACAAGTGGTTCCCATGGGGTCTTAAAGAGATAAGACCCTTCCTGGTTGGTTCCATCCACATTGGTATTAGATGGTGAGAGCACCTCCAGAACTTCGCCCTACAGAGGAACTACATTGTAAACCAGATAGTGGGAAATATAGGGCGAATGGTTTTCTTTGGTGGTAAAACTTGTCACCATATTGGCCCAGTTTGGTCTTATTATGGAGACAACTGCTCTTCTTTGTAAACCCCTCATTGGGACCCAACTTTTTGGACTGTCACTAGCGGTAATAGTGAAAAGTGACTTTTTCTAGCCCTCTAAATAGGTAGGAGCGGCTCCTGGAGAGCTCTGATCAGCTCCTAAACCCTATAGTATTCACCCACTCCTGATACCCTCTAGGAATGATGCAATTCATTAGACTGCAAAGCAGGGATTAGAGGGTTATAGACTTGCAAATTTTATACACCCATGTGAAAAGGTTTGTAATCTAAGGAAACCTTGCCCTTAGGGGTAGTCTAGGAGAAGGTATACTGGTGGCATTCTGGTTGGCCTCTGCTTATACCGTATTTACTTGTGTAGCTCTGCTTGTCAGAATTCCTAGTCTTGGACTTTGTAAATCTCATCAGGTTTTTATTACTTAATATTAAGCAATGTTCCACTCAATCATGTTGTCAGATACGTTTATCAGTCCTCATTAATGGTCAACAGATGAAGCCTAAATTCTTCCTTCTAATTTAGCGATTCATGGGATTTTAGTAGGTCATAACAAATTAAGGTTGTAGCTATAGGAATGTAGAGACCGGTGTCGCACCCAGGTCCTTGTGTCTGGGGGGACTTCGAGGCCCCATTGTCACATTAAACTACACCATGGCATGTGAGGAGTCCCGTTCAAGATTTTGCATTACTCCTCTATGGATAGTTTTGTTACTACAACCACTTTTCAGCCATTTACGGGGGTTGTGTCTGTGGCCACCCACTGTGTCCACTGATGTAGGTCCAGAAGGAATGATCTCTAGGGCTTCTGTCAGTCCCAGTGAAAACTGATATAAATTTATGCTGCAGAATGTTCTTGCTTCTCTTTTCGTATCTCGTGTAGTGTTTAAAAGGATTTGACCAATAGCATTCAGCACTATGGGACAAGCCTACTCACTCGGCTATATGTGACCTACTCTTCATCGTCGTTGCCTTCCTCTTAGGCCTCATGCACACGACCGTATTTTGTTTCCGTGTCCATTCCGTTTTTTTTGCGGATAGGATGCGGACCCATTCATTTCAATGGGTCCGCAAAAAACATGGACAGCACACCGTGCATGTCCTATTTTTTTCTAGTTTGCGGACAAGGATAGGCATTATTACAATGGATCAGCAAAAAAAAAAACGGATGCCATACGGAACGTCATCCGTTTTTTTTTGCGGATCTGCTATTTGCGGACCGCAAAACACATACGGTCGTGTGCATGTAGCCTTAGGATGAAAATTATATGGAATGTACTGTATGTCCTAGTTGAATATCGGGGGTTTTGCTCCTGTCCTGGGTGGTCACTGAGCAACTATTAGGACCATGCGTATCTTTTTCGGGAGATCCACTGTACAAGAGGGAAGGGAAGCGTAATGTATCAGCAGGTCCTGAAGTCTACAGTGATGTTTGCCTGAGCATTACTGCTGTGAGAACCATGCCTAGCCTAGCCTCAGTGATGGCTTCGCTATGCTTTGGGGACCCCATTTTGGTAACAGAGTTACATAGAACAGCTAATCTGCGGGATGCCGGACCCCCATCGCTGATCATACCCTTTAATATAAAATATATTCATTGTACATACCTTACACACACAAAAAAAAACTACACATATTAACTATCTATACAATCCTAATACCTAATTTCAGGTTTTGTTTTAAAACTTGAACAGTATTAAAAATATATATTTTTTCATTATTTGTGACACAAGAAAAAGATAATTTGCACAGTAATTTGTTTGTACCCGTAAGAAAATACAGTTTCTCCCACATAAAACAAGGTGTCTTACAGACTAAATTAAGTAAGATTTTTTTTTTTTTAGGTCATTATAGGGGTTCTCCCATTACAAACACTGGACCGGCACTCCATTCAAATGAGGGGACACTGGGCCCCTGTTCTTTTGATTAGCGGGATTCCCAACAGTCGGACCTCAGCAGATCAGACACTTATCTCCTGTGGATAGGGCTAAGCGTCATGGGACAACTCCTTTAAGTGGTTGTCTAGCCGCCCTTTAATAGGCAGCCTGTCTGTGTGATGGTTTGTTCCCACAAAATCCACAGTGCAGTCGTGGCAAAATTTACAAGTAACACGTGGATTCCACATTAAGCATTTGCAAAGTGTGAAAAGTGCAGCATAAAACGACACTTTGCTGTAAATGCACAAACTATTCCGCAGCGAAAAATCTGTAGCATCTCCATCCTGTGGGAACATATTGTACAATTCACAGGTATCAACGTGAATTTTAAAGGGGCTGTCTCATCTCATATATTGGGGCATATCGCTAGGATCAATGTTAGATAGGTGCGGGTGCCACCTTTGGGACCCATTCCTATCTCCAGAAAAGGGTCCTCAAAGTGAATGGACGCATGTACGACCACCCCCGTTCACCGTTCTGAGCAATAGCATTTACCACTATGGGACTTCCGAAAATAGTCAAGCATGCTCACTCGGCTATTTTCATAATCCCATAGAGATGAATGGAGAGGACGCCGCGCATGCGCATTGTGTTCTCCTTTGCTTTGGGGGCCCTGTTCTGGATATGGGTGCAGATCCCAGCTCTGGGTTCCACTCCTATCTGACATTGATGGCATATCCTAGCGATATGTATGAGATGAGTTAACCTCTTTAAAGGGGTATTCCGGTTAGATTAAGTTATCCCTTATCCACAGCAGTAGGACCCCCACCCATCACGAGAACGGGGGCCCCCGTACCCCCTGCGGCCCCCTGAAATGAACGGAGCAGCGTGTTGCACATGCGTGTGGCTGCTCACTTCATTTCCATGGGAGTTTAGGAGATTACCAAGTACAGCGCTCAGCCATCTCCAGAATTCCCATAGAAATGAATAGAGGGGCAACGCTCATGCCCAACCAGCCACTCTGTTCATTTCAGGGGGGGGCAGCAGGGCGTACGGGCCCCCCATTCTCGTGATTGGTGGGGGTCCCAGCGGTAGAACACCCACCGATCTAATAGTTGTCCCCTATACTGTGGGTAAGAGATAACTTAGTCTAACTGGAATACCCGTTTAAATTCCCTTTGGCTTAACAATTTTATTTTATTCTAAAAAAAAAATAAAGAAATACAAAATAAAAATAAAAAAAAACACCTTTTCTACCACAAATCCTATAAAAAAATTAAAAAAAAAGTCTTTGTTTATCCCACCTCTGCTAAAACCAAATAACCCCCTGATCAGATGTTTGTAGAGGTTGTGGCGCTCGTGTGAGCACCATTCCGTCTCCCTTGTGGTGGCGGCGCAGTGTAATTACAGCTGTTTGTCCCGTTCACTTGGGGACGTGGCTTAGCGAGAAAGCAGGCATGACTTAAAGGGATTATCCGTCTAAAAGATCCCCGCCCAGGCCCCTCGTTTACATTATACTTACCTGGCACCCGCGTCGCTCAGGATCCCTGCACGGACGCCACTGCATCTCGCGCGGATCAAAACCTCCAGTGTTGGGGTGGGAAGCAGCCAATAGCAGGCCGCGACAGGGACGATCCACCCTAGCTGCTAGCTGCCTGCTATTGGCTGCCGAACTCCCCCCACCCCGCTTGCCAGATGTTTTGATCCGCGTGACGGGGAGATGCAGCAGGTAACTATAATGTACGAAGGGGCTCTTTAAGGCTACTTTCACACTCGCGTTTTGACTTTCTGTTTGTGAGATCCGTTCAGGGCTCTCACAAGCGGTCCAAAACGGATCAGTTTGCATTCTAATGCATTCTGAATGGAAAAGGATCCGCTCAGAACGCATCAGTTTGGTCTCCATTCCGCTTTGGAGGCGGACACCAAAATGCTGCTTGCAGCGTTTTGGTGTCCGTCAATGGGGGCGGATCCGTTTTCACTGACACAATCTGGCACAATAGAAAACGGATCCGTCCTCCATTGACTTTCAGTGGTGTTCAAGACGGATCCGTCTTGGCTATGTTAGATAATACAAAATGATCCGTTCTGAACGGATGCAGACGGTTGTATTATCTGAACGGATCCGCAGCTGGTCATGTCTGCGTTCCTGCTAGGCCACGCCCACAAGTGAACGGGACAAACAGCTGTAGTTACACTAAATCTTGGTGACAACTAAGCCAAACAAAGGTGCTTTTACAGTTGGATTTCTCACCCCCCTGAGCCATCTTTAGGCCATCTGCATGTCAGACAGGATAATGTCCTCTGTTTTCAGCTATCCTGATCTTTAGACACCAGGTGGCAACCACTCCTACTGTGTGTCCGTCTTCACTGCAGTTCTGGAATTCTATTCAATAAAAAAATAAACCATGCTAAGTATACAGTACATTCCATACTTTTGTCTTCCAAATATGTATACAGCACTCCTTTACGGTATATTTTTTATGATAGAAAAATATATTTAAATATATCCATCCCCAAGCAAAGTGTCACTACTAATGAAGTAAGTGCCCCCCGCCTCTTTCCAAGGGACGTGACCCTGACCCTATTTCTTTTCTAGGTCCGGGGTTAGGTATTTGAAGCCGCCACCTTTTGTCTGATTTCTACATAAACACCTTTGTTCCGCGTCCCCTGTGCATTGTTCTTCGGTGTACGATGCCGCCGAAATATATTTGCTCTGTTTAAATAAAGGATGATAATTTGTGTCTCCGTCAAAAGCTAGAGCGTGCGGCGGTGACAGGCGTGCTCGGGCCAGGCCTTCTGAGAATCGCACAGTCTTTAGAAACGCACTCTATGAAATCTAATGCTTCTGCATCCCAGAGGCAATTATGGCATTTAAATCCTTTTACTGCTCAGCATTACCGGTCCGGCGGTGACGTGACTAACCATTTTTCTGGCTTTGTAAGCCGTTTGCTGAGGCTATTATGAAGAAGAATAGAGGCGAAGGCCCGGGTTTCTTCTGGGAGAGTGCGGTATGGAGGCATTGTCTGGGTAGATATCTCCGTCACCAGATGGAAGCACAAGGTGAGTTATTTAGGGAGAGCGAGCGGTGCGGATGCTGCAGCAGTCATTAGCTGCCTGGGGCAGATGTGCATTATACATGGAATGTGCTGGAGAGGGCTTAGTGCAGCTGCAGGCTACGGCTGGCATTTTTCTTTCCTTTTTTTTTTTCTTGCTTGTGCAAATTTTTAGTTTACCCATGCAGAATGTGACCCCAGTCATATGAATATCTTGGTCATTAAAGGTAAAAGGGCTACGAGTCGGCCTTCTGACATGCCTGTGGTGTTTTTTTTAATTTTATTTACTTATTGTATGCACTTATATAGCGCTACTATATTCCGCAGCGCTTTACAGACATTAGCATCCAACCGTCCCCAATGGGGCTCACAATCTAAGGCCCCTATCAGTATGTCTTTGGAGTGTGGGAGGAAACAGGAGTACCCAGTGGAAACCCACACAAACACAGGGAGAACATACAAACTCCATGCAGATGTTGTCCTTGGTCGGATTCGAACCTAGGACCCCAGAGCTGCAAGGCACCAGTATTAACCACTGAGATCTTTTCTTACAACTCTGCATTGTGTTGTACCGTTGTTATTACTCTTAGAGATCAGAAATTTACCTCTTGTATTAACCACTTGCCGCACACGTAACGCCGATAGGCGTCCGGGCGGCAGCGCTCTCAGCGACGCCTATTGGCGTCATCTCGTGAGACCCGAGATTTCCTGTGAACGCGCGCTCACAGGAGCGCACGTTCACAGGATCGCGCAGTTCACAAGTTGATCTACAGCCTGCCAGCGCTGATCATTCGCTGGCAGGCTGTAGATGTTAAAAAAATCGCATCAGAAAGGTATATTAGACGCTGTTTTGTTAACGGCGTCTGATATACCTGGTCCTCTGGTGGTCCCCTTTGCTTGGATCGACCACCAGAGGACACAGGCAACTCTGTAAGTAGCACCAATCACCACACTACACCCCCCCCCCCCCCCCGTCACTTATTAACCCCTTATTAACCCCTGATCACCCCATATAGACTCCCTGATCACCCCCCTATCATTGATCACCCCCCTGTAAGGCTCCATTCAGACGTCCGTATGTGTTTTGCGGATCCGCACATTGCCAGAACTATATAGAAAATGCCTTTTCTTGTCCGCAATTGCAGACAAGAATAGGACATGTTCTATATTTTTGCGGAACGGAAGTGCGGACCCGGAAGTGCAGATCCGCAATTCTGGATCCGAGCGGGACAAAGTATGTCCCCATAGAAATGAATGCGGAACAGAATTGCAGACGTGTGAGTGGGGCCTAAGGGTCCCTTATCACCGCCAGTTAGTTAGCTACTTGTTAGCATCCAGCCCACTGCACCGCAGTCACTGATTAGCGTCATTGCTGTCGCTAATCAGCACTAGTACTATATAGTATCTGTAAGTGATCAAGACTGATCGCAATCAGATCTATATCAGTACATTAGGGTCACCTTAGGCTCTACAAAAAACGCAGTGTTCGCCCGATCAGGCCTGATCTTCTGCGCACACTTGCGTTCAGTCCACCCCACCGCAGTGACAGAAATTATTTTTTTCTGATCACTGCAAAAACACCGTAAAATCGCTGCAGCGCTATAAAGATCTTTTGAGCTTTTTGGATCTTTATTAGCGAGCAGCTTTACTTCGCAAGCACTCCTATGTCCTTTCCCCTTTTTTTTTTGCTCATATTTTTTGGCTGAGATTTTTTCATCCACATTGATCGATGCGAATGAAGAAATCTGTGCCGTTCATTTTTTCTTTCAGCCCAGAGGCTGAACGGAAAAAAAAAAATCTCATTACCCGTATGTTTAATATAAGGCCTCATGCACACGACCGTGCCGTTTTTTGCGGTCCGCAA
The DNA here is from genome assembly GCF_905171765.1 of Bufo bufo. NCBI lineage: Eukaryota > Metazoa > Chordata > Amphibia > Anura > Bufonidae > Bufo > Bufo bufo. The sequence goes on from NC_053389.1 coordinate 291,867,101, forward strand.
AAAACGGAAGGCGCCCATGTTGCATTCCTCAATTTGCAGAACGGAACAGGTGCCGGCAATATAAATGCCTATTCTTGTCTGCAAAGCGCGGACAAGAATAGGACATGTTATATTTTTTTTAGCGGGGCCGCGGAACGGAGCAACGGATGCGGACAGCACACGGAGTGCTGTCCGCATCTTTTGCGGCCCCATTGAAATGAATGGGTCCGCATCCGAGCCGCCAAAAAGGCGGCTCGGATGTGGACCCAAACAACGGTCGTGTGCATGAGGCCTAAGGAGAATAGCAGAAACTCCTATTGCTGGCCATACATGTAATGATTGCTGAGACCCTCAAATGCCAGGGCAGTACAAACACCCCACAAATGACCCCATTTTGGAAAGAAGACACCCCAAGGTTTTCGCTGAGGGGCATATTGAGTCCATGAAAAATTTAACTTTTTGTCACAAGTTAGCGGAAAGGGAGACTTTGTGAGAAAAAACAAAAAAAAATCTATTTCTGCTAACTTGTGCCAAAAAAAATAATCTATGAACTCGCCATGCCCCTCACAGAATACCTTGGGGTGTCTTCTTTCCAAAATGGGGTCACATGTGGGGTATTTATACTGCCCTGGCATTTTAGGGGCCTTAAGCGTGAGAAGAAGTCTGGAATCCAAATGCCTGCCTAAAAATGCCCTCCTAAAAGGTACTCGTTGGACTTTCGGCCCCTTTGCGCATCTTGGCTGCAAAAAAGGGTCACATGTGGTATCGCCGTACTCAGGAGAAGTAGGGCAATGTGTTTTGGGGTGTATTTTTACATATACCCATGCTGGGTGAGAGAAATATCTCTGTAAATTGACAACTTTGTATAAAAAAATGGAAAAAGTTGTCATTTACAGAGATATTTCTCACACACAGTATGTGTATATGTAAAAATACACCCCAAAACACATTGCCCTACTTCTCCTGAGTACGGCGATACCACATGTGTGACACTTTTTTGCAGCCAAGATGCACAAAGGGGCCCAAATTCCAATGAGTACTTTTAGGATTTCACAGGGCATTTTTACGCATTTGGATTCCAAACTACTTCTCAGCTTTAGGGCCCCTAAAATGTCAGGGCAGTATAAATACCCCACAAGTGAGCCTATTTTAGAAAGAAGACACCCCAAGGTATTCCGTGAGGGGTATGGTGAGTTCATGTAAAATTAAATTTTTTGTCACAAGTTAGTGGAATATGAGACTTTGTAAGAAAAAAAAAATATCAATTTCCGCTAACTTGTGCCAAAAAAGAAAATCTTCTATGAACTCGCCATGCCCCTCACGGAATACCTTGGGGTGTCTTCTTTCCAAAATGGGGTCACTTGTGGTGTATTTTAGGGGCCCTAAAGCGTGAGAAGTAGTTTGGAATCCAAATGCGTAAAAATGCCCTGTGAAATCCTAAAGGTAGTCATTGGAATTTGGGCCCCTTTGTGCACCTATGCTGCAAAAAAGTGTCACACATGTGGTATCGCCGTACTCAGAAGAATTAGGGCAATGTGTTTTGGGGTATATTTTTACATATACCCATGCTGTGTGTGAGAAATATCTCTGTAAATAACTTTTTAATTTTTTTTTTTATACAAAGTTGTCAATTTACAGATATTTCTCTCACCCAGCATGGGTATATGTAAATATAAACCCCAAATCACATTGCCCTACTTCTCCTGAGTACGGCGATACCACATGTGTGACACTTTTTTGCAGCCTAGGTGCGTAAAGGGGCCGAAAGTCCAACGAGTACCTTTAGGCTTTACAGGGTTGCTCACAATTTAGCCCTGCCCAAAATGCCAGAACAGTAAACACACCCCACAAATGACCCCATTTCGGAAAGGTATTCACTGAGGGGCATAGTGAGTCCGTGGGAGATTTTTTATTATTATTATTATTTATTATGGGAACGCCTCTGTGTTAGAATATACTGTCGCTAAAAAGCTTTTATGCAGACGGATCAGCGGATCCGTCTGTGTGAAAGTAGCCTACGGATACGGATGACTGACGCGGATGACAATCTTGTGTGCATCCGTGTTTTTTCACGGACCCATTGACTTGAATGGGTCCGTGAACCGTTGTCCGTCAAAAAAATAGGACAGGTCATATTTTTTGGACGGACAGGAAACACGGATCACGGACGCGGATGTACAACGGTGCATCTGCCGAGTTTTCAACGGACCCATTGAAAGTCAATGGGTCCGCAGAAAATCACGGAAAACGGATCAACGGACACGGATGCACACAACGGTCGTGTGCATGAGGCCTTTCACTGAGATTTCCTGTTCTCTTGATCTTCCCATCTCCAGTGACATTGTAAAGGTGGAAGTTAATTGCAGCATGACTGCTGATGGTGGCCATGGTTCAGAGGTGATATTATATTGAAGATATCAGCTCTTATCATCCTGGTAGATTGCTATTAAATCATTGTACATACAGACCATAGACTATTACAGTCTTATGTCATGCGGTGTGAATTGGGAATTAATTCTACAGCAGTAGCATTGGTATGGAGTAGGTAGAGGACATGGAGGTTCTGGTCCATGTCCTCTACCTACTCCATACCAATGCTACTGCTGTAGAATTAATTCCCAAGTAAAGGGCCACCTATGGAGTCACTTTAAGGGCTCGTTCACATGAACGTGTGCTGCCCATTGCCGTATTGCAGATCGCATTTGCTAATCCACAATACACGGGCACCGTTTCGTGTGCATTCCACATCACTGATGCGGATCCATTCACTTTAATGGGTCCGCAAATCCGGAGATGCGGAACGCTACGGAAGCACTATGGAGTGCTTCCCGGGGTTCCGTTCCGTACCTCCACACCGCAGAAAGATAGAAAATCTTTTTGCGGAACGGAGAGATCGCGGACCCATTCAAGTGAATGGGTCCACGATCCCCATGCGGCTGCCCCACGGACAGTGCCCGTGCATTGCGGACCGCAATTTGCGGTCCACAGCATGGGCACGGGCTTCACACGTTTGTGTGAATGAGCCCTAACAAATATGCAGCATTGCCAAATCATTTGGGTATGTCTGAGATTAGGAAACACTGCCACTCCTGTCCATGGTATAGCAGCACAACCCCATTCACTGAACAGTGGATGAGTTGCAATACCAGACATGACCCAATGTCAGTAGTGGTGGGGAAGTTAGTTTGGTAGAGCTTAGATGTTAAGGTGGAAGGTATTGGCAGGGAGAGGTTCTATTTTAAGTATTTCCTTGGTAGATATCAAGTTCCAGATGATTGCTCCTGTAGTATACCCACAATACCCAACAATGGATCTACTAACCCAAACTAATGGCATCATAGAGACTAGCTTAAAGGGAACCTGTCATCAACTTTATGCTGTCCATACTAACGGCAGAATAAAGTAGAGACAGGTGAGTTGATTTCAGCGGTCTGTCATTTATAAGTTAAAGGGCTTCTGTCACCCCACTAAAGTCATTTTTTTTTTTGGGCTAGTTAAATTACTTATATTGTGATATTTGAAAATATAATGGTCTTACTTTGATTCAGCAGTTTCTTCTAAAAACGAAGTTTTATAATATGTAAATTGGGTCTCTACCAGCAAGTAGGGCGGCTACTTGCTGGTAGCAGCTGCAGAAAACCGCCCCCTCGTCGTGTTGATTGACAGGGCCAGACGGGATCTCCTCCTCCGGCCAGGCCTGTCGGCATTTCAAAAATCGCGCGCCTGTGTTCATTCGGCGCAGGCGCTCTGAGATGAGGAGGCTTGCCTCCTCAGAACTCCCTCAGTGCGCCTGCGCCGATGACATCACCGAAATAGAAGACGTCATCGGCGCAGGCGCACTGAGGGAGTGCTGAGGAGGCGAGCCTCCTCATCTCAGAGCGCCTGCGCCGAATGAACACAGGTTCGCGATTTTTTAAATGCCGACAGGGCTGGCCGGAGGAGGAGATCCCGGCTGGCCCTGTCAATCAACACGACGAGGGGGCGGTTTTCTGCAGCTGCTACCAGCAAGTAGCCGCCCTACTTGCTGGTAGAGACCTAATTTACATATTATAAAACTTCGTTTTTCGAAGAAACTGCTGAATCAAAGTAAGTAAGACTATTATATTTTCATATATCGCAATATAAGTAATTTAACTAGCCCAAAAAAAAAAAATGACTTTAGTGGGGTGACAGAAGCCCTTTTAAAAGTAAGTGGTTCCTGAGAACCAACATCACAATTATTGCAGACTAGGCCTGGAAAAGAGTCACGGCCACCTGAGAAGAGTCATGGTTATTCATAAATTCCTGCTCTCCCTGCCCACCTGCTGATGACTGACAGTCTTCTACCCAGTTTTATCCCTTTCTCTTTAGAAGAGAACAGCCAATCATCAGCAGATGGGTGAGAGATTATGAATAACCATGACTCCTTCTCAGGTAGATTTGACTCTTTTGCAGGCCTGTGCTGCAATGATTATGATGCTGGTTCTCAGCAACCACTTACTTTTAGCTCATGAGTGACACGCCGCTGAATTCAGCATTTCTGTCACTAATTTATGCTGCCCCCAGTGAGGTCAGCATAAAGTTGATGACAGGTTGTCCGAGTTATTTTTTTTGTTCTTTGTATGTTTCTAACTAATCAAATGTAAAAGCTTTACCATGCACTTACTGCATCTACAGCTGCTGCTTTCTCAGATTTCACTGAGGGTCACATGACCTGTGGTGTCGGCTTCTCTCCCTGCTCTGATGATGATTCGTGCGTTACCTGCGCAACCCTGAGAGAGCAGATATGTGTCTGTACACGAGACATCACTGTGCTGGCCACACACCCCATGCACTGCCGGTTGCTGCTGTCTGCTCTCCCTGGATTCTTCAGGAAAAACTTTAACCCCTTCAGCAGCACAGGCTGAGGGCTGAAGGCTTTACTGAGTAGCTGCAGACAGTGAGGAGACAAATGCTGGGCATAGGAACTGACAGACTAGAGGAGTTCTGCAGAGCATTGCACAAGAACAGGTAGGGGGGAGATCCTGTGTGTACCAGCAGTGTCATTGTACAGGTGGGACTTGTAGTCCTACACATACAACATGCTGCTGAGTCTCCCAGCAGGCAGACATGTCATTCAGGGCAGCTCTTGTATTCACTCCCTTTACAGAGCAGGGGGAGGGGCAGAGATTGTTGTTATTGCAAGTAAACAAAGGGCCAGAAGAGAACCAGGGAAATTAGGAAATACAATATTTTTTGCCTCAAACTTGCTTAGCTTAGTTATATATTGCTGCCCATCAGATTTACAGTGCTATATATATATATATATATATATATATATATATATATATATTTTATTTTTTAAAGGGGGTTTCCAAGTGTTCATTATTAATGGCCTGTCCTCAGAGTAGGCCAACAGTATCTGATCAGTGGGGGTGCAATGCCCTGAACCCTTGTAAATCAGCTGTTTAAAGAGGTCACTGTGTTCCAGTGAGCTCTGTGACCTCCTAACACAGTGGTCTCGACCCACCGGGCCACTGACCAATACCAGGCTGTGGGTCATCTAATACAAGTCCGTGGGGAGCGCTGCAGTTGAATGGCGAGGACAGGAACTATTGGCTCCTGGGTCCCGCCGTTTAGCCTCATATGCTGATGCCTGCTAGGCCTGAGGCCTATGAGGCAATACTAAGGTACAGGATGGTCGTGATTACCGGCCCCTGATACAAAAAAGGTTGAGGACCACTGTCCTAACAGCTTACCAAGCAGATGTATAATGGCTGTGCTTGGTAATGCAGCGCAGAGGATGGGACTTAGCTACAAATAGGTCATGTGACCGTTGAACGCGCCATTGCTTTTTCAAACAGCTGATCAGCGATGGTGCTGGGAGTTGGGCCTCACCGATCAAAGATTGTTGACTTTATAGAACATGTCAGATTCTTGTCCGTTTTGTTTCATACAATGGGGCCCTAGAAAAGTGCGGGATGCCCACAGACCACATCCTTATTTTGTGGACCGCAAAACAGATACTGTCGTGTGACTGTAGCCTAATTGTGCGGATAGGCCATCAATAGTAAACTCCTGGAAAACCTTTTTAAACTGGCTTAAAGGTGATAGGGGCTACAAAAAATATTTTAATAGGTCCAACAAAAACAAATTTCTTATTTTTTATTTATTTTTGTACAGATTTTAACTTAAACTCCATGCTAGATCTTTTGATCAGGTTTGGTTGCTTGGTTCATGGTGGTAGGCCTCAGCATTGTTTCCCTTGTTTTAGGCCAGGGATCAGCAACCTTCGGCACTCCAGCTGTTGTGAAACTACAATTCCCAGCATGCTCCATTCATTTCGATGTGAGTTCTAAGAAGAGCAGAACAAGTTTGCATGCTGGGAGTTGTAGTTTCTCAACAGCTGGAGTGCCGGAGGTTGCCTACCCCTGTTTTAGGCTATGAAATTCCAGCCTCCATTATGGAAGTAAATTTCTGTTCAAAATGTAAAATGGCTGCCCTGATGAATCAAAATATAACGTGGCCGTGTTGTTATCGGGGTGCAGTGATATTATCTGTGTAGGTCCCCTCGTTAGATGCTTTTAATGTTGTCTTTTACATTTAATGGCAATTTTTGGGTCATCACCTGTCTGTGGCTCTCAGTAGGATATAACAAATTCCGACTAGTGTTCAGCGTTGACAGCCTGGCTTCCAGACACCTTCCCCTGGGAAAAGTGCTATAATCTTTCCAGGTATCCTGAGAGATCAGCAGATGCTTGTAAACACCACTTCTACAAATGAGAGGTTCCCAAGTGGTGTGCCGTACAGGAGCCACAGTATTGAAGCCTACTGAGTTGTATGTAGGCCTAGGGGTCTAACAGCCTGAGCAGTATGATTTTTTTTTTTTTTTTTTTATATATTTTTATTTTTTTGGGATTCTAATGAGATGCGAAAATAAGTCTTTTTGCTTTTTTCTATTTGATTTTTTATTTTTTTTTTGGCGTTTTTTTTGTTTCTGATTTATTTTTTATATTTTCTAATTTGTATTATCCAGGGCTGTGGAGTCGGTAGATAAATGGTCTGACTCCTCAGTTTTTGGTACTTCCGACGACTCTGTATTTCATACATTCCTTGAAGGAAAGAAAGGCAACATACATGTCATTACCACCGAACTACTGGCTAGGAAGCTGCTGCCTTCTCCTTTGTGTGCTGATCTTCTGCTGAAGATGGGGCAGTGGGGGGATCCAGGAAGGGGCAGGGGAAGGGGCATTTATTGTAAAACATGATTTCCCTAGTAGAATCCCATAGTCATGTTTAAAGTTTAAGCAAACAATCTGAGTTTACAAGTTTTTATAACCTTAGCTGAATGACAGCAGTTTTTCAAATGGTTTACAGCTTCAGTCTTGAGCTATTGACTACCCATTCCCTTCACTTATACAAGTGTCTCTAGTCCTGCAAAAGACATATCTACTTAATCAGTTATCAGTGAGAGGCTAGGTTAACCTGTAACAGCGGAACACAACACAATGGAAAGTATAAGTATTGCCGCTCCTTAACTGTGCGTTGCGTGCCATATAGTGAAGCACATGAAAAGCATGCTTCTTCATGGTCACTTAACGTGTTCGTTTTGCGGTAACGTGACACACTGCATGCATTGGCCTTTATTCTTACAGTAGAGAAGTACCGAATTTTTCGCAAAAGTGGGGGAAAAATAGCAGTGCGTCTTATAGGGGCGAATGCTGCGACCGTCCGGTGAATAGGCTGAGAGGGAGGAGGGGCTGGGGGCCGGCATCTGTTTCTGTAATGGCAGCGGGGCCCGGTGCAGTCACTGTATTCTACTACACCGGGCCCCGCTCACTGTAGTATACGGTAATCATATCTAACTTGTGGGTATTGTTAAAGTATTCCAATCATCTTAAATCTAGCGCTGTACTACTTACTACTAACTTCTTGGCAGTCAGGAGGCCGGGTGGGCGCTCGTTGTGTAGCTCACCACGTCACGCGCCTGCTCCGCCCACTTTATGAATGAACAGTGCCACCCACAGACCACCATTAGTTCAACATTTTTTTTTTTCTTATTTTCCTCCTCAAAAACCTAGGTGCGTCTTATAGGGCGAAAAATATGGTAATTCATTATAACGTTTTGTGAATTGGGACATTTAAACTTGCTTTTTTTTTTAATTTTTATTCCAATTTAAATCTAGTCTGAGTTGGTTCATTTTTTGCTGACTCCAGGTACCCAAAATTGCCTCCGACTCCTCGACTCCGACCCCCTCTCCACAGCCCTGGTATCATCTTGTGTAGCAGAAACCATTTTTATCCGGCTTTTTTTTTTATTTTTATATATTTTGAGTCCAGCTGAACAGGTTAAGACCTTTCTAGTGAGAACACAAGGCAGATGCAGTTAGAGGAGCTTGTCATTACCTCAGCACCCCTGGGAAGGAGCTCTGAAAGTGGTGATTGTGGAAATTACGACAAGGGAATACCGGAATGACCGGTAGCCAGCCAGAGAGGTGCTAAATACAGTATGGGTACCTTAGAGTAGCACAAAGGAAGGGGGGGGGGGGGTATTCTTTGCCTTCTACAAGCTTAGATGAAGAATGCTGTGTGTGGGCTGAGATCTATCCTAATCTTCCATGTTTCAGTAAAGTTGAACAAGTATTAAATCTACTGAGATAAGACAAGAAGCTGGTTAGTTGCTAAGGAAAGCAGAGACTCCTATTCTGCTTTTTATTTTGAGTCAGTGATTTCTTTTGCCCACACGAATTACGAGGGCTTATAGTCATAAGAGCTTCAGAAATTCTTCATTTTTAATGGTAAAGTAACATGATCATAGGTTATTCCACTGCTGGGATCCCAATCAATCAGAAGAACAAAGGCTATAGCTAGGGAGACGTAGCCACTCTCTGCCCTGGTCCTAGACAAGGATCACCCGTTATTAACCCAGAACACCTTATGGGATATTTCAAAATGGTTTTACAGATAACCCCTTAATTTCTGATGGTGGGACCTGGCTGATCATCACCAACACATTTGTGGTGCACAGCTTAACCATTTTAGAACTCTCTCTCGTAATTGACTGATGGACCACCGATGTCTCAGTATTGGGCTGGATTCAAGTCACTACTTCTGCTGTCTAAGCTTATCAGTCACCATTCAACCTTTGTCGTTTGTGTTAGGAACATAGCTAAATACCTGTGTATAGAATGCCTGACAGTCCCTGTTCCTAACCGTGATTAAATATGGACACCTAATTTATATTGTCTCTTGCAGTTTGTGTGAGGGAACAGAGCAAGATGTCTCCTAATGTGAGATGTGGCTGAAGCCCCACTATCTTAGATGTACAGTAGACAAGCACACACTAACTCTGGATAAATGGAAACTCTGGTATAGAAAAGATAGGCTTACCATTTTTAATTACTCATCATGTCAGTAGTCCTTAATATGTACATCTTCAGAGGAATTTTTTTAATGATTGCATTTTACTCAATTTTGGCTCCAAATCATATTTTCATTTGGTTTATATTTAAAATGCTCAGCCATATCTGAGTTAAAAAATCAGTCTGTGTGCAAGCAGTCACTTTCTTTTTTTTATCCTGTCATCTGACTGCTTATGTGTAGCTCTTATCTGACCTTATGACCTCATAAACACTTATTTAAGCCATATTCTTATCAGTTTGATAAATTGAGCTATAATCTGAGTTTATGAAGTCAGGAGATCAGAGATGGGAGCTATGCATGAGCTGTCAGGAATTCAAAGAAAAGACAAAATTACAGTTTACACACAGACTGATTTGTTAACTTTTGCATCTCAGAAATGGCTGAACATTTTTAATAAAGACCAATTGAAAACATGATTTGTAGCCCAAAATGAGCAAAATGCTATTTAAAAAAAATTCCCTCGAAGGAGTACATGGTCTTTAACCCCTTAAGGACTCGGCCCTATTTCACCTTACGGACTTGGCCATTTTTTGCAAATCTGACCAGTGTCACTTTAAGTGCTGATAACTTTAAAACGCTTTGATTTATCCAGGCCATTCTGAGATTCTTTTTTCGTCACATATTGTACTTCATGACACTGGTAAAATGAAGTAAAAAAAATTTCATTTTTATTTATAAAAAAATACCAAATTTACCAAAATTGTTTCCAAGTTTCAATTTCTCTACTTCTATAATACATAGTAATACCTCCAAAAATAGTTATTAATGTACATTTCCCATATGTCTACTTCATGTTTGGATCATTTTGGGAATGATATTTTGTTTTTTGGGGATGTTACAAGACTTAGAAGTTTAGAAGCACATCTTGAAATTTTTCAGAAATTTTCAAAAACCCAATTTTTAGGGACCAGTTCAGGTCTGAAGTCACTTTGCGAGGCTTACATAATAGAAACCACCCAAAAATGACACCATTCTATAAACTACACCCCTCAAGCTATTCAAAACTGATTTTACAAACTTTGTTAACCCTTTAGGTGTTCCACAAGAATTAATGGAAAATAGAGATACAATTTCAAAATTTCACTTTTGTTGGCAGATTTTCCATTTTAATAATTTTTTTTCCAGTTACAAAGCAAGGGTTAACAGCCAAACCAAACTCAATATTTATGGCCCTGATTCTGTAGTTTACAGAAACACCCCATGTGTGGTCGTAAACTACTGTACGGGCACACGTCAGGGCGCAGAAGGAAAGGAATGCCATACGGTTTTTGAAAGGCAGATTTTGCTGGACTGTTTTTTTTTTTTTTTTTTTTACACAATGTCCCATTTGAAGCCCCCCTAGAGTAGAAACTCCAAAAAAGTGGCCCCATTTTAGAAACTACGGGATAGCAGTGCTCCAGACAAAAAAAAATGACCAGGAGCCATTGGCTCCTAAACTAAAAAATTTAGAAGCCAAATTCAATTTTTTAGTCGCCAAATTTAAAATGCATATAATTTTTAAAAAAGGACTTTGAGAAGATGAGACGCAGGTGCACTACATATAGGAGAAAACAGCACCACATACCTCTCACATCCAGGGACATTTTCTGGGGGACAAGGTGACTAAAAATGGCGAATTGCGTGGTTTAGAGTTTTTTTTTTCTGTTACGGCCTTCACCGAGCGGAAATATTTTTTTTATATTTTAATAGCTCACACTTTTTGGGACGTGGCGATATGTAATATGTTTATTCTTTATTGTTTGTAAATTTTATATGTAAAACTGGGAAGGGGGCCATTTAAACTTTTAGTATTTTGGTGTTTCTTTTTTTTTTTTTTTTTTTTTTTTTTTTTACTTTTTATTTAATAACCATTTCTTCCCTTAGGGACTAGAACCTGGATTTTTTCATCCCTTGTGCTATTCACCCTGATAGAGATCTATCAGGGTGAATAGGATCTCACATCTCCCTGCTGCTCTGTGCTCTGTGCACACAGCAGCAGGGAGCTGAACATGGCAGCCAGGGCTTCAGTAGCGTCCTGGCTGCCATGGTAACGATCTGAGCCCCAGCAGTGTAATCTGCCACTGCCACCAATGAACGGGATGGGACCCTGTGGCCACCATATAACAATGGGGGGGGGGGGGGACACGACAACTTGTGGCCAGTGATAATGGGGGGGGGGGGGGGAGAGGCTTTGGGAGAGCGCCACCACCAATGAATGTAATTAAAGAGGACCTTTCATGGGTCCAAAGAATATGTACTTAGTAGCAGGATGCATAGAGCGGCGCCCAGGGATCTAAGTGCACTTACTATTAATCCTGGGCGCCGCTCCGTTCGTCCACTGTGGCCCCCGGTATTTTCAGCATTCAGAGGAAGGAGGAGGAGACGCCAGTGTCTCTCCTTCTCCCTGACAGCAGCGCTGTCCAATCACAGCGCAGAGCTCAGAGCCAGGGAGGTTTTTTCCTCCCTGGCTCTGAGCTCTGCGCTCTGATTGGACAGCGCTGCTGTCAGGGAGAAGGAGAGACACTGGCGTCTCCTCCTTCCTCTGAATGCTGAAAATACCGGGGGCCACAGCGGACGAACGGAGCGGCGCCCAGGAATTATAGTAAGTGCACTTAGATCCCTGGGCGCCGCTCTATGCAGCCTGCTACTAAGTACATATTCTTTGGACCCACGAAAGGTCCTACAATTGTCAGCAGCGGTATAACAGACCCGGCACCCGGCCTCAATAACAGGGCATGCGATCTGGGGCACCTGAGGGGTTAATGGCCGCGGATCGCATGTCCTGTTATTGAGGCCGGGTCTGTTATACCGCTGCCTATACTTATGTTTTACATTCATTGGTGGCGCAGTGGCGACAGCTCCTCCCCTCCTCCTCCCTGCTATAACCCCATTGGTGGTAGTGGCGGCCGCGTCACAGTGGAGAGGGAGGGACTCCTTCCTTCTCCACTGTGCACTGTGCTACCGTAGTGAAGAGAACGTAGGCTGCGCAGGATCGCGGCGGTCCAGTCGCAATTGGCGACAAGACTAAAAAGTCTTGTCGCCATCTGCAAATTTTAAGGCGCATTGGCGACCGTTTTGGTCGCCATCTGGAGCCCTGGATAGGGTGGCAGTATTGTTGGTACTAGTTTAGGGTACATATGATTTTTGGTTGCTCTATATTACACTTTTTGTGAGGCAAGATAACAAGAAATAGCTGTTTTGGCACCGTTTTTATTTTTTGTTATTTACAACATTCATCTGACAGGTTGGATCATGTGATATTTTTATAGACCAGGTTGTCACAGATGCGGCGATACCTAATATGAATACTTTTTTTATTTATGTAAGTTTTACACTGATTTCTTTTTTGAAGCAAAAAAAATCATGTTTTAGTGTTTCCATAGTTTGAGAGCGATACTTACTATGTATACTTTTTTTCCCTCTATTTTTTACCATTTTTTTTTTTAACTTTATTTGGGGAAAATTACGTTTTTGTTTATTTTTACTTGAAACTTTTAATTTATTCACTTTATTTTTTGTCCCACTTTGGGACTTGATCTTTTGGGGGCCTAATCCTTTACAATGCATTCCAATACTTCTGTATTGGAATGCATTGGCTGTATGAGTAATACAGTGTGTATTACTCATACAGCTTCCGGCCTGTGAGATCCAGGGGGCTGGATCTCACAGGCTCTTCACCGGAAGGCAGTGTGATGCCTCAGGAAGGCATCGCGCTGCCTTCCATGCCATCGGGTCCCCCCCACAGCCCCATGGGGACCCGATGGCACCGCCGCCGCACCAGGTAAAAGCCGCAAACCGCAGGTCTGAATTGACCTGCGGCGATCGCCGACACGGGGGGGGGGTCACGGGACCCCCCCGCGCATTTAGCTGTGGTGCCTGCTCAATGATTTGAGCAGGCACCGTGTTGCGATCACCGGGCGGCGGTGATCGGAACTATAGATGACGTACCGGTACGTCATGGGTCCTTAAGGACTCGGGAACCTGCCATCTTGCCTGAGCTGTTAACAGCATTTAGAGAGAGGCTTTACAGCAGCCACCATAGGTCAAAGGCAGGATAGTCTAGAGACCACTCATGGGCTCCTATGGGAGAGTTTTCTAGGCATGCTGTGTGACCTGTACTGACGTCAGGAGGGAGAATTGTGGATCCTGGATTATCTATACGGCGGTGATAGGTCATTATAATCCTGCATGTGATGATAATGAAAGGGCTGCTGAAAAGTGATCTGTACAGAGCAGGAAGTGATGCCTAGTGTAAAAGTGAATTAAGATGGGCATATGAGCCACAGATTGTTGGGAAGGAAGCTCTCCTTCCTGACAGTCGGCTGCACGTTCAGTGGAGGTGAAGCTATTGTGATCACTCATCCTCATACAGCTGCATTGTTTCTGGGCAGCAGATTACTGTTTTGACCCCGAGATTTGCTGCCCAGAAACGATAATTTAGGTGCCTACACTAATGACAGTTGATCTGCTGCAACTTTAGATGGGCGTATTGTCAGGAACGAGTGTTTGTTTGCAGGAACGTTCATTCCCAATAATCTGCCGGATTATCTGGCCATCTAAATCCACGTTAACTGGGTTCTATGGGAATTAAGAAAATGAAAATACTGAAATATTACTTTATTATAAATATATTCCCAAATACCTTTCATTAGTTATAATGGCTCATTTTGTCTGGGAAACAATCATTAGGAGAAACAAAATGGCCGCTGTCCTATAGGTACAGACAAACCCTGTCCTAATCACACATGGACAAGTTACTTCAGAACGAGGACAAGTTACTTCAGAACACGGACGTAAAGAGCTGCCTCATCCTCCTCTCCTGCTTGTCAGGGATTATGTTCCCGAATACAGATAAGAACTTCAGCTGAATCTTTGTAGGAATGGAGGAGACATGAAGTACAGAGAGGACAGACAGTGGTAATGTGTGGTAATGGAGACTGCATACAAGTGCAGCTGCTCATTAGCCACATCCCCACCTTCTCTCTGTACTTCATGTCTCCTCGTGAACTCCATTCCTACAGAGATTCAGCTGAAGATCATATTAAACTATATTTAGGATCATAATACCTGACCAGCAGAGAGGAGGATGAGGAAGATCTTTATCTCAGTGTTGTGAAGTAACTTGTCCTCATGTGTGATTAGGACAGGTTCGATCTGTACTAAAAGAACGGTGGCCATTTTGTTTCTCCTAAAGATTGCTCCCCAGACAAAATGAGCCAATTTAACTAACGAAAGGTATTTGGGAACATATTTATAATAAAGTAATATTTAAGTATTTTCATTTTCTTAATTCCTGGAGAACCCCTTTAAGGCTTAGTGGCCACCGCGAAAACGGGAAGATTTTTTTTATATAGCCACATTAATATGACACTTTAAGGATCAGTTTACTACCATGTGTCTGGATCCTGAGACCCTCATCAAACAGCTGAAAGTTTCCTTTGGAGAAATGTAATATTCCATCAGTTCAGTTAATTGAATGGCCATCCTTGTATTACATGGATATACCAAGTCCTCCAGAGCCATTATTTATTAGCATCTCTCCTCATATTACATAAGTTTGATCTGATAACTAGGGTATATGGAAAGGGTTTGTTGGGATGAGAGCTTTTTGCTAGGCATCACCTCCAGTATTATAATTTAAAGGGAATCTGTCACCAGTGACCTCCTTACCTAACTGTTTGCATAGACACACTGAATACAGTTTTTCTTTTTTTGATCTGAGGCTACGTTCCAGAGTTAGGGTATTTTCACACTTGCGTTAACGTTTTCTAGTATTGAGTTCTGTCCTCAGGGTTTTATCCTAATGTATTCTGAATGGAAAGCATTCCATTCAATATGCATCAGGATTTCTTCAGTTCAGTCCTTTCACGGTATTTGGATGGAGAAGAAACCACAGCATGCTGCATTTTTCTCTCCTTCCAAAATTCCGTAACACTTGCCGGAATGCTAGATCCGGCATTCATTTTCATTGAAAATTAATGATCCGGCATTAAAATTGTAGCATTGACGGATCTGCTGTTCTGCTCTGCGCATGAGCAGACCTTTAAAAATGTGAAAATAATAAATACCGGATCCGTTTTTTTGGATGACACCGGAGAGACAGATCCGGTATTGCAATGCATTTGTAAGACGGATCCGCATCTGGATCTGTGTACAAATAGGAGTCATTTGCATACAGCTTGCCGGCGATGGAACTGCCTGCCGGAATTCTGCAACGCAAGTGGGAAAGTACCCTTATGATACTTTTTCTTAATATGCAAATTAGGACTTTGGTGCAATGAGGGTGTCTCCATTGCTCTTTTTGCACCCAAGCTCAGCTTCTTTTTGTGACCAGCCACTCCTTCACAGCTTTGCCACTGCTTGGTCAGGTCAATCAAAGCAGCTAGGGAGGGGCTGGCCATAGGAAGGAGCGGAGCTAGGAGGCAATGATAATGCCCTCATTGCACCAAATTTGCATATTAAGAAAAAGTATCAGAACTTGGATCAACAAAAGAAAAACGGCTTTTTAATCACACAGATCTCAGCTACTGTGTCCCTTTAAAGGCAAGTTTATCAGTGGTTGACAACGCAAAATGTCCATACTGTTGTGGGCACCAGGATAATCTTCAGGATGTCTGCACAAGTGTTGGTGATGCCTACTGATTCACAACATGCCCTTTGGTACCAAGTATATGTATATATGTGTGTGTGTGTGTGTATATATGTGTGCGTGTGTGTGTATGTATATATATATATATATATATATATATATATATATATATATATATATACACACTGCTCAAAAAAATAAAGGGAACACTTAAACAACACAATGTAACTCCAAATCAATCACACTTCTGTGAAATCAAACTGTCCACTTAGGAAGCAACACTGAGTGACAATCAATTTCACATGCTGTTGTGCAAATGGGATAGACAACAGGTGGAAATTATAGGCAATTAGCAAGACACCCCCAATAAAGGAGTGGTTCTGCAGGTGGTGACCTGACCACTTCTCAGTTCCTATGCTTCCTGGCTGATGTTTTGGTCACTTTTGAATGCTGGCGGTGCTTTCCTTCTAGTGGTAGCATGAGACGGAGTCTATAACCCACACAAGTGGCTCAGGTAGTGCAGCTTATCCAGGATGTCACATCAATGCGAGCTGTGGCAAGAAGGTTTGCTGTGTCTGTCAGCGTAGTGTCCAGAGCATGGAGGCGCTACCAGGAGACAGGCAGGAACATCAGGAGATGTGGAGGAGGCCGTAGGAGGGCAACAACCCAGCAGCAGGACCACTACCTCCGCCTTTGTGCAAGGAGGAACAGGAGGAGCACTGCCAGAGCCCTGCAAAATGACCTCCAGCAGGCCACAAATGTGCATGTGTCTGCTCAAACGGTCAGAAACAGACTCCATGAGGGTGATATGAGGGTCCGACGTCCACAGGTGGGGGTTGTGCTTACAGCCCAACACTGTGCAGGACGTTTGGCATTTGCCAGAAAACGCCAAGATTGGCAAATTCGCCACTGGCGCCCTGTGCTCTTCACAGATGAAAGTAGGTTCACACTGAGCACATGTGACAGACGTGACAGAGTCTGGAGACGCCGTGGAGAACGTTCTGCTGCCTGCAACATCCTCCAGCATGACCGGTTTGGCATTGGGTCAGTAATGGTGTGGGTGGCATTTCTTTGGAGGGCCGCACAGCCCTCCATGTGCTCGCCAGAGGTAGCCTGACTGCCATTAGGTACCGAGATGAGATCCTCAGACCCCTTGTGAGACTATATGCTGGTGCGGTTGGCCCTGGGTTCCTCCTAATGCAAGACAATGCTAGACCTCATGTGGCTGGAGTGTGTCAGCAGTTCCTGCAAGACGAAGGCATTGATGCTATGGACTGGCCCGCCCGTTCCCCAGAGCTGAATCCAATTGAGCACATCTGGGACATCACGTCTCGCTCTATCCACCAACGTCACGTTGCACCACAGACTGTCCAGGAGTTGGCAGATGCTTTAGTCCAGGTCTGGGAGGAGATCCCTCAGTAGACCGTCTGCCACCTCATCAGGAGCATGCACAGGCGTTGTAGGGAGGTCATACAGGCACGTGGAGGCCACACACACTACTGAGCCTCATTTTGACTTGTTTTAAGGACATTACATCAAAGTTGGATCAGCCTGTAGTGTGTTTTTCCACTTTAATTTTGAGGGTGACTCCAAATCCAGACCTCCATGGGTTAAAAAATGTGATTTCCATTTTTTTTTTTTGTGTGATTTTGTTGTCAGCACATTCAACTATGTAAAGAACAAAGTATTTCAGAAGAATATTTAATTAATTCAGATCTAGGATGTGTTATTTTTGTGTTCCCTTTATTTTTTTGAGCAGTGTGTGTATATATATATATATATATATATATATATATATATATATATTTATTTATTTTTTACTATTTTGCACTAATTACATTTTATAGCAATTTCTAGTACTGATGGGGCAGATAGCGCTTCTGCACCATGGAGTGACAGACTGTCTTCAAAGAATGAAAGGCAAGGCAGGCTATTCTTGGCGTTATGTCGCCCGGTGGCTGATTGGCAGCCAGCGCTATGCCTAAAAACATGCTAACTATTGACTTCCTAGAGTCTGAAATTGCTTTGCAGCCATTCCCAATGATGTCAGACGATATCTGCTCCATAGGTTCAGATATGTATTTTCCTGATTGCCGAGGAAGCAGTTCATGCACAGTTCACACGTCTAATGGGGCTCGCTTAATTGACAGGGAACGCAGATTCCACTGCATCCATCTTCCAAGTCTAGGAATCGCTGGGCAGCGGCAACACTCTCCAGATACTGCAGGCACCCAACCGTGTGCCTTCTTTGTGATAAGACATGCTGAGAAGAAGGAAAAAAATCATCTTGTGGATGCCGGCTGTGTGATAACAAAAATAATCAGCTTAAGGCATTGTTACTTGAGCATCTTCCATTCCATGGCGGCCTGGAACTAATTGCTCTAGGATGCGCTTTGGTGTTTGATGGATTTGAATGTGATAAATGTCTTAAATGTTGCTTGAAAATGTAAAATAATGGCGGGTGGGGGGTGGGGTTATTTTAATGATTTACTTGATAATGGCTGTGGGACTTCACTCCCCTCCATTTACCAGAGAAAAGACAGAAATCAAAATCTTGAGAGAATGTACAATGCTGACTATTGATGCACCCAGCAAACGTTACTTTACATGGATCTATGAAAGTGAAGACTAGGGGATAGTTTTCACGGCAATGTGCGAAGATAGAATAGAAAAATGCTAAGGCTTTACATGTCTGAACGATCCTCTGGAAGGATTGGGATTATTCCCCAACTGTTAGATCTCAGACCACAGTCCAGGGTATGGAATGGTGCATCTCAAGCTGGGGCTCAACTTCTAATTTTCTGGTCTCAAGGCTAGACAGATCCCTGGAGTTAGTCAGTATGCCTGCAAATGTATAGTTATTGGCTAATTTTTGAGTAGTTTTCATTTGACTGCTAGGAAAATAATTTATTCCCTTTGTCTTCATAGCACCAGCATATTCTGCAGAGATGGTCCTCAATCGCATCAGTCCCTGTCCCCAGTGGGGCTGTAATTTCCTTGTCTCAGACACCTGTCCATATACCTCATTCAGCTGCCAGCTGTTACTCCAAGTCTTGCATACACACATGGTTGGCTGAGTGTGCATGTGTTTTCAATGGCAAGAGAGGAGATAGGTGCTACCAGATATCTCTGGTGGCTTACAGTTGTGTTCAAAATTATTCAACCCCCAATGCTGTAAAGGGTTTTAGGGAATTTAGTGTACATTTGTAATTGTGTTCAGAATGAAATCTTACAAGGACTTTTTAAAGAACCAAATGCAACTAAAATGACATCAATTGTTTTTGTAATACAGTATTAAATGTTTTTTTTGTGATTTCTTCATTGACACAATTATTCAACCCCTTAAAGACTACCACTCTTAAGAACAGAGGTTCATTCAAGTGTTTTCGATCAGGTATTGAAAACACCTGTGGATGTCAAGGAGCAGCAATCAAGCATAATAAGCACCAATTAGGCAGATTTAAAAGGACTGTGATACTCAGCTCCTTCTAGACATTTACTGGTGTGTTTACAAACATGGTGAAGTCAAGAGAATGGTCCAGGAAGACAAGAGAAGAGGTGATTTCTCTTCACAGGAAGGGCAATGGCTATAAGAAGATTGCAAAGATGTTAAACATACCAAGAGACACCATAGGAAGCATCATTCGCAAATTCAAGGCAAAGGGCACTGTTGAAACGCTACCTGGTCGTGGCAGAAAGAAGATGCTGACTTTGACTGCTGTGCGCTACCTGAAGCGCAAAGTGGAGAAAAGTCCCTGTGTGACTGCTGAGGAACTGAAAAAAGATTTGTCAGATGTGGGCACTGAAGTTTCAGCTCAGACAATAAGGCGCACACTGCATAATGAAGGCCTCCATGCCAGAACTCCCAGACGCACCCCCTTGCTGTCTCCAAAGAATAAGAAGAGTCGACTGCAGTATGCCAAAAGTCATGTGGACAAACCACAAAAGTTTTGGGATAGTGTTCTGTGGACTGATGAAACAAAATTAGAACTGTTTGGGCCCATGGATCAACGCTATGTTTGGAGGAGGAAGAACAAGGCCTATGAAGAAAAGAACACCTTGCCTACTGTGAAGCATGGCGGGGGGTCAATCATGCTTTGGGGCTGTTTTGCTTCTACAGGTACAGGGAAGCTTCAGCGTGTGCAAGGTACCATGAATTCTCTTCAGTACCAGGAGATATTGGATGAAAATGTGATGCAGTCCGTCACAAACCTGAGGCTTGGGAGACGTTGAACCTTTCAACAGGACAATGATCCCAAGCATACCTCCAAGTCCACTAAAGCATGGTTGCAGATTAAAGGCTGGAACATTTTGAAGTGGCCATCGCAGTCACCAGACTTAAATCCGATTGAGAACCTCTGGTGGGACTTAAAGAAAGCAGTTGCAGCGCGCAAGCCTAAGAATGTGACTGAACTGGAGGCTTTTGCCCATGAAGAATGGGCGAAGATACCCGTAGATCGCTGCAAGACACTTGTGTCAAGCTATGCTTCACGTTTAAAAGCTGTTATAACTGGAAAAGGATGTTGTACTAAGTACTAAGATTGAATGTCACTTGGGGGTTGAATAAAACTGATAATGATGTGAGCACAGAAAAGACATTTGTGGTTATTTCATTATAAATGTTATGTTATATTTGTCTGACTTACAAGTGCCTCTTTGATTTAATTGTAAACAACATGACTGAAATGATCAAAATCAATGTCAAACTGGCCAAAACACTCAATTTCAGTGGGGGTTGAATAATTTTGAACACAACTGTATCTCCTGCCAAAACAAAAGGATTGACGGATGATAATTTAATGTGTATGGGGGCCTTAGGTTAATTGGTTTCCTATGAAATTGGAACTCATACAAACTCCATGTAGATTTTGCCCTTCATCCCAGGACCCTAGTGGTGCCCATTCGAGTCATGTTGTCCCCATTTCTTCTCAAATGAAAACAAAGTCATTTTGAGGTGGTTACTTGGTTCCTAGAATCTAACAATATATTCTCAGCCCCTGCTTATCTCACACATCCCTAGGGCCAGTTGTCTAAGGAAACTAGTTCACCTACAAATCGATTTTTGATTTATGAGGGAACATAATATGAAAACGTTGATGAAAATGTTCTTCTTGTATACCTACTGGATCCTGGAAATCCATGCGCATGTGGCATAGGAAGTTGTTCTTCACAGAAATACTTTTTATAATACGAGCATGGATTTCCAGGATCCAGAAGGAAACAACCGGTTGGTGTTAGCTAGCCATCTTAAACGGGTGAAAATGGACAAATATCTTTCAGAAAGTATACTGAATTTGCTTACTTTGAACAGCACTCTGACAAGATTCATGTTAAAATTATTCCGCCATTTCAGTATGTTTTACTGAAAACCTTCAAATCTGTGGTCAAAATCCATTGTTGTGCAATGCTTCGGACGTCATTCATTTCTGTTACTAGAAACAAGCATTTATTTTCATTGAGGGTCAATGCTAGGGCCACCATTCAAAGTGCCGTGGTCCTTTTGTTCATAGTCCCTAAAGTACTTTGGTGGGGGATGAGTGCTTTTCTTATACCGTATTTTTGCTTGTCCCTGAACCAGAAGGAAGGGTAATTAGGGACTGTGAAATTAACCGGGTCCCATGTGTGCACATTATTTTCTGGTACACGGAGACCAATGATACAGGTAGATATGTTACAGATCCATGCAGCCAATAGGTGAGCATGAGTCCCTTTATTTGGACTCATTAGCCTGGGTCCCTGACTATAGTACCACCTGTACTGCCTAGGGTTGTCTCATTACCAAAATTTTGATTCGATTTCAATACCATAAAAAAGTATTGCGATTATTCGATACCACGCGAAAAAAATAAAGCACCAAAAATGCAGCGTGCATTCCGCATTTTATGGAACGTCCGGCCCATAATCGAACAGTCTGATCCTATTTTTGGGGGGGGACAAGGTGGCTAAAAAATGGTGGTGAATTCCCCTTTTTTTTTTTCTTTTGCTTTTTTTCCTGTTATGGCGTTCACTGCATAGGAGATATTTTTTATACTTTTAATAGTTCGTACCTTTTTGGGCGTGGCAATATGTAATATGTTTATTGTTTATATATTTTATATGTAAAATTAGGAAATGGAGCTTACCATGGAAGGCTTCAGTAGCGTCCTGGCTGCCATGGTAACCGATCGGAGCCCCAGGATTACACTGCTGGGGCTCCGATCAGAAGCTGCTGCTGCACCACCAATGAATGAAGAGGAGGGGAGGGGACCCTGTGGCCACTGCCACCAATGATTAGAATACTGGGGGGGGGGTGTGCACTGCGCCACCAATGAAGATAAGTAACCTTTTAATACAAATACAGGAGGCGGGTGCCAGCGGCAGAATCACATAGCCAGCACCCGACCTCTATGACAGGGCGCTGCGATCCGCGGCAGTTAACCCCTCAGGTGCGGCACATGAGGGGTTAACTGCCGCGGGTCACAGCCCCCTGTCATACAGGTCGGATGCCGGCTATGTGATTCTGCCGCCGGCACCCGCCGCCTATATTTTATTAAAGGGTGAGTTATCATTGGCGCAGTGGCCACAGCCCCTCCGCACCTCTCTTCTTATTGGCCGCAGCACAGGGAGGTGAGGGAGTGACTCCTTTCTCCCCTGTGCTGCTGAGGAGAACATGGAGTGCACCGAGAGCAGCGCGCGCCATGTTCTCTGATACTAGGCTGTAGCCCAGCCTAGTATCGAATCGATACCGGTACAAAAGTATAGATTGGGTATCGATAATTCGATACCCGCTGCAACCCTAGTACTGCCATAAGGGTCCCTTTTCTATGATAATTTGTATTGTAATTTCCATAGGCTATGAGACTATTGTTCTGATCATAGAGAACACATTGCACATGAACTGTTCTCAAACACCAAACTGCTAAGAAAATCTCATGACCATAAAGGATTATATTGTTTGGGTCACTTGCACGGGCAATGCTTTTGCAAGTACATTCCTGCACTGCCAAAGATGCTTGAGACATCTCTTGCCCAGGGCTGCTGAGCTAAATATCTTAGTAATGGCTCATTCATGTACTAAGTTTCCATTTATTAGTTTTCAAGGTGTATTGGACTGTACTGCAAGGTACCATGAAAAGAGTTGAGACCCTCTCCTGTAAAGCTCCATGACTTATAGCACCAACGACATCTCCGTGCCAATACAGGGGAAATGAAGCCTTACATAGTTCCCATCAAAATCAAAGGGCTCCTGGACATTCTACTCTTTGAAGCCACTCTCCACTCTGGCTTATACATTTTGTTTCTTAAAGTGAAGCACCCTTTTTCTCAATTAACTCCAGATATCCTTATCAAGTTCTTAAAAAATGAGTTCTCTAAAGCCACTCAGTGCTCAGAAACTGTAATGCATTATCAGTATGTTTGTACACCTGGGAATGTGTTGTCCCAGGATATGAACTGCACCAGACACCTGCAAGTAGATCTATTGTCACGCCTCAAGGAGACCTGAAATCTCAGTATCTGTCATTTATTAAGTGGAGAGTTCCTGAATAAAGCCTGAACACTTAACCGTAGACTCTCTTGTCCTTTATGTGTAGATATCCTGTTTTGAGGCATCTACTGATAAGTTATGTCTCATAGGCTGTGTCTATGCTACATGAAGGACCGAGCAGTCTACACAACTATAATAGCCCATGGTATACAATGCATTTGAAAAGTCTTCAGACCCTTTAAATTTTTTTAACATTTTGTTATGCTGCGGCCTTGTGCTAAAGTAAAAACAAATTCAAGTTTTTTTCTCATCATTTTGCACTCAATCCCTCTCAATGGCAAACTGAAACAGAATGTTAGAAATCTTTGAGATGTTCGATTGGGTTCAAGTCAGGGCTGTAGCTTTGCCACTCAAGGACATTCACAGAATTGTCCCTATTTAAAGAGGACCTTTCATCGGTCCAAACATTGTAAAATAACTATCAGACTGTGTAGAGCGGCGCCCCAGGATCTCGCTGCACTTACTATTATTCGGGGCGCCGCTCTGTTCGCCTGCTATGTCCCCCGGTATTTTCGCTGACCTGGTTATACTGGGAGGAGCCTGCCCTTTTTCTCCTGGGTGTCTCCTTCTCCCAGGCCATGAGCTCTGCGCTGCGATTGGACAGCCTGGGAGAAGGAGACACCCAGGAGAAAAAGGGCAGGCTCCTCCCAGTATAACCAAGTCAGCGAAAATACCGGTGGACATAGCGGGAGAACGGAGCGGCTCAGTTCGTCAGGTGGACAGCAAAATGCTGCAAGCAGCGTTTTGGTGTCCGCATCCAGAGCGGAATGGAGATCTGAGCGGATCCTTTTCCATTCAGAATGCATTAGAGCAAAACTTGATGGATCTCGCAAACGGAAAGCCTAAACGCGAGTGTGAAAGTAGCCTAAGAATATCTCTGTACTTTACTCCATTCACCTTTCTCTACAACCTGACCAGTCTGCCTGCCCCAGCCACTAGAAACTACCACCACAACATGATGCTGCCCTACAATGCTTCACTGTAGGGATGATATTGGGCAGATGATGAGCACTGCCTGGTTTCCTCCAGACATGACGCTTACAACTGAAGCCAAAAAAGTCAATCTTGGTTTCATCAGACCAGAGAATCTGGTTTGTCATAATCTGTCAGTCAGGTGTTTTTTGTTCTTGTTTTTTTTTTTATATATATTTTTTTTTGCAAACTTCAGGCGTGCTTTAATATTTCTTTTACCAAGGAAAGGCTTCTTTCTGGCCGCTCTTCCATAAAGCCTGACTGGTAGAGTGCTGTAGTGATGGATGTCCTTCTGGAAGTTTTTGCCATCTGCACAGAGGATCTTTGGAGTTTAGCCACAGTGACCATTGGGGTTCTTGGTTACCTCTCTTACCAAGGCCCTTCTCCCCCGTTTACTTAGTATGGCGGGATGGCCAGTTCTAATTTGCTTCAAACTTCTTCAATTCAATGCTCTTGGGAACTTTCATTGCAGCAGAAATTGTTTTTGTACCCTTCTCCAGGTCTGGGCCCCCACACAATCCTGTCTCTTTGCTCTACAGGCAGTTCTTTCTCTTTATGGTCTGATTTGTGCTCTGATATGCATTGTCAGCTGTGAGACCTTCTATAGACCGGGATTTGTCTTTCCAAATCATGTCCTATCAACTGAATTTACAACAAGTGGACTAAAAAACCTCAAAGACGATCAAGAGAAAAGAGAGGCCACCAGAGCTAAATTTCAAGTGTCTAAATACTTATGTCCATGTGAAATTTTCTTTTTTAATGTTTGCAAAAAATGCCGGAATTCTGTTTTTACTTTGTCATTATGGAGTATTGAGTGCAGATTGATGGGGGAAATAAAATGTATTTTTTATATAATATCCGTAGTGCTTCCGTGGCATTCCGCTCCATGCCTTCGCACCGTATGTTCTGGATTGCGGACCTTTTCAAGTGAATGGGCCGTATATTGCGGATCCTCTGTTTGCAGGCTGCAATATGGGTACGGCCGACACATTGGTGTGCATGAGCCCTTAAGTGACCCCTATTATAAGCTTCAGTGGCCAGTGCGAAAACTGCAGGATGCCCTATAATAAGGACCATAATATTACTCTAAACTCCAAAGAGTACTGTGTACCACGTTCCACCAGCTGCCAGCACTGCTCAGGAGACACATAATGTCTTATATTCACCCCCCAGTCATGGATTCCTTATGTGTGTGGATAGTTACAACATGTAATTCCAGAATACTAGAGGGGTTTTTCCAGTCAGTAAGGTAGTAAGTATATATACTATATATTTTGGTGCTGGTTAGGACCGATAGATAGCATGAATTGGATAGATATGGGATAGATGAATTTTCACATAGTATCTGTATACTATACAAAGAGCATGCTTAATGTTATAAGGGAACACGGTGCAAGAACATTAGCTTTGGCTTCAACTAACTGGATTGGCATGCTGGGACTTTCTATAAAAAAATGGCATCTAGTTACATGTAGTTCCCTGTGTGCCACCGACGCCTCTGATGTCAGCAGGATCTGCTGACAACCTAATGTCCATGGTACCTGGCAATCTTGGGTGAAGGCCAAGGCTTTGCTCACACGATTAAAATCAATGTCAGAAAAATCACTAGCAGATTTAGTAGTGGAAAACAGGTTGTTTTTAGTGGCAGATTTGTACTTTGGTGATGGTTTTAGAGGATTTTTTACAAACATTTTAGAAAATATTAAGAAGCCTTTTTGCCAGTATTTGTCTGATCCAGCCCTTCAGAAGCATTTTGGCATCAGAAACACTTGTAAAGCCACTTCTAAAACTGCTAGTGTGCTTCTCCATTGACCATGTAACATGCCAATTCTGAAATAAAAACTTTTCTGTGTGGAAAAGTGCCAGTGGGCAATGCAAGGTCCAAATCTATTCATCAGTGTGCACCAGGTTGATGAATATGGCGCACACTACTCTAACACTGTTATGCTGTTAGGCATATTGTCATAGGTTTTCCTTATATATTACATTGTCATTTTTTTGTTTGAATGCTTCCATGATACAGTTTTAGTGCACAATGCACTAAACCCACAATTTTACTTTACTTTAGTTTTTTTCCCATGATGCAATGGTGCAACCTCCACTACCAGTTCATGTAGTTAACTGGCAAGTGGAAAATTAAAAGGAAACCAGTCCAGCTCACCAGTGGATAGTAGCTTCAGGATGTCAGGCCACATGTAAGATGGTGAACGGATACAACATACCAACAAAAGGATCCCAGCTGACCATCCTAAAATCTTTTCCTTTATTGGCTTATATTAAAAGAATAAATATACAGCAAAGTGCCTTATAGCTAACGCATTTCGGATAGTCCCTGTTATCTTTGATCATGGTGTCATAACGCAAGGGCAGCAGGTCACATGCCCCCCATCAACAGGATGTTGATATCAGCACACCAGGGAGATGAAGAGTCGGCTGGGCAGTGACAGAGACTGAACCAAGTGGTGGGGACAGTAAGGCCTCATGCACACGACCGTTGTTCTGGCCCGCATCCGAGCCGTAGTTTTTGCGGCTCGGGTGCGGACCCATTCACTTCAATGGGGCCGCAAAAGATGCGGACAGCACTCCGTGTGCTGTCCGCATCCGTGGCCCTGCAAAAAAAAATATAACATGTCCTATTCTTGTCCGTTTGGGGACAATAGGCATTTCTACAATGGGCCGCCTGTTCCGTTCTGCAAATTGCGGAAGGCAGACGGGCAGCTTCTGTGTTTTGCGGACCCGCAATTTGCAGACCGCAAAAAAAACGGAACGGTCGTGTGCATGAGGCCCAAGTATGATCACTGCGGGTCGGCCACTCTGTGAGGTCTGTTATAATGTTGGATAACCCCTTTAAGGCTCTTCTTTCATCACATGGTGAAGCACAGATTACACTGCATAGGTGGTGACTGTAGCCCAAAGGCGTTGCTATAGGGGATGCAGAGAGTGTGGTTGCATCCAGCCCCAGGAGCCTGAGGGGCCCCATAAGGTCTCTCTTCCCCATATGAGGAGACCAGTACTGTAAGTGAAGCATGATATATAGGGGGCCCTGTTAATGATTTTTGCATTTGGGCCCAGAAGCTACAAGTTACAAGCCCCAACCTATGCCACTGTATAGTATACTGTATCACGAGTCATCACTAGGCCACCATGCAAAAACATGATGTACTTTTTGGAGCATTGGCTCACGGTATTGGAAAATATGGCAAAAAAGCTATACGTCCTAAAAGGACACACTTTGGTTTCCATCAGGTCTGTAAAGATCCATGGACCGTTTAGCGTATACTCCTGGTACACACCATGAATTGGTGTTGACACCTGTTTACCTAAAGCCTTGCGGTTGTTTAGTAGATTCAGTTGCATTCAGGATTTTTGGTGCAATGTTTTGTGAGATTTATATTTCCGTGTAATATGCTATTAATTGATGATCAGGATTTTTTATTTTTTTTTAAGTACTCCTTGAAAAGTAAAGCGCTGTATTGTGACCTGTTTCTGTCTTATGTGTAAATTGTACCATGCTGGTATTTCACAGCTCTCTGTGCCGTGCTAGAAAATGCTGCCCCCAGAGGCCAATTACCAGTGTCACCACCTCGTCTGCTGGAGAGGGGTACAGTGGGGCATTTTTGACAGTCTGTAATGGATGGTATAATAATTACGAGTATATGTCTCTGTTTTGGGCAAAGCTCTAAGGGTATAAAATAGAAATATGAGCTGGTGTTGCCAACTTCACCCCCTCCCCCAGTTGGAGTAGTTGCTCATTGTAGGACAGTGTTGGCAGAGCGTTGTGTGATTTTTGTCAGGGTAGATGAGCTTGGTAGGAGAGGATTAGGGTGCAGTAGGAGCCATGTTTGCAGAATACTAATTCAGAAAAGTCGAGTAATTGAAAGCTGCGGGGCAGAATTAGGATGCTCTTGCAAATGCGCATTACTCATGTGGGTACCTGGGAAGCATATACGGTGGCCTTCTAGAAATGCTTTGGGGAGTCTTGGCCTGACCACTTGTCAGTGAGAGATTAGATCTCCAAGAAGCACCTGTCAAGGTGTTGAGACGCAGCAAGAAGTATCTAGCAGGCTTCTCCCCAGAGGGAACATGACCTAGATAGTTGTTCTCTCTCTCTGCCTGTCACTGGGCAGGTTTGATTCATGTGGAGGGCCAGGAGGCGGAAAGGAGAAAAATTGTTTTGGGAGTTTAGAATGCAAATGAGCCTCAAGTAATGAGGGCTTAGGAATTCCAGCAGGGCAGCATTGTGTATGTGCTTCATGCCTAATCTAAAATTGAAAGGGTGTTCGTAAATGAGGAGAGGTGATATGATGGAACCATTGAAATCTATCAGGGATAATATAGGCTAAAAAGGAATTATGCTGTCACGTTCTAAAGAAAAGGTTAGCCTATTTAAGCATTGCTGAGAATGTAGCATTCGTGCCGGGCCTTCAGCACTGGAGCTTACAATCTAATTTCTTGACTGTGCTTAACAAACTGGTATGAATCAGTAGTCAATAGTACAGTGTTCTGTGTGTGGGAAATTGGAGGGAAACAATACAGGTGACTGCAGAGAACATCCAGACAGGAAGGAAAACCAAAGCCATGGGAGTGCTTTGGAAATCGGGGTATCCCATAGTTCTCTCACACAGTCTCATTGTAATTCTGCTGCCTTCATAGATGCAGTGCATTCATATGGATGCATACATGACTGCTGAGGGCAGTGGTTGGCTGCAGCAGTCATGTGACCAAGAATGGGAAGTCATTACTTCCGGTGTGGTGTGTGTGTTACAAGGAGGAGAGGGGTTGTGAAGCCGCTCAGTGCAGAGAACACTTCACAGTGAAGTTCTGCCTCCAGTCAGTGGCGTAGCATGGGTTGCCAACACCCGGGGCAAGCCATGTATTGTGCCCGTCCCTCCCGCCCCAACCTGTGGACACGCCCCTTTTTTTTTTTTTATACAGATAATGTAGTAGATGTCACCTGCAGTCCTATGTAACATCACCGATAAAATAAGTGATAACTGAGTACAGATAATGTAGTAGATGTCACCTGCAGTCCTATGTAACACCACAGATCACACAGTGATAACTGAGTACAGATAATGTAGTAGATGTCACCTGCAGTCCTATGTAACACCACAGATAACACAGTGATAACTGAGTACAGATAATGTAGTAGATGTCACCTGCAGTCCTATGTAACATCACCGATAACAGTGATAACTGAGTACAGATAATGTAGTAGATGTCACCTGCAGTCCTATGTAACATCACCGATAACACAGTGATAACTGAGTACAGATAATGTAGTAGATGTCACCTGCAGTCCTATGTAACATCACCGATAACACGGTGATAACTGAGTACAGATAATGTAGTAGATGTCACCTGCAGTCCTATGTAACATCACCGATAACACAGTGATAACGGAGTACAGATAATGTAGTAGATGTCACCTGCAGTCCTATGTAACATCACCAATAACACAGTGATAACTGAGTACAGATAATGTAGTAGATGGGTGTGAGGCCCCAGAATTCAGACAACGCACAGTGTGACCTGAAGTCTGGGTTCAGAATGTGGCAGGGTGGGCCATATTCTCAATCCACCCCCAACCCTACCGTGAAACAGATATGTGGATGGACATTACATACATCACTACAAAATATACAGGAGAATACAGCACCACATACTTCATCCATATCCTGTGATGTAGACTCTTTCCTCAACATCTTCATTCAGAGATAAGACCGCCATGATACCTTCTTTCAGCCACGTCTCGTCTCTGCAGAGTTTCACTGAAAACATTTTTAGATTCCTCACTTTACAATCATCCTCTACTATCATTATACACAGGGGGCAATATATACTAATAATACAGAGAGGGCCATTTTTATATATATATATATATATATATATATATATATATATATATATATATATATATACTAATAATACAGAAGGGGCCATTATATATACTAATAATAAAGAGTGGGCCATTAAATATACTAATAATACAGAGGGGGCCATTAAATATACTAATAATACAGAGGGGGCCATTATATATACTAATAATACAGAGGGGGCCATTATATATACTAATAATACAGAGGGGGCCATTATATATACTAATAATACAGAGGGGGCCATTATATATACTAATAATACAGAGGGGGCCATTATATATACTAATAATACAGAGGGGGCCATTATATATACTAATAATACAGAGGGGGCCATTATATATACTAATAATACAGAGGGGGCCATTATATATACTAATAATACAGAGGGGGCCATTATATATACTAATAATACAGAGGGGGCCATTATATATACTAATAATACAGAGGGGGCCATTATATATACTAATAATACAGAGGGGGCCATTAAATATACTAATAATACAGAGGGGGCCATTAAATATACTAATAATACAGAGGGGGCCATTATATATACTAATAATACAGAGGGGGCCATTATATATACTAATAATACAGAGGGGGCCATTATATATACTAATAATACAGAGGGGGCCATTATATATACTAATAATACAGAGGGGGCCATTATATATACTAATAATACAGAGGGGGCCATTATATATACTAATAATACAGAGGGGGCCATTATATATACTAATAATACAGAGGGGGCCATTATATATACTAATAATACAGAGGGGGCCATTATATATACTAATAATACAGAGGGGGCCATTATATATACTAATAATACAGAGGGGGCCATTATATATACTAATAATACAGAGGGGGCCATTATATATACTAATAATACAGAGGGGGCCATTATATATACTAATAATACAGAGGGGGCCATTATATATACTAATAATACAGAGGGGGCCATTAAATATACTAATAATACAGAGGGGGCCATTAAATATACTAATAATACAAAGGGGGCCATTATATATACTAATAATACAGAGGGGGCCATTATATATACTAATAATACAGAGGGGGCCATTAAATATACTAATAATACAGAGGGGGCCATTAAATATACTAATAATACAGAGGGGGCCATTATATATACTAATAATACAGAGGGGGCCATTATATATACTAATAATACAGAGGGGGCCATTATATATACTAATAATACAGAGGGGGCCATTATATATACTAATAATACAGAGGGGGCCATTATATATACTAATAATACAGAGGGGGCCATTATATATACTAATAATACAGAGGGGGCCATTATATATACTAATAATACAGAGGGGGCCATTATATATACTAATAATACAGAGGGGGCCATTATATATACTAATAATACAGAGGGGGCCATTATATATACTAATAATACAGAGGGGGCCATTATATATACTAATAATACAGAGGGGGCCATTATATATACTAATAATACAGAGGGGGCCATTATATATACTAATAATACAGAGGGGGCCATTATATATACTAATAATACAGAGGGGGCCATTAAATATACTAATAATACAGAGGGGGCCATTAAATATACTAATAATACAAAGGGGGCCATTATATATACTAATAATACAAAGGGGGCCATTATATATACTAATAATACAGAGGGGGCCATTATATATACTAATAATACAGAGGGGGCCATTATATATACTAATAATACAGAGGGGGGGCATTAAATATACTAATACAGAGGGGGCCATTATATATACTAATAATACAGAGGGGGCCATTATATATACTAATAATACAGAGGGGGCCATTATATATACTAATAATACAGAGGGGGCCATTATATATACTAATAATACAGAGGGGGCCATTATATATACTAATAATACAGAGGGGGGGCATTAAATATACTAATACAGAGGGGGCCATTATATATACTAATAATACAGAGGGGGCCATTATATATACTAATAATACAGAGGGGGCCATTATATATACTAATAATACAGAGGGGGGGCATTAAATATACTAATACAGAGGGGGCCATTATATATACTAATAATACAGGGGGGCATATATATATATCACACTAATAATACAGAGGGAGGCATTAAATATACTAATAATACGGAGGGGGCCATTATATATACTAATAATACGGAGGGGGCGGGTGAGAGCAAGGCGACCAACAAACATGGCTCAGTTACACCAGTTTTGTCAGGAGGAATGGGCCCAAATTCCGACCAACTATTGTGAGAAACTTGTGGAGGGATATCCAAAACGTTTGACCCAAGTCACACAGTTTAAGGGCAATGGTACCAAATAATAATGAAATGTATGTAAACTTTTGACTTTGCAGAAAGTAATAAAAATGCCTTAAAACATTCTTTCTCTCATTATTCTGGCATTTGGCAAATAATAACCATTATGGTAATCCTAATTGACCAAAAACAGGAAAGGTTTATTCTGATTTCATGTCCGATATTGAGAACATGCAGATGTGTCTTTTTATATAATGTATATAAACTTCTGGTTCCAACTGTACACATGGAGACTTGGCTCAGCTGAGTATGCGTGAGTTCTCAATAGGGATGGTGGAGTAAGCTGCTGCCAGACACCCCTGGAATCTTATCAGTTGAGACCAAAAGTATTTGGACATGTTGTAATTCAGCAACCCAATCCTTCTCTTAACAACTGCCTTCAGGGAGGGAGTCTGGAGGCCCTCATTCACATTAAATGGTCGCCGACACCTGCTGAGATCAGCGGGTTTGTCCAACCTATATATAAGGGTACTTTTCATACTTGTGTTGCTGGATTCCGGCAGGCAGTTCCGTCGCCGGATCCGGCAATCTGTATGCAAAGTTTGCAAACGGATCCCATTTGTAGACAGATCCGGATGCAAATCAGTCTCACAAATGCATTGCAATACTGGATCCGTCTCTCCGGTGTCATCCGGAAAAACAGATCCGGTATTTAGTATTTTCACATTTTTAAAGGTCTGCGCATGCGCAGGCTGGAAGACCTGATCCGTCAATGCGGCAATTTTAATGCCTGATCCGGCACTATTACATTTCTATGGAAAAAAAAATTCCGGCAAGTGTTTTTTTTTTTTTTTTTTTTCCTCCGTCCAAATACCGTAAAAGGACTGAACTGAAGACATCCTGATGCATACTGAACGGATTGCTCTCCATTCAGATTGCATTAGGATAGGACGGAACTCAGTGCCGGAAAACTTTGACGCAAGTGTGAAAGTACCCTAAGATGTAGGCCAGCTTTAGTTGCAATGCTGCTGTATTGTGGTGACCCCACAAGTTCCTCCTTGCCTTCAGGCTACTTTTCTTTATTCAAAGAAGAGTCTGTTATTTTTATGATTTTGATCCTCCCTATTTAGTTATCTGTCATGAGTTGGGGCTTTTTACACAGGTCAGGCAAATTATGAGAAATGAATGTTCATACGAACACCCGATCCTCTGTAAATGTGCCGGCAATCCCTTGAAGGAGAATTCCTCCTCTTTAACGAGCAGTTGTGGCAGGTTTTTACTGATGAGTAGGACATATTTTATACCATCATAAGGTAGATCTGACTTTGCAGTATGAGTTGCAATTGCTGTAAAGTTTGAAAGTGACAATTTCTAAGCGTAAGGCTGGGTTCAGACCTGAGCGTTTTACAGCGCGTTCCTACGTAAAACGCTCAACAGGCAAAAACCAATGTTTCCCTATGGGCATGGTTCTCACCCTACGCCTCAAGTACAGGAGCTTCTTTGGGGCATATTGTCGCGCGTTCCCGCCCATAGACTTCAGCGGGAACGCGCCTAAATGGGCGTTTGCTTGTTTCCTGCCCATTAAAAACGCCTGAAAAAAGCGCATATCGCATACGCTCAGGTCTGAACCCAGCCTTAAGCATACATCCTTCAGTCAGCTGCCAAGCTTAGTTTCATTGTGCAGCCCTGTAAGCACTCCCTTTATGCAGTCCATGTTGCCTTCAATGTCCAGAATTTGATCGCCACAGCAGAAGATGGGAAAACCTGGTGACACCATTGCTTGTAAGCCACATCTTCTATGGTCTAGTCCAGGGATCAGCAACCTCCGGAACTCCAGGTGTTGTGAAACTACATCTCCCATCATGCACACTTGCTTAGCTGTTCTCTGAACTCCCACAGAAGTGTAAGGAGCATGCTGGGAGTTGTAGTTTCACAACAGCTGGAGTGCCGAAGGTTGCTGATCCCTGATCTAGTCTTTATTTCAGGCCTCACCTTTTTTTCTCACCAATGATGATTCTGTCTGTTTAGTTCTCTGCATTCTTTTCTACATATCTGGCTACTTTCACACTGGCGTTTTGACTTTCCGTTTGCGATATCCGTTCAGGGCTCTCACAAGCGGTCCAAAACAGATCAGTTTTGCCCTAATGCATTTTGAATGGAAAAGGATCCGCTCAGAACGCATCAGTTTGCCTCCGATCAGTCTCCATTCCGCTTTGGAGGCGGACACCAAAACGCTGCTTGCAGTGTTTTGGTGTCCGTTTTACGAAACTGAGCCAAACGGATCCGTTCTAGCACAAGTCAATGAGGACAGATCCATTTTCTATGGCACAATAGAAAACGGATCCCTCCTCCATTGACTTTCTATGGTGTTCAAGACGGATCCGTCTCGACTATGTTAAAGATAATACAAACGGATCCATTCTGAACGGATGCAGACGTTTGTATTATCTGAACGGATCCGTCTGTGCAGATCCATGACGGATCCGCACCAAACGCCAGTGGGAAAGTAGCCTAAGGGTTCACTGATGTGAGTTGCAACAGTTTTCATGTGCATGAGAAGAGATATGAGCAGATGGGTGCTACTGACTATACTTGTTTGATCTCCTGCTACTGCTGAACTCTTGAGAAGTTGTTGGACCCTCCTTTGATGTTGATAACTTTGATGTTTTCTCTTACAGCCAATGAATTCCATCAATACCCTGTACCTTTGCAATCCTGATTCCACAAATGATGAATGACAGCCAGTTACACCTAAGCTTTCCTCCGGCACATAATCTTTCCAACACGGCCGGAGAATCCTGCAAGAAACCAGCCTTACACACCCAATTCCTTCTAGGGTTGGACTTCCGATGGACATGCCATGGTGACATGAACAGAATGAGTTAAGGGTACTTTCTACATAACTAAGGTGTGTGGGCTTGTGTTAGTGAGTGCTTGTGCCACTCCTCCTGGGAAGGTGCAAGGACCATGAGCTTGCCCCTGAAGTTACGAAGGTTTGGGAGGCCAGTAAGCCCACAACTAGTTCTTTTACTTTTGTTTGCTTTCTGTCTTCTGAGTGTCTTCATCTCAGCCTATTATCTCTATGGATGGAAAAGAGGACTGGAGCCTTCAGGTGGTGAGACACAATCCCTGGACTGTGATGATTTCAAGATTAGCCCTTCACGTCTGCTCCCTGTAAAACCTATGAGATCAATGGACACTTCTAGAACTGACCCACTGGTGCTAGTCTTTGTGGAAAGCCTATATTCTCAACTTGGGCAGGAAATAGTGGCTATATTAGAGTCAAGCCGCTTTAAGTATCGGACCGAGATAGCTCCAGGCAAGGGTGATATGCCTACCCTTACCAATAAAGATAGGGGGCGATTTGCACTAATTGTGTATGAAAATATTCTAAAATATGTTAACCTGGACGCATGGAATCGAGAGTTACTGGACAAGTACTGTGTGGAGTATGGCGTGGGCATCATAGGCTTCTTCAAGGTAAGGTGGTCATGGATTTATATGCTTAAGTCTCTTTTTTTTCTGGATACACAGCATTGAGGAACATGTTTTAAACTGCATCCAGTGGTAGTACAATAAAAGTCTATTCTAATTCTCAATGTCTGATAGTTGTAGCATTGATGCACTGAAATTCTCCTGTCTGTGGAATCTCTTTTGTGGTCAGCTCATTTGTTCTCTTTTCTTCCCTGTCCCCAATACTCAACTTATTTAGTCCAGTTGAGTGGCCTTAATCTTCTGAAAACGCTGTAAAAGGAACATTGTTCTGGAAGCGGGGTCTTGCTGGACAAACCCTTTTCAACTGATGTCGTTCCATTCATTACGTTTCCCTTCCTCTCCCTCCCAGTCTGCTAGACAACACATGGCCTTTAAGCCCTATTTAGACTTTTTAGAATTTTCGACTTTTATGTTTCATCTCAGATGCAGCAGTTATCTTGGGCAGAGTAAATGAAATTAGCAATGCTACTTGCACTTACATTTCTGTATGTTGTTTGTGACTCAAGTGTTGTGGGGGTGGTAGGTTTTATGTAAATCACCTACTCGCTTATCAAAAGCTGTAGTCTGTGATGCAGTCTATAAGTGACCATTTTAAACCATCCAGGCAATTGCCCAGTCTGTAGGTGACATTTTTGATATATGATTTTACACTTTAATGTAATATTTTACATATTCTTCCCATTGTGTATTGTGTACTGATCTTCAGCTATATACTAAATTGCACTCCGTTCTCACCCAGAGCTGGGTTTGGAATCCTCAAGGGGTCTCGTCCCTGTCGTGGCCTGCTATTGGCTGCTGTCCTCCGTTGCCGGATGTTTTGATCCGAGCGACTGGGAGATGCAGCAGCGGCTGTATAGGGATCTGGAGTGATGTGGGTGCCGGGGAGCAGGTAAGTATAATCAATACAAGGGGCCCGTTGGGGGGGATATTTCAGATATGGGATAACCCCTTTAACACCACCCCCAACAGCTGAGATCCCATAATTTACTACAGTCTAATACATTACGGGAGGTTTTTTTTTTGTGTGTGTCATGCATGTGAGCACCACAGCCATAGAATTCTATGCTAGGCAATATTTCTGAAATGCTCTTGTTTTCTAGTAGTAAGATGCTGAATGCTGTATACTATACTTCCTTCAGATACATCAATACAGCCTAATGGATCAGTAGGTCTGTTGGTTCAGGAAGCCTTCCACTATGACTGGAGGCCTCCATAGAGTGCAATAATATGGTATGGCCCATAGCACTTTCTATCCTGAGCTTCTGATACTTGCACAGGGAGAGAGGTTATATATGTGTGTAACTGCAAACTATTCAGTGATTGGTCTCTGAGCACAGCCGAGTGACCACCTATAGGTATTGAATACTGCTGCTGAACACTATTGGTAGCAATCCTCGTTTGCTATCCTCCTTTAGTCCTACGCTCCATCTTTTACTAGGACAATGCATATAACCAATACTTTCCAACATTTTTTAAACAAAATATTTTCTATGGTCAGGTTGTGGTTTATTGGGGTGAATCTTCTTGCGCATGGCTTGCCATGGGTAAGGTTTGTCAAAAAAATAAATAAAAAAATCCTGACTATCCCTGCATATTGTCCTCACTATGAAGACCTTACAATGAGGACAGTGTAGAGGGAGGGGATAGCCTCTCGTACACCATTTGTTGTTAAAGTTACAGCTTTTTTTGTAATACTTGGAGAAACCTTTTTACCAAGACCAGGCTCCAATATTCAAACCTCAGATCATACCCCATAACTGAGACCTTAGACCAGGGATGGCCAACCTGAAGCTCGCCAGCTGTTGCAAAACTACGACTCCCAGCATGCCCAGACTGCCTACAGCAAGGCATGGTGGGAGTTGTAGTTTTACAACAGCTGGAGAGCCACAGGTTGGCCATCCCTGCCCTAGACTGAACCCCAAAATTCAGACCCCAAATCAGACTCTCTTAATTTCTCTCTCTCTCCTCGGTCCTTGACATCATGATTCTGGCAAACACAAAGACTTTATGTGAGCTGCTGTTGTGGTTCTCCTGATCTCATAGGGGGACAGCGTATCAGACAAGTCAAAACCCAATCTATCCAAACTTTGTTTCCTCTAATGGGAGATTAATAGAGACAATTCATATGTTCAAGTACATAAACAATTGTGTGTTGGATCTACCGATAAATATTTAGTGTATGTCATCGGCTTTACTGTTAGTAGGAGACCAAAGTAATACAAAGTTATTGGAATGCTGGAGAACCGCTTTTGGGCAGGTAATAATTTTTTTTTCTTTTGGGAAGAAATTGTTTTTTCATCCATATTAGAAAAATTTGTAGCAGGTGTCAATATCGTGACGGATAGAACCAGGAATAAAAAAAAAATCCTAAAGACTTCAGGAACAAGATACACCAGTGCAGGAGCCATTGTGACCTTACAGTGACATAAAGCACTTTCATTGCTATCCAGAGGAACCTCAACATATGAAGTAGCAGTATATAATATGTTGACACCATGGAGTAAGGTATGTGAGATATGGAGGGCAGTTGTTTTATCTCACCGTGAAATCCATACCAAGAATTTGATCCTCACAGAGCTGATCATTATTAGAACATCTAAAATACTCTGGATTCTTCTAGAAGCTCATTCTCTCTGTACTTCAGACCTTTCACACGTGTAGCTCCTTTGTATAGACCCAGTTAACATAATGCTGCTGTCTGGAGTGACCTAACAGAATAGATAGGAGCCAGTAGTTTCACCACATGCTTACACTTTTATAAATTCATATTTCGATATGTGAGACACTCGTGTATTGGTTTTTGTCTATTTCAAAACCTGGCAGACCCCACTGACTTGTATGCAGTGCTGTTCTTCACATTTAAGGGGTTGTCCCACAAAAAATATTCAACGGTTTTCAATCCAGCATCTGGATCTGAATACTTCTGTACCTGGATGTAATTAAGTGTTTAGTATAGCAGCTGAGTTATTCAATGAAATGTATCTGCATAGCGCCACCTGCTGTCTGCTATTTTTCAAATTTCTCTGTCCACCTCAGGGACGTTGATGCCCATGCTTAGTTCCATCCTTCAACTTCCACCAGCTGCAGTAGAAAGTACCTGAGCAGCCAGCCTGAAATAATTCTAGCAGAACTATTGGAGCAATGGATGGGGATATCTCTGGATCCATGCAAGATACAAGGCTGGTTCTAACTTTGTACTATATGATGTCAGATGATCCTTTTTTTGCATTAATCATGGAATAACCACTTTAATTTTGACCAGATTTTTTATAGAGGCTCTGAAGGGAGGCTTCAACAAGAATGTGAGCAGAGCTTTATCGCCATCTTTTCAACAGGTCTTGTAAACTAAATAGAGAAAATAAACACAATATGGAAGAAAATACTAATGATACATACAAAAAAAACACAATAAAGCTAATAATCTATGAATCTAAAGGTATCTATTCACATATGAGCAAAGTCAGCCAAAGCAGCCACTTTCCAAGGGCCTGGATGACTATTTATTTTGTGCAGGGGCAAATTGGCCATAGACCCTACAGGGAAATTTCCTGATGGGCGGATGCCTAGGAGCGCCACCCAAGCCCTCTTCATGGCCACAAGTTGGGTACAATATCATCTGATTGTGAGCCGCAGTGGGGACAGGGACATATGTGCTATGAGTCTCATTCACTGCAGAATGTCGCTTCTATAAAGCAACGAGAAATAAATATAAAATTAAAACACAGAAATGTCACACTTTTCAGAAATGTGTTATAGTTTCTAGGGTGTATAAGCATCATGTGTGAGTGGGTATGGTGCCGTGCTATATCCTTAGAGAGCAAGGTAGTGGCATACGTCTAACTACCATGGAAGCGGGCATAGCAGCTGCTACAAGGTCCCGCAGCTGACTTCCACTTTTAAAGATGACCTATAACCTCTCCTGACATGTCTGATTTATTAACTACTTGCATTCCTTGTGTAATACCATTTCTGGGTCTATTCTTATGACTACGCTGTGCCATTCCTTTATTATTCCTTCTACAAGTTATGAATGGATTACTAGCAGTATACAATGGAGGTCCAAATGGGTGTTACCAGATAGCGGTGTTTTACCTCCACAGTTTGACACTGGCAGCACTGATTGAATAATGGCAGACTGTGCAGGGACACTCCCCCCCCCCCCCCCCCCCCCCCCTTCCCCCAACTAAACCTTAATCGCAAGCTGCTAGTAACCATTCATAACTTCTAGTAGAAATAATAATGTAATGGCACAACATAGTCATAAGAAAAGATGCTCCAGAATTGTTATAAGTACTTACTAGGGGTACTTTCACACTTGCGTTGTTTGATTCCGGTAGGCAGTTCCGTTGCCTGAACTGCCTGCCTGATCAGGCAAACTGTATGCAAACGCATGTCATTTTTCTGATTGATCAGGCATTTTTCAGACTGATCAGGATCCTGATCAGTCTGAAAAATGCCTGATCAGTCAGAAAAATGCATTGCAATACCGGATCAGTTTTTCCGGTGTCATCAGGCAAAACGGATTCGGTATTTATTTTTTTTCTCATTTTTAAAGGTCTGTGCATGCGCAGACCGGAAGGCTGGATTCGGCATTCAGGTAAGTCTTCAGTTTTTTTCGCCAGAGATAAAACCGTAGCATGCTACGGTTTTCTTTTTTGCCTGATCAGTCAAAAAGACTGAACTGAAGACATCCTGATGCATCCTGAACGGATTACTCTCCATTCAGAATGCATGGGGATAAAACTGATCAGTTCTTTTCCGATATAGAGCCCCTGTGACGGAACTCTATGCCGGAAAAGAACAACGCAAGTGTGAAAGTACCCTAATGTGAAAGTAGCCTAAAATAGACATGTCAGAATGGGTTACAGGTCCTCTTGATGGATACCTGCACACAGGTGCAGGCTGTCTTTCAGAAATTCTGCACGAATTGCCATGCGGCTTTCTGTGTATTTCCACCCCCAAAAACGCACGTGTTAGGCTGCGATCACACGGGCGAGTATTCCGCGCGGGTGCAATGCGGTAGGTGAACGCATTGCACCCGCGCTGAATCCTGACCCATTCATTTCTATGGGGCTGTTCAGATGAGCGGTGATTTTCACGCATCACTTGTGCGTTGCGTGAAAATCGCAGCATGCTCTATATTCTGCGTTTTTCATGCAACGCAGGCCCCATAGAAGTGAATGGGGTTGCGTGAAAATCGCAAGCATCCGCAAGCAAGTGCGGATGCGGTGTGATTTTCACGCATGGTTGCTAGGTGACAGTCTATTCACTATATTATTTTCCCTTATAACATGGTTATAAGGGAAAATAATAGCATTCTGAAAACAGAATGCTTAGTACAAGGTCAATTGAGGGTTAAAAATAATAAAAAAAAATTAACTCACATTTTCCTCTTGTTCGCGTAGTTCTCCCGGTCTTTAGTTCTTTAAAAGATAAACTATGGGCTAAAGGACCTTTGGTGACGTCAGATCACATGCTCCAATCACATGGTCCATCACCGCGGTAATGGACCATGTGATTGGAGCATGTGATCTGACGTCACCAAAGGTCCTTTAGCCCATAGTTTATCTTTTAAAGAACTAAAGACCGGGAGAACTACGCGAACAAGAGGAGAAGGTGAGTTAATTTTTTTTATTATTTTTAACCCTCAATTGACCTTGTACTAAGCATTCTGTTTTCAGAATGCTATTATTTTCCCTTTATAACCATGTTATAAGGGAAAATAATAACATCTACACAGCCCCGATCCCAAACCTGAACTTCTGTGAAGAAGTTCGGGTCTGGGTACCACAGTCTGTTTTTTATCACGCGCGTGCAAAACACATTGCACCCGCGCGATAAAAACTGAACATCGGAACGCAATCGCAGTCAAAACTGACTGCAATTGCATTCCTACTCGCGCGGGTTTGCCGCAACACACCGGGACGCATCCGGAACTAATCCGGACACGCTCGTGTGAACCCAGCCTTAGTTGCGGTTTTTGATGCAGATTAGATGCGTTTTTTCTACAGATCTCACCCTTGCATTGAAAAGGGTGAAATCTGTATAGAAAAAAATAAAAAAAATGCACAAAGACATGCTGCAGATTTCAAAATCCACATGGCGGGTCAATTTCCGCACAGAGCAAAAAGATTAGTGGTATCTCATACACTTTACTGGTACTCCTTGCTTTTGTGATGGTGGCATTTGTCTCCCTGTTGTTGGTCCTTGATATGTATCAGGGCCCAGAAGTATGGCACCATGTTATAGCTATGATCGCGTGTTGCTCAACATAAGGCCGCCTATGTCATCAGATTTCGGTGTAACAAGATCTGTACTTAGCAGTCCGACTATGTAGGGCCACCTGTTTACATAACTTTTCATACGTAATCCTGCATTCTCTGCTATGTTGAATGGAAAAATAAACAGATTTTATCCTTCCTTTTGAAATTCATGTATGTGACATAATATGCTGCCATGTTCTGCATGACTTGGCTTCCTCCCCTCTCTTTTATGTGAAGAGAGCAAAATAACTGAAAGCACAGCAGTTCCTTACTTTTTACATGTTCAACATTTAGTTTTGATCACCATATTTTCTGATGTATTTGCAGAGGAAGAAATTCTTTAGAAAATGAAAAAAAAATAAAAAAAATATATTATAATATATATATATATATATATATATATATATATATATATATATACACATGCATGCATACATATATATACACACTCAATCGCATCGATTCCCTCACTGCTCCTGCTTCGACACTTTTCAAGCCCGTGCTGGTCCTTACTTCCTGGTCCCGTCTCCACGTCTGCTCATCCAATCACAGGCTGAGGCGGTCACCAACCAGTGGGGACCTGGTAAGCTCGGAGCATTTTTATATTTCTTTCTACAGAATTTTCCACCACCGGACAGCCTCATTAAGTCGAAAATGAACCCTTTTCTACCAGGAGGCGGTGCAGTATTATATGTTTCGTTACTGCACTAAGACCTCCTGCACCAAATGACTCCCACCTTTTATGCTGGTAGCTTTGTAGGCAACTTTAATTATGGCACCACCTCATGTTGTGTAGGGGTTTATAGTTTGGCCACAATTCGTGATGGTGTGCGTTTTTCAAAAACTTAAGATTTTTCAGTGGTCTTGCTTTCATTGCCAATTATCGATCCATTAATGAATACTTCAGTAGTTTGGGTTTAGTAACCCAGTAATTTATTAATGATTTGGTTTCAGCAACAATGAAACCAGCTGTGCTTTGCAAAGTCATTAGAGTACAAACATATACCAAAAGGTTGTATCTGTCTCCACCGTTCCAAAGCCATTTTTGGTCCATGCAATTGGCTTTATCTGAGACTTAGGACAAGGCATATAGTGAAAACAATCCATTTCAAAAATGCTTTAGATCACACTAAGATTTTCCAGGATGTCAAGGTGGTCATTCAGAGTCAGAGAACGTGTTCTGCTGACTGCCAGCCCTCCTGACATCCCCAAAAATTTACCCTTTTAGATCTGCCAAGTATACAAGTTGGACAGCTACTTATTCCTTTCTCCGTCAAACCTCTGGCAGTAGGTATTTGCCTGGGTGAACCATAGGCAT
This sequence comes from Bufo bufo, assembly GCF_905171765.1. Taxonomy (NCBI): domain Eukaryota; kingdom Metazoa; phylum Chordata; class Amphibia; order Anura; family Bufonidae; genus Bufo; species Bufo bufo. The sequence continues at coordinate 291,910,763 of NC_053389.1, forward strand.
ATGCTTAAGTCTGACATGCTCAATCCTTATTTCCCCTGATGGCTTATGTAGGAGGACTGTTGGCCTCCCACCATGCATTATGTATGGCAAGCTTTTAGGCACA